>NC_081411.1:317895864-318220343 GCF_030272615.1 Cryptomeria japonica
CATGAGAAAACGTTATCAATAGAAGATGCAGTGATCATGAACCATTTTGCTGCAGGAAAAGGGGAAGCAACTGAAAGTGACACACTGGAAAAAGTGAAAGATTTACAGCTTTCAATTAATGAGGAAGAAGTTGCAAGCTCACATGAAACTGACAAGTCCAACCTTATGGTTCAAATTCAAGACACTCAAGCAACAGGAGCAATCTCAGTTTTTTATGCCAGTGCAATCACTGACAAGAATAATTCTCCTGTAATAGAATCGGGGAATTATGACTTACAAGGAATGACCAACACTACAACTATCCTGGTTCAGCAAGCTGAACTCGCTTCACTACAGAAAATGTCATTTGAAGAAGAGGCAATAGTTGTGACCCATGTTTCTGCAAGGATTGAGAAAAAAACTTCAAGTGACACTCCAGAATCAACAAGATGTTTACAGCTACCATTTGAAGAGGAAGATACCTCAAGCTCACATGAAACTGATGAATTTGAACTTGTGTCACTTCCAGATGACACAACACCAGGAGCAGACCCAACCTTTGACACAGGTGAAGGGGCAGATAAGGACAGTTCTCCAGTTATGGAAACAGGTAATAACAAATTACTCGTAATGACCAACACTGTAGATGACCTAGTCGTACAGACAGAAGCAGTTCACAGTGGACAAACATCCTCTATAGATAACACAGTAGTTGTGACCCAGTTTGCTTCAGGGATTGAAAAGGAAACTGCATGCAAGACTCTTGAATCAATGGGAGATTCACACATTTCATTTGAAGAGAAAGAAACTTCAAATTCATATGACATTGATACATCCCATCTTCCTGTTCCAATTCCACAATTAGCAGAATTGAAAGTTCCAGTCTTTGATGCAGATGCCATGGCTGATGAAAGAATTTCTCCAATTATAGAAACCAGGAATGATGATTCACAAAGATTGACTGCTGATTTACTGGTTCCTACCAACAACACACCTTGCCTAGATCACCAGGTTGAAGCTACTCTACATCAGAAAATGTCATCTATAGTAGAAGTCCCAGTAGATGAGACAAATGTTTCTGCCCAGATGTTGAAGGAAACTATAACTGAGACTACTGAATCAACAAGAGATTTACAACTTCCATTTAACGGGAAAGACAGCTTGTGTGAAATAGACAAATCCAATCCTGGGATCACAATTACAGAAGCTGAAGCATCAGAAGAAACCTCAGACTTTGACACAGTTGCAATGACAGACAAAAACATTTTTCCTGTTACAGAATCAGAAAATAATGATTCACTAGGAATGACTCACACCAAGACTGGTCTGGTACAGCAGGATGGAGATGCTCTACTTGGGCAAATGTCACATGTAGAAGACTCAAAGGTTGTGACCCAGGTTTCTGCAGAGATTGCTAAGGAAACTTCAAGTGAGATTCTCCAATCAACAAGAGACTTACAACTCCTAATTGAAGACAAAGAAACCTCAAGTTTGCAGGGAAATGAAAAATCCAGTCTAATGGCTCAAATTCCAGAAGTTGAAGAGGAAGAAGCCTCCAGATCACATGAAAATGATAAATCCAATCTTACAGTTCCAATTCTAGAAGTTGAAGAGGAAGATGCCTCAAGCTCAAGTGAAACTAATATATCCAATCTTACAATTCCAATTCCAGAAGATGTCTCAATTTTACACATGGGTGCAGACGCCACTGAGGATGGTTCTCTAGTTAGGAAAACAGAGAATAGCAAATTAGGGGGAGACACCAACACTGTGCCTGCCCTGGTTCCACAGACAGAAGCTACTCTAACTGGGCAGATGTCATCAACAGATAACTCAGTAGTTGTAACCCAAGTTGCTACAGGGGTTCAAAAGGAAACTGCAAATGAGACTCCTGAATCAATTGGAGATTTACATCATCCGTTTGAAGAGGAAGAAGACTCAAACTCATATGATATTGATAAATTCAATCTTGCAGTTTCAATTCTGGAAGTAGAAGCAACAGAATCAGCTTCCGCCATTGTCACAGATGCCATAACTGATAATGAAAATTCTCCAGATAAACAAACCAGGAATGATGATTCACTAGGACTTACTGATAATTTACAGGTTTTGACCAATATCAAGCCTGTCCTGGTTCAGCAGACTGACGACATTATAAATGAGCAAATATTGTCTATAAAAGACTCAGCAGTAGAGGAAAATAATGCTGCAAGGACTGAGAAGGAAACCATGAGTGAGACTATTGAATCAACAGGAGATTTAAAATTTTCATTTGAAAAGAAAGAAAGCTTGCATGAAATTGATAAATCCAATATTACAATTCCAATTCCAGAAGTCAAAGAATCAGAGCCAGCCCCAGCCTTTGAAATTGTTGCAGTGACAGACAAAATCATTATTCCTGCCATACAATCAGAAAATAATGATTTACTGGGAATGACCAACACCAAGACTGCCCTGGTTCAGCAAATTGGAGGTAGTCTCCTCGAGCAAATGACATATGTAGAAGAATCAATGGTTGTGACCCAAGTTTCTGCAGGGATTGTGAAGGAAACTTCAAGTGAGACTCTTGAATCAACAAGAGATTTACGACTTTCAGCTGAGGAGAAAGAAGCCTCAAGCTTGCAAGAATCTGACAAATCAAGTCAAATGTTTCAAATTCAACAAGCTGAAGAGGAAGATGCCTCAAGTTCATATAAATCTGAACTTATGACTCCAATTCCAGAAGCAATCTCAACGTTTGACATGGGTTCAGAGGCAGATAAGGACAGATCTCCAACTATGGAAATTGGGAGTGACAAATTAAAGAGGGTGACCAACACTGTGCCTGCCCTGGTCGCACAGGCAGAAGTTACTCTCAATGAAGATACCTCAGCCATAGATAACTTAATAGTTGTGACCCAAGTTACTACAGGGATTGATGAGGTTACTGCAAATGAGACTCACCAATCAGGGGGAGATTTACAGCTTCCATTTAAAGAGGAAGAAACCTCAAACTTGTATGAAATTGATAAATCCAATCTTGCAGTTCTGATCCCAGAATTAGAAGCAACAGAAGCTGTTTCAGCCTTCGACACTGGTGACATGACTCGTGAAGAAAGTTCGCCAGCTACAGAAACCAGCAGTCATGATTCACCGGAATTGACTAACGATTTACTGGTTCTGACCAATATTGAACCTGACCTGGTTCAGCAGACTAAAGCTACTCTACATGAGCAAATGTCTACTATAAAAGTACCAGTAGTTGAGATGCAAGATGCTGCAGCAAATGAGAAGGAAACTGTGGGTGAGATTCCTGAATCAACAGGAGATTTACAGCCTTCACTTGGAGAGAAAGAAAGTGTATGTGGAATTGATAAATCCAATATTACAGTTCTACTTTCAGAAGTTGAAGAATCAGTGGCAGCCACAGCCATTGAAACTGATGCAGTGACAGACAAAACCATTATTCCTGTTATACAATCAGAGAATAATGATTTAGTGAGAATGACCAACACTGAAACTGCCTTGGTTCAACAGAATGGAGCAACTCTTATAGAGCAAATGTCATGTGTAGAAGACCCAACGGTCATGACCCAAGTCTCTGCAGGGATTGGGAAGGAAACTTCAAGTAAAAATATTGAATCAACAAAAGATTTACAGCTTTCAGCCAAAGAGAAAGAAAGCTTGAGTCAAACTGATAAATCCAATGTTACAGTTCCATTTTCAGAAGTTGAAGAGTCAGAGGCAGACCAAGCCTCGGAAATTGATGCAGTGACAGACAAATTCATTACTACTGTCATTCAATCAGAGAATGATAATTTACTGGGAATGACCAATACCAAGACTGCCCAGGTTCAGAAGGATGGAGCTACTCTACTCGAGCAAATGTCATGTGTAGAAGACTCAATAGTTCTGCCCCAAGTCTCTGAAGAGATTGAGAAGGAAACTTCAAGTGGCACTCTTGAGTCGACAAAAGATTCACAGCTTTCAGTTGACAACAAAGAAACCTCAAATTTGCATGATTCTAATAAATCAAGTCAAATGTTTCACAATCCAAATGCTGAAGAGGAAGTTTCCTCAAGCTCACAAGAAATTGAGAAATTCGAACTTATTTCTCCGATTCCAGAAGATACAACATCAGAAGCAGTCTCAACCTTTGACATAAGAGCTGAGGCAAATCGGGAAGATTCTCCAGCTATGGAAACTGGGAATAACAAATTAGTGGGAGTGACCAACACTGTGCCTGCCCTGGTTGCACAGGCAGAAGTTACTCTAAATGATCAAGCATCAGCTGCAGATGACTCAATAGTTGTGACCCAAGTTGCTGCAGGAAATGAAGAGGAAAATCCAAGTGAGAATCGTCAATCAATGGAAGATTTACAGCTTTCATTTGAAGATAAAGAAGCCTCAAACCCATATGATGATAAATCCAATCTCAAAGTTTCAATTACTGAAGTGGAAGAAACAGAAGCAGTTTCCGCCTTTGATACAGATGCCATGACTCATGAGGTAAGCTCTCCAGTTATAGAAACTAGAAATGACGATTCACTAGGACTGAATGATGATTTACTGGCTCAGCAGGCTGAACCTACTCAGAATGAGCAAATGTCAACTATAGATGAATCGGTGGCTGAGACACATGAAGCCACAGGAACTAAGAAGGAAACTGTGAGTGAGACTCCTGAATTAACTAGAGATTTAAATCTTTCGGTTGAACAGGAAGAAAGCTTGCGTGAAATTGATAAATCTAATATTTCAGTTCCCATTTCTAAATTTGAAGAATTGGAAGCAGCCCCAGCCTTTGAAATGATTGCAGTGACAGATAATATCATCATTCCTGTTAGAGAATCAGAGAATAACAATCTACTAGAAATGAGCAACACCGAGACTGCCCTAGTTCACCAGGATCAAGCTACTATATTAGAGGAAATGTCATGTCTAGAAGATTCAATGGTTGTGACCCAAGTTCCTGCAAGGATTGGGAAGGAAGCCTCAACTGAAACTCTTGAATCAAAAAAAGATTTACAGCTTTCAGTTGAAGAAAAAGAAGCCTCAAGCTTTCATGAATCTGACAAATCAAGTCAAACGTTTGGAACTCCAGAGGTTGAAGAGGATGATTCCTTGAGCTCACAAGAAACTGAGAAATCCAAACTTCTGGTTTCTATTCCAAAAGATACAACATCAGAAACAGTCTCAGCCGATGACATAGGTGTAGAGGCATATCAGGACAGTTCTCCAGCTGTGGAAACTGGAAATAACAAATTAATGGGAGTGATTAACACTGTTCCTCTCCAGGTTGCACAGGCAGAAAATACTCTAAATGAGCAAACCTCATCTAAAGATGACTCAATTGTTGCGGCACAAGCTTCAGGGATTGATGAGGAAACTGCATGTGGGACTCCTCAAACACTGCAAGATTTGGAGCTTTCATTTGGTGAGGAAGCAGACCCAAAATCATTTGATATCAATAAATTCAATCTTGTGGTACCAATCACGGAAGTTGAAGAAACAAAAATAGTTTCAGCCTTTGATATAGTTGCCATGACTCATGAGGATAGTTCTCCAGTTACAGAAACAAGGAATGATGATTCACTGAGATTTACTGACGATTTACCGGTTCTAACCAGCCCTGGGCCTGCCTTGGTTCAGCAGTCTGAGTCTGCTCAACATGAGCAAATGTCGTCTATAGAAGAGTTAGTGGTTGAGACACATGATGCTACAGAGAATAATAAGGAAACTATGAGTGAGATTTCTGAATCAACTGGAGACTTAAAACTTTCTTCCGAACAGGAAGAAAGCTTGTGTGAAATTGATAAATCCTATATTACAGCTCCAATTCCAAAAGTTGAAGCATTAGAGGCAGCCCCAGCCTTTGAAATGACTGCAATGACAGACGATATCATTATTCCTGTTGGAGAATCAGAGAATGATGATTTACTAGAAGTGAGCAACCCCGAGACTGCCCTGGTTCACCAGGATCCGGCTACCCTTTTGGACCAAATATCATGTGTAGAAGACTCAATGGTTGTGACCAATGTTTCTGCAGGGATTGGGAAGGACACTTCAAGCGAGACACCAGACTCAACAAGAGATTTACAGCTTTCATTTGAAGAGAAAGAAGCCTCAATCTTTTATGAATCTAACAAATCAAGTCAAATGGTTCAAATTCTAGAAGTTGAAGAGGAAGATACCTTGAGCTCACATGAAACTGATAAATCTGAACTTCTAGTTCAGATTCCAGAAGATACAACACCAGGAGCACTGTCAACCATTGACATAGATGCAGGAGTACATCAGGACGAGTCTCCATGTATGGAAACTGAGAATAACAAATTAGTGGGAGTGATCAGCACTGTCCCTGCCCTTGTTGCACAGACACAAACTACTTCTCTAAATGAGCAAACCTCATATACAGATGACTCAGTAGCTGTGACAAATGTTGCTGCAGGAATTGAAGAGGAAACTGCAACTGAGACTCTTCAATCGACTGGAAATACACAGCTTTCATTTGCAGAGGAAGAATCTTCACACTCATATGACAATGGCAAATCCAATGCTGTGGTTCCAATTCTGGAAGTAGAAGCAGCCAAAGCAGTTTCAGCCATTGACACATGTGCCATGACTCATGAGAAAATTTCTCCTGTTATGGAAATCAAGAATGATGGTACACTGGAATCGGCTGATGATTTACTGGTTCCAATCAACACTAAGCCTGCCCCGATTCGGCAGGCTGAAGCTACTCCACATGAGCAAATACCATTGATAGAAGAATTGGTGGTTGAGACACATGATGCTACAGGGACCGAGAAGGAAACTGAGAGGGAGACTCCTGGATCAACTAGAGATTTACAGCTTCCATTTGAACAGGAAGTAAGGTTGTGTGAAATTGTTAAATCCAATATTACAGTTCCAATTCCAGAACTTGAAGCATCAGATGCAAACCCAGCCTTTGCAGTGATTGCAGTGACAGATAATACCATTCTTCCTGTTGGAGAATCAGACAATAACAATTTACTAGAAATGCCTGTTCCAAAAACTGCCCTAGTTCCCCAGGATCGAGCTACTCTTTCAGACCAAACATCATGTGTAGAAGACTCAATGGTTCTGACCAATGTTTCTGCAGGGATTGGGAAGGACACTTTGAGCAAGACTGCAGACTCAACAAGAGATTTGCAGCTTTCAATTGAAGAGAAAGAAACCTCAAGTGAATCTGACAAATCAAGTCAAATGGTTCAAGTTCCAGAAGTTGAAGAGGAAGATACCTTGAACTCACATGAAAGTGATAAATCTGAACTTGTAGCTCGGATTCCAGAAGATACAACATTAGGATCAGTGCAAACCATTGACATTGCTGCAGAGGCAGATCAGGATGAGTCTCCATCTATAGAAACTGAGAATAACAATTTAGAGGGGGTGATCAACACTGAGCCTGCCCTTGTTGCACAGACAGAAACTACTACTCTAAATGAGCAAACCTCATCTATAGATGACTCAGTACTTGCAACACAAGTTGCTGCAGGACATGAAAAGGAAACTGTGACTGAGACTCCTCAATCGATGGGAAATATACCACTTTTGTTTGCAGAGGAAGAACCCTCACAATCATATGACAATGGTAAATTCAATGCTGCAGTTCCAGTTCTGGAAGTAGAAGCAGCAGAAGCAGTTTCAGCCATTGACACGTGTGCCATGACTCATGAGAAAAGTTCTCCTGATATAGAAATAAAGAAAGATGACACACTGGAATTGACCGATGATTTACTGGTTCTGACCAACACTCAGCCTGCCCTGATTCAGCAGGCTGAAGCTACTCCACATGAGCATATACAATCGGTAGAAGAGTCAGTGGTTCAGACACATGATGCTACAGGGACTGAGAAGGAAACTATGAGGGAGACTCCTGGATCAACTAGAGATTTACAACTTCCATTCAAACAGGAAGAAAGATGGTGTGAAATTGATAAATCCAATATTACAGTTCCAATCACAGAAGTTGAAGCACTAGAGGCAACCTCAGCCTTTGAAATGATTTCAGTGACAGAAAAATACATTATTCCTGTTGAAGAATTGGAGAACAATGATTTACTCGAAATAAGCAACACTAAGATTGCCCCAGTTCACCAAGATAAAGCTACTTTTTTAGACCAAATATCATGTGCAGAAGGCTCAATGGTTGTGACCGGCGTTTCTGCAGGCATTGAGAAGGACAATTCAAGTAAGATTCCTAACTCAACAAAAGATTTACAGCTTTCGGTTGAAAAAAAAGAAGCCTCAAGCTTGTATGAATCTGACAAATCAAGTCAAATAGTTCAAATTCCAGAAGTTGAAGAGAATGATACAACATTGGGAGCAGTTTCAACCATTGACATAGCTGCAGAGACAGATCGGGATGATTCTCCAGCTACAGAAAATATAGCTGCAGAGACAGATCGGGATGATTCTCCGGCTACAGAAAATGAGAATAACAAGTTAGTGGGGGTGATCAACATCGTGCCTATCCTTGTTACACAGACACAGGCTGCCCTAGATGATGAAACCCCATCTATAGAGGACTCAGTGGTTGAGACACAAGTTGCTTCAGGGATTGAGGAGGAAATTGTACATGAAACTCTTCAGTCAATGGGAAATTTACAGCTTTCATTTGAAGAGGAAGAAACCTCACACTCACATGATATTGGTAAATCCAATCTTGAGGTGCCAATTCCAGAAGTAGAAGCAACAGAAGCAGTTTCAGCCTTTGACACAGATGCCATAACTCATGAGGAAGGTTTTCCTGTTATAGAAATCAAGAATGATGATGCACTAGAATTGACTGATAATTTGCTTGTTCTGACCAACACTGAGATTGGCCTGATTCAGCAGGCTGAATCTACTCCAGATGAGCAAATACCATCTATAGAGGAGGCATTGGTTGAAACACATGATACTACAGGAACTGCGAAAGAAACTGTGAGCGAGATTCCTGGATCAACTAGAGATTTACAACTTTCATTCAAACAGGAAGAAAGCTTGTATGAAATTGATAGATCTAATATTACAGTTCCTCTTCCAGAAGTTGAAGCATCAGAGGCATCCCCAGCCTTGAAAATTAGCAACCCTGAGACTGCCCTGGTTCAGCAAGATAAAGCTACTGTCTTAGACGAAATATCATGTGTAGAAGACTCAATTGTTATGACTAATGTTTCTGACGGGACTGGGAAGGACACTTCAAGCAAGCCTCCTGACTCAACAAGAGATTTACAGCTTTCAGTTGAAGAAAAAGAAGAGGCCTCAAGCTTGAATGAATCTGACAAATCAGGTCAAATGGTTCAAAATCCAGAAGCTGATAAATCCGAACTTATTGATCAGATTTCAGAAGATACAACGTTAAGAGTAGTGTCAACCATTGACATGGCTGCAGGGTCAGATCAGAATGATTCTCCAGTTATGGAAAATGACAATGATGTATTGGTGGGAGTGACCAACACTGTGCCTGCCTTCATTACACAGACAGAAACTACTCTAAATGAGCAAACCTCATCTATAGATGACTCGGTAACTAAGACACAAGTTGCTGCAGAGATTGAAGAGGAAACTGCAAGGGAGACTCAATCAATGGGAAATTTACAGCTTTTGCTTGAAGAGGAAAAAATCTCACACTCATATGATATTGGTAAATCCAATCTTGAGGTTCCAATTCCAGAAGTAGAAGCAACAGAAGCAGTTTCGGCCTTTGACACGATTGCCATGACTCATGAGGAATGTTCTCCTGTTATAAAAATCAGGAATGATAATACACTGGAACTGACTGATGATTTACTGGTTCTCACTGAGCTGGCCCTGATTCAGCATACTGAAGCTACCCCACATGAGCAAATGCCACCTAAAGAAGAGTCGTTGGTTGCGACACATGATGCTACAGGGACTGAGAAGGAAACTGTGAGTGAGACTCCTGGATCAACTAGAGATTTACAACCTCCATTCAAACAAGAAGAAAGGTTGTGTGAAATTGATGAATCCAATATTACAGTTCCAATCCCAGAAGTTGAAGCATTAGAGCCTGCCTCAACCTTTGAAATGATTTCAGTGACAGATAAAACCATTATTCATGTTGGAGAATCAGAGAACAATGATTTACTAGAAATGAGCAACACCGAGACTGCTCTATTAGAGAAAATTTCCTGTGTAGAAGACTCAATGGTTATGACCCATGTTTCTGCAGGGATTGAGAAGGACATTTCAAGTGAGAGTCCTTACTCAACAAGAGATTTAGAGCTTTCAGTTAAAGAGAAAGAAATTTCAAGCTTGCATGAATCTGACAAATCAAGTCAAACAGTTCAAATTCCAGAAGACACGACAATAGAAGCAGAGACAACCTTTGCCATGTCTGCTGAGGTAGATCAGAACAGTTCTCCAGATATGAGAACTGAAAATAACAAAGCAGTGGAAGTGACCAAAACTGTGCCTGCCCTGGTTGCACAGGCAGATGCTAATCTGAATGAACAAATCTCATCTATAGATGATTCAATAGTTGTGACCAAAGTTGCTTCACAGGTTGAAGAAGAAACTGCAAGTGAGACTCTTCATTCAAAGGAAGATTTACAGCTTTTGTTTGAAAAGAAAGAAGCTTCAAGCTCATATGAGATTGATAAATCCAATCTTGCAGTTCTAATTCCAGAAGCAGTTTCAGCCTTTGAAATGGACACCAAGGCTCAAAAGGAAAGGTCTTCAGTTAAAGAAACCATGAATGATGATCCACTGGATTTGATTGATGATTACTTGGCTATGACCAACATCAAGCCTACCCTTGTTCAGCAGGCTGAACCTACTTTACATAAACAGATGTCACCTGTAGAAGAATCAGTTTTTGAGACACATGAAGCTGCAGAGACTGAGAAGGAAACTGTGACTGTGAATCCTGACTCAACAGGAGACTTACAACTTTCATTTGAACAAGAAAAAGGCATGTGTGAAATTGATAAATCCAACATTGCAGTTCCAATAGCAGAAATTGAACCATCAGAGGCAGACCCATTTGAAATTGTTGCAGTATCAGATAAAATCAATATTCCTACTATAGAATCAAAGAATAATGATTTACTCGAAATGACCAACATGGAGACTGCCCTGGCTCAGCAGGATGGCGCTACTCTATTCAAGCAAACATTGTGTGTAGAAGACTCAATGGTTGTAACCTATATTTCTGCAGAGATTGGAAAAGACAGTTCAAATGAGATTCCTGAATCAACAAGAGATTTACAGCTTCCAGTGGATGAGGAAGAAAAGTCAAGCTTGCATGAATCTGACAAATCAAGTCAAATGGTTCAAATTAAAGAAGATGAAGAGAAAGATGCCTCAAGCTCATCAAAACTTATAGTTCCGATTCCAGAAAATACAAAATTTGGAGCAGTGTCAACCTCTGAAACAGGTGCAGAGGCAGATGAGGACAGTTCTCCAGCTATGGAAACTCAGAATAACAAATTAGTGGGAGTGACAAACACTGTACCTGCCCTAGTTGCACAGGCAAAAATTACTCTAAATGAGCAAACTTCAGATGTAGATGACTCAATAGTTGTGACCAAATTTGCTTCAGGGATTGAAGAAGAAACTGCAAGAGAGACTCCTCAATCGATGGGAGATTCGCATCTTCTATTTGAAGAGAAAGAAGCCTCGAACTCATTTAATACTGATAAATCCAATCTTCTGGTTCTGATTTCAGAAGCAGAAGCAACAGAAGGTCTGTCGACCTTTGACACAGATGCCACGACTTGCAAGGAAAGTTCTCCAGTTATAGAAATCAGGAATGATGATCCACTACAATTGATTGATGATTACCTGGTTCTGAACAAAACTGAGCCTGCCCTGGTTCAGCAGGCTGAAGCTACTCTGCAAGAGCAAATGTCATATATAGAAGAGCCAGTAGTTGAGACACATATTGCTGCAGCAACCGAAAAGGAAACTATGACTGAGAATTGGGAATCAACAGGAAGTTTACAGCCTTCACTCAGAGAGGAAGAAGGCATGTGTGAAATCAATATATCCAATATTGTAGTTTCTGTTCCAGAAGTTGCACCATCCAAGGCAGCCCCATTTGAAATGGTTGCAGTGACAGAAAAAATCATTATTCCTGTTATAGAATCAAAGAATAATGATTTGCCAGAAATGACCAACACAGAGACTGGCTTAATTCAGAAGGATGGAGCTACTCTGTCTGAGCAAATGTCTTGTGTAGAAGATTCAATGGTTGTAACCCATATTTCTGCAGAGATTGGGAAGGAAACATCAAGTGAGATTCCTGAATCAACAAGAGATTTACAGATAGCAATTAAAGATATAGAGGCCTCAAGCTGGCATGAATCTGTCAAATCAAGTCTACAAACTCAAATTCCAGATGTTGAAGAGGAAGATACCTTGAGCTCACATGATATAAATAAATCTGAACTTATGGTTGAAATTCCAAAAGATACAACATCAGAAGCGGTCTCAACCTTCGACATAGGTGCAGGGGCCAATCAGGGCAGTTCTCCAGCTATGGAAACTGAGAATAACAAATTAGGGGGAATAACCAGCACTTTGCCTGCTCTGGTTGCACAGGCAGAAATTACTCTAAATGAGCAACCCTCATCCATGGATGACTCAACAGTTGCGGCCCATATTGCTACAGCAATTGAAAAGGAAATTGCAAGTGAGACTCCTCAATCAATGGGAGATTTGAGGCTTTTATTTGAAGAGAAAGAAGCCTCAACCTCATCTGATATCGATAAATCCAATCTTGCAGTTTCCATTCCAGAAATAGGAGCAACAGAAGCATTTTCTGCCCTTGGCAAAGGAGCCATGAGTCCTGAGAAAAGTTCTCCAGATATAAAAACCAGGAATGATGATCCACTGAAATTCACTGATGATTCACTGGTTCTGACAAACTCCAAGCCTGCGCTATCTCAGAAGGCTGAAGCTACTCTACATGAGCAAACATCATCTGTAGAAGAGCCAGTAGTTGAGACACATATTGCTGCAACAACTGAGGAGGAAACTGTGACTGAGAATCCTGATTCAACAGGAGATTTACAACTTTCACTCGAAAATGAGGAAAGATTGGGTGAAATTGATAAATCCAATGAGAAAAGTTCTCCAGTTATAGAACCCAGAAATGATGATTCAGTGGGATTGCCCGATGATTTACTGGTTCTGATCAACACCAAGGATGCCCCAGTTCAGAAAGCTGAAGCTACTATTCATGAACAAATGTTGTTGATAGAAGACTCGGTAGTTGACAAACATACTGCTGCAGCCACTGAGAAGGAAATTGAGAATGAGACTCCTGAATCAGCAGAAGATTTGCAACTTTTGGAGAAAGATGGATTGTGTGAAATTGATAAATCCAATGTTACAGTTGTAGTACCAGAAGTTGAAGCAACAGAAGCTGCCCCAGAATCTAATGTGCTTGCAGTCCCAGAGATAAATGTTGTTCCTGTTACAAAATTGGAGAATAATGATATACTGAGAATGACCAACACTGAAACTGCCCCAATTCAGCTGGATGGAGCTTCTCTACTTGAGCAAATGTTGCATACCGAAGACCCAATGGTTGTAACCCATGTTTCTGCAGGGATTTGAAAAGAAACTTCAATTGAGACTCTTGAATCTGCACAAGATTTACAGCCTTCATTCAAAGAGAAAGAAGTCCCAGGCTTGCATGAATCTGACAGATCCAATCTAGTGGTTCAAATTCCAGAAGTTGAAGAGAAAGATGCCTCAAGCTCACATAAAGTTGAAGCAGATGATTTTTCTAAGTTCTTCCATTACCAACCATGATAAAATAGGATAAAGTAAAAGTCCATAAAGATAAGCTTGATAATTAGTGTCTGCAACAGGTATCTGTATATAGTGCAGATTCTTCTGATTGCATAGAAATATCTTCAAAGATAGAATGCAAGTCATCCAACCCAAAGGGATAATGGTTTGAAGACTATAAGCTATAATACCAGAGATATAAACCAGTTTCAATTTGAGAAACCCAGTGAAGCACTCCTGAAAGAGAAATCAGTGTATCAGTTCATGGGATTTCGTGAAAGCATACTAAGTTTGTGTCCTGCAATGCTGCTCTATCAGTCTGCTTCTCTAAACTTAAGTCCTTTAGAATGACAGGAACGAGAAGCTGCTTATAGCTACTCTACTGGTGTGTATGTCCTATTATCTTGGTAGTAAATAAATAAGAAAACTGTATATGGTTCCAGTTTAATGCAACGAAGTCTACTTATCTGAGTGTTTTATAGATATTAATTAGCATGAACATATTTAATCCAGTAGTAGCTAGTCCACACATAAATCTACTAGCAGACAATTGGTTTGATGTCTATCTATTGTCTATCTAAATGAATTTAGCATTTCAAATCAATCATAGTATGCATATCTGGATAAAATACGATGATGGCACAATTGAATACTTCTATAACACTATCTTACAGACAGGATCAGGCAGAAAGAATATCAATAGAGGCATCTAGGATTGCTAATTATAACTGATGGATCTAGAATTCAAGAACCTGTAAGGAACTTCTGTACTCAAAAGAATCACAGAAGCACTACTATACTCCAAACCCCTGAAGCACATCTTTAAGTCCCATATCCTTGAAGCTTGAGCATGCACCTAACAGAGTGGAGCAAAATCCCCTTACTGAGTACCTAAAGGTGAGGTTATTGAGATTTTACTGTTCAAAAGTCTTAGGTAGTTACATTTGCATTTTATTTTTATTTTTTTACATAAATTCCATCTCGCATGGACTTCCTTCTCTTTTGGGATCTGCGTTTGCCCCCAGATGGAGAAATTCTATCTATAGGAGTTTTGAAATTCCATGTCCTGATAAAGCATTTGTTAGCATTTGAGCCCCAAGTCGCATTAACGAAAAGCAAATTTCAAAATAGAACGAATTTGATGATTTTGCAAAAATCAATTATGTAGTGCAAACAAGCATGTAGCTCAGTCCAAGGGATAAAGACTGTAAATAGTAAAGATACATTTACATTTATAAGAGTCCGACTCGGGTTCAAATTTCCCTCATGTCAATAAGGCAACCCGCAGTATCCGCGGACATGTAGCGAGGGTGTGAGAGAATAAATGTGAGGGACATTTAAATCTGACCTGCGTTTAACCGTACATAATCATTCAATAATTTCATTTATTAATAAAAAGTAAAACAAGCCAATAAAGGTATTCCCTTCTGTTATAGAAATTCCATTAGCAGACCCCAGATATTTTGTCAGAGCTTTACCTGGGTTCAACTGCACACAAATGTTCAACTATTTTGCTCATTGGTAAACAAGTGAAGCTTGCCAATGTAGGTCTGTCTTTAAGTTATGGAGATTCCATTAGCAAACCTCAAAAGATTTGTCAGAGATTTACCTGGGATTTCCTCGTAATAGTTAATTGTTGTGCAATTTTCAGTTCCAACCATGAATTCGCAAATTTTGGGTGTTTTCCATTTCAAGGATTACGTTTAGTATCAGGATGGTGAAGCGCGTGGTTATTTCAATTTTGATCCCTGTAAATCAACTGCATTCCAAATAATGGCAAGTCGGGCCTACTTATCTAAAAATTTCATGGCCACTCCCAAATTCAAGCAAAAACACAACATATAATTATCAAACAACATCCGAGCTGAAATTCACATGGACCAAAGAAGTAAGCAGTTACGGTTGGGTTACCTCTGCCCCTTTAGGATTATCCGGATTTATCCTCGCATCTGCTCTTGGCCCCTTACCACATCGAAGGAGACGTCCGCGGGAAGGAAAAGAGCTTTGAAAACAAAACCCCATCAAAGAATGCCAAAAATATATTTGCGCAAATGAATGAGAGGCAAAATTTGGGTATTAAATACTAATTGCACTTTGGTGTGCATGGGTATGTCAAATTGGTGTGGAATGTTGGAAAAAAAATTGGTCTATTTTTTGCATAAATTTGGGTAGTACATAAGGTCAATTGGTAGGTTATGATGTTGTTTGTGCAACAAATGCCTCAATAGAGAAGTGATAGATTCAAATCAACTAAATCAACTATGCATCAACTTACAAGGATCCACTCATAACTAAAACAAACCTTTGAATTGAGAAGATAAACTAGCTTCATTACCAACAGGATCATGTTATGATTGCAATTGGATGAGAGGGATAGCGAGGTAGAGATATCGCTAGAAAGAGGGAGAGATGGAGGGAGGAACAACAAGAGAGAGATAGGTAAAGATATAGAGATAGAGAAGAAGATAGAGATATAGATAGAGCTAGAGATATAAATGGAGAAAGAGGAGAGGAAGATGGAGAGAAGGGAAACATGGAGAGATAAAGAGAGAGAGGAGAGAGGAATAGATAGAGATGGATCAGGAAAATAAATAGAGACAGCGGGAGGGAGAGATAGAAACATAAAAATAGAGATAGGAAATGATATAGAGAGAGAGAGAGGAAGAGATATAGTGATTGAGAGAGATAGAGAGAAAAATGGATAGAGATAGAGGGATAGATGAAAGAAAAAATGTGGAGAGATAGATATACAGAAGAAAAGAGATATAGATATAGAGATCTAAAAAGAGGGAGAATGAGAGAGAGAGGGGGGGAGAGAGATGGATAGATAAAGGGAGATATGTCTGGAGATAGAGTGGGGGAGGAGGAAGATAGAGTGACAAATGAAGATGTAGTGAGAGAGGAAGAGGGAAAATATAGATAGAGAGATAGAGGGAGGTAGAGGGAGAGATAAAGATAGAAAGATAGGGGGATAGGGGGATAGAGAGATCTATAAAGGAAGAGCATGAGATAGACAGATGGAGATATAGAGGAGATATAGAGGAGGGGGAGATGGGGAGAGATAAAGAGATGGACAAATGGAGAGAACTAGAGATAGACAAATAGAGATGGAGAGAGGGTTAGATAAATGGGGAAAGATAGAGGGAGAGATAGACATATATTGAAAGAGAAAGAGAGATATATAGAGACATACAGGAAGAGAAAGGGGGAGAGAGAGAGAGGTAGATATAAAAAGATAGATAGGGGGATGGGGAGGGAATGACGGAGGGAGAGATGGGGAAAAGTATAGAGGAGGGGGAACCAAATGGAGGGAGGGCCGAAAGAGAGAGATTTCAATATGTAGAGAGGGAGAGGGAGAGATATAGATAGAGGCACATATAGAGATATGGAGAGGGATAGGTAAAGATATATTTGGAGAGATAGGGAGAGAGATGGAGATATAAGGAGATAGGAGTAGAGAAAGATATGGATATAAAGAGATAGAGAGGATAGAGATAAATAGACAGGGGGATAGGGAGTGATAAGATACAAGGGAATATAGATAGACATAGAGGGATAGGGAGAGATAGAGATATACGTATGGAAAGAGATAGAGAGAGAAGGAGAAAGAGAGATAGAGAGATAGATAAATAGAGATATCACACAAGAGAAAGGTAGAGATAATGATATATAAATGGAGAGGAGAGAGATATATATGGAGATAGAGATAGAGGGGGTAAGAGTGAGAGAGAGAGAGGTGACAAAGACAAGTAATAGGGATAAATATTTAGAGAGAGGGAGAGAGAGATGGAGAGGGGGAAAGGTAGAGATAGAGATAGGGAGGGAGAAATTGTGTGTGTGTCTGTCTGTCTGTTAGAGAAAGGAGAAGTGGAGAGATATAAAAGAGGGAGTGATAGGGAGAGTGGGAGAGAGGAGGAGCTAGGGATAAAAAGAGGGAGGGGATATGTAGGAATAGAAAGAGGTAGAGATAGGTATAGAAAAGAAAGATAAAGTAGATATAACTTGTGAAATATAAAGGGGGTGATAGAGAGGGAGAGACGGGAGGAGAGAGAAAGAGGGAGAGGGAGAAATAGAGATTAAAAAAAGGGTGACAATGAGAGAAGGGGAGATTAGGGTAGCATGTCATTTGATTATTATATCCATCTCTATCTCTCTCCCCTATCTACATCTCCTTACCTCTCGCTGCATCTCTCTCTCTCTCTCTCTCTCTCTCTCTCTCTCTCTCTCTCTCTCTCTCTCTCTCTCTCTCTCTCTCTCTCTCTCTCTCTCTCTCTCTCTCTCTCTCTCCAAGGATCCACATGTGCAGACACCTAAATTTGATTAATTACTTTAATTGAATTTAGTTGTCTTAGTCACATTTATTAATTAAATAATTACATGTTATTTAATTAATTAATGGCATCCCCTAGCTATAATTAATTTAACTAATTAAGCTACACCTTATTATTAATTAATTAATGTATCTTGTTGATCATTTAACTAATTAATTCCCCCCTTTTCTTCTATTAAATAAAATAAATACATTTATTATTATTTTTAATTCACTTTGTCATTCTTCTTTATTCCCTATTTTGTATTAAATAATTCAAATTTATCCTATTTGGAGCACATGGCTCCTAACTTTAACCTCTCTTTAACCCTTCCTCTAATCCTAACCCCCTAACTAACCCATGGTTGCTAACCAACCTTATCCTCTTAGCCAACCCTATCCAAATATGTGCACATTCCCCATTTTAACAAATTTGGAAAAGAATCTAATTTGTGTGTGTCTTACTCCCAAATGGACATGTTGCCTCTCTTCCACTTGTCATTGTATGCATTAACACTTGGCCTCCAAGAGGGCAATTGTCACCATTTTCCTTGCCACTTGGCTTCACAGAGAAAAGTGGCACATTTTGAAGCCTCCTTCATCCCTCCTTCCATTTCTATTTAAGGTAGTTTTTTATCACAATCAATCAACTCGCATATCATCATACCATTAGAATGCCATTTTGCATCCACATCTAACATACATCTTACATCCAAAATTAGCTTAGATTCCATATTTGCACAATCATGGAGCAATTTTGAGCGCCCTTACCAAAGTGAGCACACATCGAATCAAGGAAAACCAAATCAAAAGGAGCTTATGAGTTTGCACTTTCTTACTCTTTTATTGATCTAGCTTCCTTTTTAGCATCCTAATCATGAGTGTTTGTTGGTATTTTATGTAGTTTGTGTTGTTAATTTGTATTTTCAATCTATGTTGCTTAATCACAATTTCTAGCACACATTTGGCATGTCCAATGGGACCCACTTCACGGTTCAATCTCATGTTTTTCGTTGTTTTAGTGCATTTATTGCAGATTTTGAGATCTTGAGGGCAAAAACGTGATCCAACAGGCCGATTTTCGCTTCAGCAGAAGTTGTTTTGGCTCCAGATCCTTTTTCTAAAAACTATGAGTTTGAGCTATGAAACAGTAGGTATGCTACTAGAAACAACAGGAACGCATTCTCACTATCTGATTGATAGGTATAAAATTTCAGTATTTTAAATATAATTAGCAGGTTTGGGCTAACAAATAACGGATTCACAATCCTAAATATCCTTCTATGTTTTTCTGCTCTCGAGTTTTTTATTTTCAGTGTTTTTTAGGAAATTATGGGTTTGAACTAATAAATAGCGAGTTTGCGAGTAAAATTAGGAAACCTATGGGTTCAAACTGACAAATAACAAGAATGCAGGTTTTCTATGATTTTTGTTTTTTTCTAGATCTATAACTTCGCCCGATTTTTACTAATCTAGTAATTTGTTTTTGTTTGCTAGCTCTACTAACATTTTGTGCAGGTTTTTTATTGTAGAGGCCCCAAAATAAAAATACTAACTCGTGTGCTTGTAGGATGGCCAAAAAAGGGGTTGTTATAAATGTGGGCATCTAAAAATGGTCAACGCTTGTGGTGTCATACTTTAACATGTCTGTGTGACCTTATTTTAGGGTTTTCACGTCCTATTCAACATTTCTTCTATGTCGTGCACTTGATCTTCATCATTTGTCGACATCTTGTCATTGTTCTGCATTTCTTCCCTCTTCAATTGTGTTTCTCGCATTCTCAATTAGGTCTTGTTGACATCATCATCAATTACGATATTTGATCATTATCAATCTTATCATGTCAATTGGACATCGTCAAACCTTCTCAATGTCTAATTGGGGTTTTTGTCCTTATCAATCATCAATTTATCAATCCTTTATCAATTTGCAACCAATATGTCATTGGTCTTTGGTCATTAAAACTTCATTAAGTCAACCTTTTATCAATCTTCGATCGATTCGTCATCGATCTCAATTAATCATCATTTCTTGTCAATTTGGATCGATTAGTCATTGGTCCTCATCAATTGACGTCTATCAATTTCATCCTTGTCAATTTTGATCAAATAATCATTGATCTTTATCAATCAACTTCGGTACTTTATCAATTGTCCAATTTTCATCATGATCATATCAACCCTACATCAATTATCTTTTGTCAAGACCTAATTGTCGTTCTTGCATTTCTAATTCATCTCCTAGGGTTTTCTAATTTAATCATTTAATCCTTTTGTCATTATCCTTCTAGGTTAAATAAATTTATTTATTTTATCCTAGGTCCCTTTGTCACAATTAAATATTTTTATTTAATTGGCTAACTATGAATTAATGAATAAGGAATATTTATTTATTGATTCTTTCTAATTTCCTTTTTTCAAATCTTTCTAATTCTTAATTTATTCTCATTTTCCTAATTTTTAATTCATCATTCTATTTTGATTTTGCCAACTAATATCCTTCCTAAAATCTATCCTATTTATGGATTTTTTGGAAGATATTACTTCTATAATTTTCAAATTCAAGGATTTGGAAATCTTATCTTAACATGATCTTATCCTCTTGCATGGGAAAGTGTGTCATGACATTCCTTTTTCAATTTGATTTTTTCCTTGATTGAAGTAAATTGCAAATTTTATTGATTTTATTCCAATCTTTGATCAATCTCTCCAATTTCTCTATAAATTGGATGCATTTTTCATCATTTTTAACCACGCTTCTAGTATCCTTATGCTATCAAAATCAATCTTGCTTCATGCTTTTGCACTTGTAGGTGAGATCCACACAAATACGCTATTTGGAGGAGAAAGGAGAACAATGGAGGTCAAGGAAGGAGTTTTCTTCATATGGTTTGCATGTTTATGTTGAAATCTTGCTTTTTCTTCTTCTATTGCATGTATTGGGATTTCTTTCATAGCTTGTTAGTCTTTGTGGTTAGCTAATATAGGTTATGAATCTTATGCTCAATTTTCCTAGTTACAATAAAAATAATGGTTTAAAATGAATCTTGTGTCTTCATTAGCTCAAAGAAGACCTCTTTTTTATTAAGGGAATTAATCAATTGTTTTTCGTGCTTGAAAAATTTATGATTGGTGTATGTTGTCCCCTCGCCTTCCATGGGACTTGGGTGATCAAAGCCTTGTAATTTTTCAACTTGTGTTTAGATTAGATCCCTTAAAAGATAGCATACAGGTATCCTCTTCCCTTGCACTTCCACGTGAAATTGGGTGTAAGAGAACATGTACTATCTTTTGGTAGAGAGCCCACCTTGGTGGAAAAAAGTATTCACCCCAAGAGCGACTCAAATTAGTGCTTTCAAATTGGTTTGATATATAAATTGACAAAGGCAAAAGTTGGAGTCTTCTTGGTGAAAAGCATACTTCGACGATTCCCCTAGTATCCACATGTGTGTGAGATGCAAAAAAATCCTTTAATGAGGACTAGAACAGGCTCTTAAGTGAATCATTATCAAATGAGTGGCCATCAAGCCCCCAAATTATGACTAGATACCTTGTTTTAGTGACCAAAAAACCCATACTTGGTGGTTTAAGGTGTGCAAATTATACCTCGTAGATATTATTCATGTACCCTTTCTAATGAGATAGAAATTCCTCCAAAATTTTTGAATCTGAGAGGTAAGAGAAAGGTGTGTTGGCTCCTTGTTGGGGGAGCAAGCACCACCTAATCTCTATTTATCCATTGTGTCTGAGGTATTCTATTATAAGAGCTCCACAATCAAGTAGAATTTGTATTCCAAGCCTTAAGTTGTAAATTGCTTCAACTATTTTCATGTTCAAACCAATGATCATTATCATTTGGGCTAATCTAGGCCCTCATACTTCAGTTGAGTCGGACAATTGTCTTTGTGCTTGATGTGTTTGTGTCAAAAAATTTTTTTGCCAAAAACAAGTCAAAAATCAATCATTTAGAGTTGCAATCTAATCTAGTGAGTTTGCTACCTGAGTCTTGCATTGTCATTTATCTTGTTGTCCAACAAGATTTTCATAAAAAATTGTGGGTTTGTTATCTGAAAGTGTGGGTTTGCACTGTGTTTTAGCGGTAATGCTACTCTGCTAGAGTCACTTTATCATCATCCTTAAGTTGCAGGTTTGATGTCATAAACTGTGGGTTGGTTGTCACAAATCGTAGGTTTTCTCTGTGTTCCAATAGGAACACACCTTTGCATTGTACTCTACCAAAGTTTTAAGTGTCAGGGTTATGTCACCATATTGCAGGTTTGCACTTTGTCTAAACAACACTTTTATCTATCGTATCATCATTAGCATCCATCCAAATCTATATCTATATCTTCATAATCAACATCTTAGTCCAAGTTTAAACCAAATCCTAATCGAGCTTGTTGTCAATCCTATTCTAAACTTTTGTGTATCATCCATCTTCATCCTCCATCCCTATCTAACTCATCAACTAATCATCGTGTCTCAATCCTATTTGATGAGTTTTTCTATCCTTCATTTTCGTCCATGTCATCCCATTCTAATGATGATGAGATTTTTGTTGATCAAGATGAGTATGAAATTGAAAACCTTGATGCCATCATCCTTAGCAAGCTTGCGCCAAGTCTCAAATACCAAAATCCAACTGTTCATCCTAACTACCTGACCATTCCTCCATGCACATCCACTTATAATCCTTGTCACAAATTTGACAAGGGAAGTCCCTTATGTCGTCCAAACACATCTCCCTCACATATGATGCCCACATATCCCCCTCATGCAACATCCATGCCTCCACCTACCACCTATATCCCTAATCCAAATCTACCATCTCATTATTCCCAAATCCATTATACAATTTGTAATCCTAATCCTCCATCCAATCCTAATCCTTCATTCTATCTCAATCCACCACCATCCACTTCACCCTATCTCAATCCACCATCTTCCACCCCATCATACATCAAACCACCTTCATCTACCCCATCCTACACTAATCCACCACCACCCACTTCATCCTATCTTAACTCACCATCCACTCCACCCTATCTCAATCTACCATCTTCCACTCCATACACGAAACCACCATCATCTGCCCCATCCTACATTAATCCATCACCATCCACTTCATCCTATCTCGACCCACCATCCACTCCACCCTATCACAATCCACCATCTTCCACTCCATCATACATCAAACCACCTTCGTCTGCCCCATCCTACATTAATCACCACCATCCACTTCATCCTATCTCAACCCACCATCCACTTCGCCCTATCTCAATCCACCATCTTCCACTCCATAATATATTATTCCATCATCCACGTCATCTTATCCTATAATTACCACCATCAATTCCCTCCTCCATTTCTGCAACTTCCCTTCCACCTCCCACGTCTATCATTCATCTCCCACTTCCTAACACCATCTAAAATCTCCCATCCATTGAGACCATCCAACCCCAACCCCCATCTCCTACTCCAACCATCATTCAAACTCAATCCAATGAACCTCCCATCCTTCCATCCACTCCATCTACCCCAATCGAATAACCTCCCATCCTTCCATCCATTTAATCTAAAGAGTCTATCCACTCATCTTCTATCACCATCCATATCAATCCCATCTTGCCAAGATCTTGTTCCAAAGGATGTTGATATATTTATCGATCCAAATCAAAATCCTACCATTCCACCTCCTCCATTTCAAGATCCATTATCGTCCCTTCATCCACATCATGATCCTACCAACCCACCTACTCCATCTCAAGATCCCTTATCATCCCCTCATCAAAGTCGAGATCCTCACATCCCATCTACTCCACTTCTTGATCCTTCTTTACCTCATATCCAAACCATCCCACCACCATCACTCTATCCCCTCGGTTCACTTGCATTCATCCATGGTGGTTCCCTTGTAGTAAAAGAATACCTCATATACACCACCCATCCTCCTCCATCTAATAATGGACTTGTATCTTATTCCCTTAATAACAAGTATCCTATTTTGGATAAAATGCTAAAAAAAATGAACTATCAAGGTAAAATGCTAAAAGTACTTTGGAGCCCATCCATGTCAAAGCACATCTAGGATCTCATGATCTTGGTTACATATCCCCAAGCACTCCATCCAAACACGTTGGTACAACTATTACCAAACCCAAGCATACTTCCAAACCCACTATCACATTGTCCCATCATTCCTCCAAACCATTTATCACCATCCCCCCTCTCCCATCATATCATCCTAAAACAACCATCCACCTTCCTCCTTCATCCTCTAAATCCATTTTGGGTCCCTATATCACAAAATCCACCATCGCATATCTCTGACATGCAAAATCCATTTTGGGCCCTTATATCCCAAAATCTCATCCTCCATCTTATCCCACTCCTCTCATGCACCCATCACCTACCCTTATCACCCATCATAAACATCTCACTCCTCTAATTCCCAATCAAGATCAACAAAGGCACGTATCCCTACATTCCATCTAATATCCTACATTGATCCCTCCATATATATTTCCTCCACATCCTTCATCTTCTCACACTCCTTCCAATGCTACTAGTAGCAATTTGGATGCCAAATCAACAATGCATAAAGCTAAACACTCACAAATATTCAAATATCACCATGTCCACTCAAAAGGACATGCTCCCACAAAGCAAAATATGATAAAAAAAAATATAATAAATCTCAAAGGCCACAAAGGCCCACTAAAGCAGAAGCAAAAACAATGTGGATACCAAATAAAAAAGAAGCAATGCATCCCATAGTAAAATCCCCAATAGCATCCAAAATTGCTAATCCACAAGCTAAACATCTCTCCCCTCCCTCTCCTAAATCTATGTTGGGTCCCTATTTCCCAAAACTACCTATCATAATTCCTTCATCGTATCTACATGCTCCATCCATCTCCCCTCCATTCATCCCACATCCCCCACACCATGTGTCAATATTGGTCCTAACAACATCCCCCCATCACACTCACTCTCCATCATTCCATCCAAGTAGTTTCCACCACCATATCCCTTACACCACATACACCCCCCATCAAAACCATCTAATCCACGCCTTAGCATAATCCACCCATCTTAATAAAGTTGTACCAACATCTTGTGATCACTCCAAATGAGATCCTGTTAGAGTAACTGGGTATTTACTTGATTAATTAAACAATATTTGTTTAATTATTTAAGTTCCCTTTATCTCTTTTACACTTAAGCTAACTTTAGGTGCATAATAATTAATTATTTTATTAATTATTATGTGCAAACCTAGGTTTTCCCTTCTAGGGTTTCTTGAACTATTAAAGGTTGAGTTCTTTATTTTCATTGTAAGAAGAAGGATTATTACATTACACATTTTTGTGAATATTGAGCTCTCTCTTTTTGAGCATATTTTATGTGTATTTCTTTCTTCTGTGATTTGCTTCCTTGCTTCTCCTTGTAACAGGTTTTTCAGCTTGCAGAGATCATTTGGGCTCCTATGGTGTTGTATTTTCTCAACTCCAACATGGTATCAGAGCTTCAGATCTGCAACTATCTATTCTTGTTTTGAGAATTTTTGCATTGGAAGCAGATATGGGGTTTTAGAAATTTTTTATGCACCTAGGGATAGGCCTTTTTTCTGAGCACTTTGGGCCTAAACGGACCTCGCCATCATGCTTAGAAGGTCAGAAAACCCCTATAGTCATATATAATTTATCTATTTTTGACTTCTGAGCATTTGGGTGATTTTTTTCTCCAACACTAGGTTGTACGACTTTGACACGCAAATCAAGGAAAAAATTTCAAAAAAATTGTGCCTTTTTATGGCATGCAGACCGGTTTTTTTATTTTTTTTAAAAAATCACAAAATCTCAAAAAGGCATTGGAAAAAATTTTTGTTTTTTTTAAATTTGTTTTGGGGCTCCCATGGTACGCAGGGTACTGTGGGGCCCCTGTCGGTGTTAGTACGGCTTCCAGTCGCTGCCCAAGCCTCGGTCCCCGTGCCTTCCCGGTCACCCAACCCCGTTGGCATCCTTCCATCAACCCCTACCGGTCCCATTGCTTCTCCACGACTTCCTGCCGCCTGTTGGCCCCCAACCCCCGCTGTTGCGTCTGCGCCAGACCGCCCCAACCCTCCGCTGCTCCCCTGCGGCCGCCGGCTTCCCGCTGGCATCTCGGCCCCGCCGCCGCCCGACCCAGACCGTGCAGCCTGCACCGCCAGTGGCCCCGCAACCACTGGGAACCACCACCCGGCCATTGGAGCTCCACCCGGCTGCCACCGGAGCGCCACCCATTGGTCCCCTCCGCTCACCAGAGCCACCAGACTACCCCTTCCTCTTGTTTTGAAGGGGGGTTTAGTTTTTTGGCCTTATCTTGGGCATATAGAGTCATTTTTTCGAAAATGAATAGGCATCAAAAAGCTGGTTCCGAGCCAGACCTCGTCCTATTGGTAATTTTTTCCAATTTTTTTGTTTGACTATGTTTTTTCCAGTCAAAGTGAGGTCTCTTTTTTGCACTCCAAGGGACGTAGAAGGAGCATCCGAACTCCGTTTTTTGAAAAATTTATATTTTTGGAAAGCGTGTGTTGTGTACTTTCTAGCCATATGAGTTTTATTTCCAAATTCTACTCCATGCATATTTTATTCAGTTTTTTGCTTTTCAGCACTCTGGTGGATATCTTGGTTGTTTCAGGTCCTGGGATCTCTTCTCTAGGTAGGATGTCTCTATCTTGGTTCTCCTTTCTATTTCTAGTCTTACTATCATTGTAGCATTGTATTTATGCAAACACACTGAGATAAAGTGTCATCATGCATTGTTTGCTTGGGATCTTGCACATCTTGTGTCTTATTGTACATGCACTACTTATAAAGTGCTATGAGGGGGTTGATGTTTGCCTGTTGTTTGCCATCTTCCTTTGTCTAGTGAGTGTTCCTTCCATGACATTCACCTCATGATGTGTGTCAAGTGAGTGTTCCTTCCATGACACCATGTACTTTTCTCAGCACCTTTGATGTTTCTGGTTCTTTGTCATGCAGTTCTTCTTGGCTGTTCTTTTCAGTGTACCTGTTCCTCTCCCTCTTCAACATTATGGGGAGGATTGTCCTGTTGGTTCTAATGCTTCTGTGGTTTGATTGATCAGCTCTTCAGGCTTTGGTGTTTTCATGCCATCTGTATCTTCGATTTCAGTTGTTTGCCTTGTTTGCCTTCTGATTCGAGTAGTGTCATTTAAGGGCACTCATACAGATTACAATCTTCTCTACCTGGTCATGTTCTATTTTAGTGGAGGTTCTTTAGATCAGTAGTTATTCTTCGACAGAGTTTGCAGGTTCTTCATGTTTCAGTGGTGTTCTTTTCCATCTCTTTTTGGAGTAGGGTTTTTTTCCCACGTGGTTTTCTCTATTTCTCCAGTTCATAGAGATTTCATTGTATTTGGGTACCTGATCAGGCCTTGTTGTCGGGACCCATCTTTCCTGCTTTCAGTAGTTGTTCTAGGTTTTAGCTTCTCCCTAAGTCTAGCTTAAGGAGGGGTTTTAGAGTAATTGGGTATTTACTTGATTAATTAAACAATATTTGTTTAATTATTTAAGTTCCCTTTATCTCTTTTACACTTAAGCTAACTTTAGGTGCATAATGATTAATTCTTTTATTAATTATTATGTGCAAACCTAGGTTTTCCCTTTTAGGGTTTCTTGACCTATTAAAGGTTGAGTTCTTTATTTTCATTGTAAGAAGAAGGATTATTACATTACACATTTTTGTGAATATTGAGCTCTCTCTTTTTGAGCATATTTTCTGCGTATTTCTTTCTTCTGTGATTTGCTTTCTTGCTTCTCCTTGTAACAGGTTTTTCAACTTGCAGAGATTATTTGGGCTCCTGTGGTGTTGTATTTTCTCAACTCCAACAGATCCTACTACCTTGATATGGAAATTCATGCTTGAGTCCTCCATCCATATCCATCTATAAAGTTCCTCCAAATAAATTCAAAAAACAAAAAAAATAAAAGAAGAGAAAAATTTGTCCAATGAGTGAAAACTTGGAAAAAAGGCACCTTGGACAAGAACCATGATGAAAACCTGGCAAGCAAGTGTCATGTGTAATTCCCTCCATCCTTTTTCTCTCCACACTTGAGAGCAAGTTCTTCTAGTCATCCATCCATCACCTCCTCCATCTCATCTACCTATCATACCCATCAGATCCTATCCATTCCACTTCCTCCATCCTCTTTTGGATCTTGATAAATAGAGAATGCCACAATTTATGCATACTTTGGACACCTCTTGGCATCCATTTACCCATCACACTTTTCCTCCATTAGCCTTCCTCCCATCCATATAATCCTTCTACACACCTTCATATTTTGTATCCACCGATTACCCTATCTTCTATCCACTTCCCTCAACTTCCTATCATCCCCATCATTTATCCTATCACATCCCTACTAATGCCTCATCATGAATGGCATATCCTAAAGGGGGCATATTTTCCCTTCGTGATGTAGTCCTTGGACACCCTCTCACACCCACCATCCATCCACTAATCCCTTTATACATATTCCTTCCATTACCTAGTTCCTTTATCACTTTATCCATAATCCTTCCACCTCCCAATCCATGTCTCGTAACACTCCCATCTCCAAATCCTTTTTGTCATACCCTCCATCCTTTTATCCCTCCTATCATATCATTCCATCACCTCTTACATCTCTTGTCATTGATATCTAGCTCTAAGCTTCCCCTGTGTAATCCAATGACAACCATCCCATCAATCCCAATGCTTCTTGCAATCCACCATCACATGACAATCCTATCCATCTCCTCCAACTATCCAAAATCAAACACCAATCAAATCATCTAATCATATCCATGGCCTTGTTCCCAACCTTGATACAAACCTTGATCACAATCCAATCATCATCATCATCAGGATGTATCCTTCCCAATCCTTGTGTTGTTTTGGGGTATATCGTTCCTACATCAACAATCAATCTATCATGGTTTTTCATCTTGACTCTAGGGCAACATCATGTTTGTCTTTGGGTCCTCATCCATCATCCATAGTTTTTGTCAGTGTTAGAGTGTCTTGTATATATGTCGGTACAATCTTGTACATCCTTCATGTGCTTAGTGGTAGCCATTTTAGTTGTACATATGTGTTTGTCGTGTGTTGTCAAGATCATGTCCCTTTAGTTGGTCCTTCAACAATCATCTTAGAGCAGCTTTGTTATCTTGATCATCCTAGGTGTCTTTTGTCATCAAGTCTTGTCTATCTTTCATCCCATCATTAGTCTGTGCAGGATATATCCTTCCTCAAGTCAGACAACATAAAATCCAGTTTGTCAATTACCCTTTTGGCAAAATATGTTGAGACACTCATGCTAGCATTGATTCTTTTTTATCTTTGTTTGAGCTCCTTTATTTTATCTCCTCTTGGTCGCCACGTTCTTTTATATCATGGTGCGCTATGAGTGGTACAAACTACGGGCATGATCTTGCTTTCTTTTTCTTTCGTGTGTTTTCTTGATGTGTCCCATGTTGTTACCTCATGAGGTCTCAGCTATCTCATGTTACACTGGGGCATATCTTCTGCTTGTGGTTTTTCTAGTATCGTTTCCCTCAAAGTTCCTTATAACTCAGTGTGGTGCTAGACTAACCTTTTGTGTTCGTTTACTACATCAGTCCATGCATTGGTTATGAATTCACCTTGGTTCCTCATACCCTAGTGCCTCATTTACAATGCTAAATCAAAATAAATGCTCACTACATGGAAAACTCTTTTTAAGGGTGCTCAAGCTCCATGATCATTTCATGTACATCCTTCGTTGCATTGCATTCACCTGATTATTTTCCCTAATCAATCATGATTGGGAATGTGCATGTATTTTGTTGTCCTTCCCTCTATCCACTGGGGTAATGTTTCTTTCAAGACGCTATTGGAACCTCCGTTTCTCGTGCACCCTCTCGAGAGGGCATCACTAACTCTTCCTCCATCCCTTGGCTATGAAGATTGTGAGTTTTTTCCTTCCATCTGGGGCATTATGTCGCTCCTTGTTCTTTGAGTTGTTTGCAACTTCCTTTCTTTGCACTAATGCTATTCTAGTGCCACTACAAAGAGGGGCAAAACGTAGACACCTAAATTTGATTAATTTATTTAATTATCCCCCTAGCTAAAATTAATTTAATTAATTAAGCTCTGACTTATTAATTGATTAATGTATCTTGTTGATCATTTAATTAATTAATTCCCCCTTTTTCTTCTATTAAATAAAAAAATACATTTTTTTTAATTTAATTCACTTTGTCATTCTTCTTTATTCCCTAATTTGAATTAAATAATTCAAATTTATCCAATTTGGAGCACATGGCTCCTAACTTTAACCTCTCTTTAACCCTTCCTCTAATTCTAACCCCCTAACTAACCCGTGGTTGCTAACCAATCTTATCCTCTTAACCAACCCTATCTGAATATGTGCACATTCCCCATTTTAACAAATTTGGAAAATAATCTAATTTTTGGGTGTCTTACTCCCAAATGGACATGTGGCCTCTCTTCCACTTGTCATCATATGCATTAGCACTTGGTCTCCAAGAGGGAAATTGTCACCATTTGCCTTGCCTCTTGGCTTCACAGGAGACAAGTGACACATTTTGAAGCCTCCTTCATCCCTCCTTTCATTTCTATTTAAGGTAGCCATTTTTCTTCACAATTGATCACTCTCATATCATCATAGTGTTATAATACCATTTTACATCCACATCTAACATACATCCTGCATCCAAAAATAGCTTAGTTTCCATATTTACACAATCATGGAGCAATTTCGAGCACCCTTACCAAAGAGCACACATTGAATCAAGGACAACCAAATCAAAAAGGCCTTATGAGCACTAGTAGAATATATGGCCAATAAATGACTACGTGGCCAAAAAATTTAGTCACGACACCAAATTTTAGTTATTTTTTATAAGAAAGTTATAAATGACTAATTTGGTCATCGAGTGAGAAAACACAACTAAATATTTAGTCACACAAATAAAAATGACTAAATAAATGACTAATTTGATCATCGGGTAAAAAAAGACAACTAACTAATTAGTCACACAAATAAAAATGACTAAATAAATGACTATCTTGATTGTTGAATAAAATACACAACTAAACATCATATTTATGCTTGAACAATAGTTATATTTATATGTATATGTGTATGTATATTTATATGTATATGTATACCTAAATTTTTATGATGATTTTAATTAAATAAATATATTTAATAAAATATTAAAATATTTATTTATATTAGTTCAAAAAATTATTTTAAAATTACGAGTGGGGCCAATCCCACAATGTGCATATAAAAAAAGAATCTAAGATTATAATTTATTTTGCATAAGTTACTTTAAATAAGTAAAGTTATAAATAATTTGACATAAATTTAATTTAAAAAATGTTAATTTATAATAATAATAATAATTAATAGTTTGTCTAAGAGTAATTTTATTATTTATCCCAAATATAGATTGAAGAAATCAACACTTATACAAAATTCATCTCCAAATTCAAAATTCAAAATTTTGAATTTTGGCTCTCTCCCAAAGCATCTCCACCAAAAGTGGAACCAACTTAAGAACCCACTCCACAAAATCAACAAGAGTAACTATCAAAAGTTGATTCCCGGATGCAACTAAAAATCCCAAAAAATCAGGATCATAACTCATCAAAACTGAACTCTCATCTCTCCAAAATCTCCCCAACTGAAGTCATAATGAAAAAGATTTCATAACTGAAGTAAAAGATGAGTTAGGTGTTCTACAACTCCTGATTTGACTCAAACAAAGACAAATCACCCTCCACCTCCTTGTAGACTCAACTATAACTCAACTTAGCTTTGAAATACAACTTGAAAAGTGGGAGTTAAACTCAACCAACTTTGACAAGTGTTTACAAAAAATAAATGCAAAGTGGCAGGTTGAATATGCATGTGTAAAATCTTATTTAGCTCTATAAGTCTAAATGACAGACAAAATAAGTGTTAAAAACACTTATGCAAATACAATAGCATGTATGCACAAATAACCTTAAGTGAAAGATATCTTCACTAAGGAAATATGCAAAAAATAAATTAAGTGTTAACAAACACTTAATCTTTACATAATTAATGCATATGTATTTTGGGCTTCTTGGAAGGAAATAAAAATTAGGGCAAAGCTAACCCTAAAGATCTGAAAAGTGCAAAAAGCATAGAAGACTAAAAGTCTTCGAAAATACATCTCTTTTTCAAAAAAAATAGGGCAGCAACCGATATTGAGAACACTGTGCATGAAGAAAATTATAGAGATTTCTCTTTGCCATTCGAATACAGGTAAATGCTTAAGTATTTTTGTCTGCATTCATTCTTTATTGGGTTATTTCACTTGTGTGATATCCTTTTTCCTCTCTGAGCTAAGAAGGGTTATAACATAGATGTGTTTGTCTTTCTTGCCTTCTTCTGGTGTTTTGGTGGCTACGACTTCACTCATATTCAACAACTTTTGTAAGTTGTTTTGCTGCAACAAACATAATATGGGAAGGTAAGTTCCTTCTGGGCTTTCTCCATTTTGATTTTGGTTTTCAAAAAGCATCAGGCTATGGATATATAACTTTGTCTGATAGGATGCACACACTGATTCTTTTCTGCATTTATGTTACAATAGGACTGAGAGTCAAAATAGTACTTAATTGTTTAGTTTCAGTTCCTCATCAGCTAAGGACATAATCCCAATAATGCTTCATACCAGATTTGAATGAGGTTCAGGAAACCTTTGAAACAATAGGTTTCCTTAACTTTCTTTAGATTTAGTATGAAGATACTAAAGAATAGTTTAGTCATATGATATGCCAGCTCAAGCTGATCAAATACACTGAATGAAACAAGAGGTTTCATGAAGGTATATGCCTCTCATTTGTTTCATTTTGCTCTGTATTTTGAATGATCTCGTTGCATTCTAATAATGCACACCATGATGAGCTGGGCTCAACCCTTGTGGGAGCCTCATTTACTCCCACTCATACAAGGAATCTTATAATTTGCAAATAATACTTTTCCTATTCCTGCACATGAAGCAAACAAGTTAATTAAAAATATATGATTATTTTTGTGCATAGTACTTGTCTCTCCTTCTGAGACATGTTGGCTCGACATCTCCTACATCTCTTATATGTGACTGACTATACACTTCTGATGTGTGATAAATCAATATCTTCATACATACATCAATGTACATGATATGAATGCAATCAGTCATTGCTTAGAACTAGAAGTTCTAATTCATTACATCTTTGTTATGCAGGTACCCAGGTCAGAGGCAGGCTTGGAGAGGACAACAACTAGGCTTTAGGACAACAACATTAACGAAAGATAACACAACAAGTTCACTAGTCATTCAGGCAATGACTGGTTTCATCCCTATCATGTTTCCCTTTTTACATTCATGTATCTATGCATATGTTGTGTTTTCATACATTAGCAATGTACTGCTAGTCTCACGCCTCATGTGTGAGACAAATGTGTTTGAAAATCAATAAAATGTTTTTTTTTAGAATGATATTCTTTCTTTTTGTACTTGTGCATTTCTGACACCACTGTAGTAAACTTGATGGTTGCTTCTCCAATTCTAGGATCTACTTCATATAAGTACATTGCCATAGTATGCCAATCAAATGCTGAATTGTGGCATCTTGAGTGTAATTCCACTTGTATTAGTTGGCAACGAGTTAGATAACATAGAGAAGCTAAGATAACATATTTACATTCTATAATTTGGTGATGGCCTAGTATTGTTTCTAAAGAGAAAAGAGTAGAATTATTTCTTTTGCATTATATTTTTATTGTAGATTATCTTTATTTATCATGATGTCGAATCAATCTTTTAATTCTAGCATGTTGTAGCTTGTTTGCATATGTAATATTTTTATTTGTTTTTATGTTTTAGTTCAAGTTTAATATTATGTCATTTTTGCATTATAAAATTTATGGTATTTAATAAATTATTCATATCATGACTATACTACCAATTAATGGAAACTAGTAAATAAAAATGACAATATACTACCAACGGACAGAAATGGGTGAATAAAAATGACTAAATATACTACCAATTGATGATCATTAATTATTAGAATGACTAAATAAATGACCAGATAACAACAATCAATGACTAAATTAATGATTAAATTAGTGACTAAATATATAACTAAATTAGTGACTATCATGACTAAATAAATGATCAAATAACAACAATCAATGACTAAATTAATGATTAAATATATGACTAAATTAGTGACTAAATATATGACTAAATTAGTGTCTATCAAGATTAAATAGATGACCAGATAACAACAATCAATGACTAAATTAATGTCTAAATTAGTGACTAAATTAGTGACCAAATCGATGACCAAATTGATCAATCAAAAAAACCAATGGTCACGTGATCAAATTGATTTATGACTGGCAATAAATTACCAGTGGTCACGTGATCAAATTGATTTATGACTGGCAATAAACTACCAGTGGTCACGTGATCAAATTTAGTCATTTATCTACAATTTTTGGTAGTTTTTTTAGTCATATATTAATGTTTTTGTACTAGTGGATTTTGCACTTTCTTACTCCTTTATTGATCTAGATTCCTTTTTTAGTGTCTTAATCATGAGTGTTTGTTGGTATTTTGTGTAGTTTAGGTTGTTCATTTGCATTTTCAACATGTTTTACTTACTCACAATTTCCAACACACAGCATGCTATCCTTATATTATTGACATGAAATGAGTAATCAAAAGTTAGTATCCCGCTCTAAACCTTTAATTGAGGTTTTAAGTTAAAATTTATTTTATTATATAGATTAAAATAAAATTCAAATATAATTATTCTATAATAAATAAAATTTTAATAAGACAACGAATTATAAAATAAATCAATTCTAATATATTTTAATTATTATTGGTATTTTCATAAAAAGACATAAATAATTAAAATAAAATTCTAACTTAATGAAAATTAATCCTCAAAAGAAGAAGAATTAGAATAAATCACAAAACAAGATAGAATATCTAATAAAAGAAGATAACTTTAAAAAATATTCTTATTAAAAGAAGATAGTCATAAAAGAAATATTTTTGGGGTTCACCCTATAGTGCAACGGTTGTTGCAACACCATGTTGATATGGTGGTCAAGTGTTCGAGTCTCATGCCACTTATAGGAGACATGGAGGTCGATGATAGAATTTGAAGGTGACTTCACAATGAAGGATGACTGGGCAGACAACAGTGGTAACCGACGATAGGAGAAAGGGTGATCAAATACGAAGGAAGGAGGATGAAGGGATGAGGAGGAATATAGACAACAACTGAGGCAGAAAAATGGTTCACCACATCAGCAAGTGGTGACAGGAGACATGAACTCCAAGACATAAGAAGCATACGAGGAAGAAATGAAAGACACGAGAGACATGCAGAGGAGATAGGATGATAGTAGGAGAAGACAGGCAGGGAGACGAGGAGTAGGGAAAGGTAGTAGTATCGAGTGATAGAGGAGAGGAGATGTAATTGAGAGGAAGGAACAAAGAGAGGCAAGGAGGACAACAAGGAGAGTAGGAACAAAGAGAGGAGAAGGGAGGCCAGAGGGAGTTAAAAGAAGGAGAATGAGGAGAGGAGGAACAAAGAGAGAAGAAGGGAGGTCGAAGGGAGTTAAAAAGAAGGAGAATGAGAAGAGGAGGAACAAAGAGCTTGGAGAAGGGAGGCCAGTGGGAGTTAAAAAGGAGAACAAGGAGATGATATAAGAATTTTTCAAATATAGCCAAGATACAGGGCACAATGAATGGCACAAGAGAGAGAGAGACAAAAGATTTGATAAGAATAAATAGTATTATAATCAAGATGAAAAATACTGATCAACTGGATCATTAATTACAATATAGATGAGCTTGCTTATAAATGCAAGGCAATATGGATATGTGAGCACACAATCATGACATGTGGCTCAATGAGAAACAAGGGTAGGTAGGGGTAGGTAGGAGAAGGTAGGAGAAATAATAAAATATTCCACAAGAGGTGGATCGCCCACTGAAGGTGGAATGTAACAACAAGATAACACCACAAAAGGTGGAATTTCTCCTAGATAAATCATCCCTATGTGCACACTTCCCTAAGTGTCTCATATCCAAACTACTATGAAATGCATTACCCTAAGTCAACTTAAGTGAGGTGTAATTATGAGACATAATTTACACCAACACCCCCCCTTAAGTGCAACTTAGGAGAATGTAGACTCAATTCAACAATGCAAGATGGGTCCTGGCTACGAGGCCATGCTAGGTACCCATGTACAAATGAAAATGCACGCAAACCAATGCAATCTCTCACAGACGGAGAAAGAGAGAAACTCCCCCCAAAAAAAGAGATGAAAAATATACAAAAGAACTCTCAAAGAGGTATGATAAGAACAAAACCCCATGTGAGGAAAAAGTCCCCCCATAAGAGAGAAGAAGAGAGACCAAGTAGCCCCTCTCAATGTAGAATTTGTACCAATGGTAGAAGCTCGAAACTGAATGAAGAAACTGCTCCACGATCATCAAACAACGTTCCTCCCCTTAGGAAGAAACAAAACCAAAGGTGTGTACATAAAGTCTCCCCAATCATGAAGGGAAGATGTAGGAAAAAAACTCAAGATGAATGGAGTTTCTGAAAAATGCTCGTGTCCCCACATTAATGTTGAAAGTTACCCCCCCCCCCCCAATTTAGGTGTACTGATCCACACTACTAAAAAAGGCAATCCAAGATCTAGTGGAGATGAACGGAGAACATGATCCAAAGACTCACATGTCTCCTCTAAGGATAAAGAGACCCCCTCCAAATGTTCTACATAAGTATCCACAATCATGTCAACCTCCAAATAATGATCATGTAGAGAATGAACAAGAGGGTCAAAGTGTTCCCTCGCAAAAATTGGAGAAGGATCATCTTCATCAAAGAGAATATGAATATCATTAATGATGTCTCCCAAATCTACAATGTAGGACTCCACAAACAAATTTGAAATGTCTATCAAGTAGTCATCCCAAGGAATTGAAGCTAGAAGAAAAGAAATACCCTGTTGCACTGAATCACAAGAAGGAAAAACTGTTGCAATATTTGCATCATCAGATGCAATAGGTGATGCGATATCAATAGGAGGAGATGAAACGCAAGGCTCAAGAATGGGGTCACATGTGAGAACACACAAATTCAAGTACCCAAAATTCTCCTCGATATTGAAATCATCACAAGAAGTGTGATCAACATATGAAGAATCAACCTCATCAATAGGACCAAAATGTGAAAAGGAGTACAACCAATATGCCAAGTCTCTACGATAACTGAATCAGGTGTGAACTCCATAGTTTTCCTTGTTGCCCCATGAGTGATCGATAGATGGAAAGAATTTTGTTTGTCAAATGAGGTACACACAACACATCATTGAAGGAGTTATCCCCAATGGCATAGATCCTTTCTGAAGCAGTCATCGGTGAGGAGGGACCTAAAAGAGATCAATCCAGACTGGTCAACAAGAGTAAACACAACGGAAACATGAGGATGTGATGGATTCAATGCAGAATAGATTGTTTTATTGCATGAAAATTGATTGCATCCAACCGGTGATAACCGTGTTACAGCATGCCAGCTCACAGGCCTGGTAGAACATACAGAATAGGTCACAGCCAGGACATTGAATCTTGAGATCTATCTTCTACGCACAGTCTAGCTACTTGATTCTCTGATTGATTACATTCTAATTCACAATTAAAATTATATATATTGATCCAAAGGATCCAGTCGGCCCAAAAGGATCAAAACCTGAAGAACAAGACCTAGCGTGTAAAATAACAAGGTCAGCCTTCGCCAAGATATTCCTCTGGAAAATCCAAAGGATGAAACGTAGATCACGGGAAAAGGTTGGGCACATGCCAAGGAACATCAGAATCAATGTCCAAGGCTCCACAAGCTTCGGAAGGGGTTCCGGTAGATCACCAAAATAGGTCTAGGCAACCGGTAATAGGAAACTGTCAAGGAAACCGATAGTGATATCTTGTCGGAAAATTATCCAAATGTGATGCGGTTTGGAAACAAGAAAGATGATAAAGTCTTCAAGAAGAATCCAACTCCACATGATCCGATGAGCCAAAACTGGGACACATAGAAAGGAAAACTGAAACTGCAAACAGAAAGGAAAATGTTTTTGGTTGATGCAAGATTGCTATGAACCGGGGATGTTCCTGCATTAGACATCCAGGGTTATTGAAAAAGTGAGCCTCTCACTTTGCTGGTGTCGGAGGGAAACCAAGGTGGTCTACCTCTACCTGAGAAATCCAATATGAATCTTCAACTGGTATGTCCTTCCACTTCACAAGATAGTCCTTATACTGACTGCTCTGGGTACTTTGCTCAATCCTATTGTTCAAAATCTCTTCAATTTAATCTAGTTCCTTCTAGGGAAACTGTTTCTCCAAGTTTGCAACATTGTCCTAACTGAATTATGGTTCATGATACTCATGAAGATCTACAATGTTAAACACGGGTGAAATACTTAGACTATTTGGTAACTCCAATTCATATGCATTTCCAGAACTGAACTTCCTCAAAATCTTGCAAGGTCCAAACTTCTTCATCTGCAACTTGTTATAAGTTCCAACCGGGAATCTCTCTTTTCTTAGATATACCATCACTCCATTGCCAACTTCAAATTCCTTATGTCTCCTCTTCTCATATGCCTTCCCCTTATATTTGTTGTTCATGTCTTCCAAATGCTGCTTAACCTGAATATGCAATGCTGCCATGTGATCTGCAAAGTCTTTTGCTTCTTAATTTCTCCAGTCTTCACTGCTAATGTATCTCAATTTTGATATACCTCTAAGATGCACTCTGGTAACAATCTCAAAATGTGTTCTTCCAGTACTTCTATTCACTGAATTGTTGTAGGCAAACTCTGCTTGTGCAAGGATCAAATCCCAACTTCCGGTTTTATCTCCCACTAAACATCTCAAACTCTGATTAACAACTTATGTCAGTCCATCAGTCTGTGGATGAAAAGTAGAACTGAACTTCAAATTTTTCTTCATCTTCTTCCAAAGTGTTCTCAAAAAATAGCCAACAAACTTAGTGTCTCTGTCTGAAACTATGCTCTTAGGTAATCCATGCAACCTTACCACTTCCTTGAAAAATAGGTCTGCTACATGCAATGCATCTGATGTCTTCTTACAAGGTATGAAATGAGCCATCTTCGAGAATATATCCACTACCACAAATATAGTATCATTCCCTCGGTGTCTTAGGCAATCCAAGTACAAAATCCATGCTTATATGCTCCCAAGGTCTTACCAGTACTGTCAAAGGTTTATAGAATCCCACATTCTAATTACTACCCTTTGCAACTTGACAAACTCTACAACTCTACACATATCTCTTAACATCCTTATGAATCTAGGGCCAAAAGTACCGCTCACTCACCAATGCTACTATTTTGTCAATGCCAAAATGTCCAGCTAGTCCTCCATTGTGTTTCTCCTTTATCAGATTCTCCCTCATAGAACTCGTAGGTATGTGTAGACACCTAAAAATGTCTCATTGATCATGTACTAATTATTCCTCTAATTGATCAAATAATTCTTTAATTATTTAATTAAGTTAATTAATCTTATTCTTCTAATTTCATATTTCCTCATCATCTTACTAATTATTCTATTTCTTATTCTTTCATCATTTAATCATTTAACTATTTTCTAATATTAATTAATTATTCTGATTAATTCTCCAATTTAAATAATCTTTATTATTTAAATAAATTATATTCTCAATTTCTATCTCTAATCATCTAATCATTAACCCTTTTCTAAATATTAATTATTTAATTAATTGTAATTTAATCCTTTAATTTAAATAATCTTTATTATTTAATTAAATTTCATTTCTACATAATTAAATAGTTTCTTTAAATTATTTAATTAACTATTTGATTCTTTTAATTTCATTCTTCTTCTAATTCTTCTAATTTCTTCTAATTTCAAATACATGTGCATGATTTCAAAAATCAAATTGGAAATCAAAGTCAAGTTCTAAATATATTCAAATACTAAATTGAATTGAATATATTCAATTATTTGAATTAAAATCTCATGCAAAGATTAAATTGAAAATCTAAGTCAAAGTGGAAGCACATGCTAAATTAATTAATTCAATTATCTCTCCAATCTCTATTTCTATCTTCTAGTTAGCTTTTTCTAAATAAAGTTTTCTTTGTCATCCTCTTTATTTCCTCCAATCATTCTTTTTCTTCTTTCAGTTAGCTTTTTCTCAATCAGTTAACTCAATTAATCTATTCAATCTATTATGTTTCACCTCTAAATCAACAGTTCAACTATCAATTTTAATGTGAGCTCACTCGAGTTCCACCTCTTGATCAATCTGTTCCACCTTTCAATCAATTCTCATCTAAAAATCTATAAATTGAGCATTCAATCTCCATTTGTTAACAATCACGAACTACGAACTTTGAATCTTTGTGTCAATTGCAGGTTGCCAGCGCAATATTTGAGAGCCATCATACCACAGAGAAGAGAAGAACAATGGAAGCCATGATGCACAATAGAGAGTTTCATATTGTTTAATTTAATTCCATTTTGCATCTATTTTATTGGTTTTATGTTTGAATTGCTTAGATAGTTAAGGAATTCATGATTTTCCTTATTTCCTATTTAGCAATGATGAATTTGAGCATAACACAATATGCACAACTAAACTCCTCTAAATAACATCCCATCCTGAATGAAGTAATCCAACCACTTGCTTCTATCTACCATAATCGATTCTCTACATGCTTTCCAAGGTTCTGCAAAATCTGAGTCATCATCATACAAGGTCTTCAAATCTTCAAATCCTTATATTGTCATTGTCATCTCTGTCAGCAAATTCCTTCTTCGACTCAATGCATCAACAACTTTGTTAGATTTCCCACTTCTATGATTCAACACAAAGGTGTAACTCTGCAAGAATTCTACCATCTCATATGTCTCTGATTCAACTTACTCTGACTGTTCAAATGCTGCAAAGTCTGATGATCTATATACAACACAAACTCCTTAGGCAACAAGTAATGTCTCCACTTCTTCAAGGCTTGAACTATGGCATAAAACTCCAGATCATACACTGAATATCTCCTCTGGGAATCATATAATTTATCACTAAAATAAGCTACTACTCTCCCTTCCTAACTCAAGATTGCTCCTATTGCTGTTCCACTTGCATCGCAATCCACTTGAAATAGTTTATTGAAATTCGATAAAGATAACATAGGCTGCTTAGTCACTTTCTGCTTCAATAGTTCAAAAAATTTGTTGGCTCTGGTGATCCACTTGAATTCCTTCTGATCTCCTCTTATGGTCTCTATCATAGGGCTACAAACTAAATAGAAATTTCTGATAAACTTCTGGTAAAAACTAACTAATCCATGAAACGATCTTACCTCTCCAATGCTTGTCAGTGTAGGCCATCTAACAATTGCTTTCACTTTCTCAGGGTCCATCTTCAAACCATCCTCAAATATCACAAATCCGAAATAGACTAACTCATCCTTCATGAAAGTATACTTCTTAATGTTGATCATCAACTTCTCTTCTCTCAATCTTTGCAAAACTTGTCTTAACTGCAACAAATTCTCCTCTTTTGTCTTACTGAAAATCAGAATGTCATCCAAATACACAATAAAAAACTTACCCAATAATTTCTTCAATACCTCATTCATCAGCCTCATGAAAGTACTCGGTGCATTAGTCAATCCAAAAGGCACCACCAACCATTCATACAGTCCTTCATTTGTCTTAAATGTTATCTTCCACTCATCACCTTCTCTTATCCTAATATGATGATATCAACTCTTCAAATCTATCTTTGTAAAGTATTTTGCTCCACTCAAGCAGTCCATTATGCCATCCATCCTAGGCAAAGGAAACTGATATTTCACTGTGATCTTGTTTATGCTCTGGAATTAGTAAACATTTTCCACTCTCCATTCTTCCTAGGTGCTAATACTGCTGGTACTGTACAAGAGCTCAGACTCTCCCTGATCAAACCTTTCTTCAACAACTCATGCACTTGTCTATTCGGTTCTTCGTTCTCTATCGGTGTGCAGTTTTATTAGGCAAACTAGATCTGAGAACCAAGTCCATGCAATGACTAATACTTCTCATAGGTGGCAATCCATTAGGTACATTATCTAAAACGTTGTCCTCATATTCTATCAACAAATATTTTATCTCTTCCGGGTGTTCTCCTTTTGGTTCCGGTTTCTCAGTTTTCTTAGGAATTAAGGCAAAACACACATTCTCATGTCTCAATCCATCCAGGAATTTCTTTCCATATACCAAACAAATTCTAGCATTCGTACAAACTTCATTCTTCAAAGGTTGCTCCAAGGGCAACAAGGTTTACTTCATCCCATTGGCCACAATAGTGTATGTATTCTTCATCCCATCATCTACTGCCTGTCTATCAAACTGCCAAGGTCTACCTAACAAAAGATGACAAATATCCATAGGCATAATATCACACAAAACTTCATCATGGTAATTCCCAATTTTCAATTTCACCAAACATTGTTCACTTACTAATAACTTGTGTTCATCTTGAATCCATACTATTTGATAAGGCTTAGGGTGTTTCAATCTCTCCAATTTCAGCTTATTCACCATTTATTCTGAAATAAGATTATCTGAACTACCAGTATCAATAACAACTTTACACAATTACCGGATACCTTACATTTTGTCTTGAACATATTCTTCCTCTACAAGGGCTCTTCATCTCCTCTGGTATGACACAAAGCTCTCCTCATCACCAATGGTTATCCAGCTTTCAGTTTATTGTTTGATCCGGTGGGGTTTTCTTCCACCACTGCTGCTCTTCTAGTAGTTTCTATCTTCTTACACTCAAATGCACGATGTCCTTCTCCTCCACACTTAAAGCAGGTTCCTCTAAATGTCCTCTTGTCTTGTCTTCCAAAATTCTCATTCCGGTAACCATCTGGTTCTCTCCTTCGGTAGAAATTTCTATCATCCTTCGGGTATGAATTACTTTCTTTGTTCACTTCCTTGTCCTTGTTTTGATCAGTACTGGTTCCTCTTCCTCCGGTATAGCCTCTTCCTCCTTGAAATCTACCTCTGGTAAACCTTCCACCTCTGTCTCTCTGCCTCTGCTCATGTATTTTGTTTAACTTCTCTTCTGCCTTTAGGGCACACTGGTAAGCCTCTTCAACACTCTCTAATTTGATCAAACTGAGTTCATCTTTTATAGACATCCACAACCCATTCAAATATCTTGCAACTGGTTCAACTTCATCATCAACATATCCGGATTTGATATTCAACTTATAAAATGCTTCGGTGCACTCCTTCACACTCGATTCCTTCAGTCTCAAATTCTGCAACTTCTGGAACAGATCCACTTGATAATTTATCGACATAAACTTTGATTTCAACTTAGCAATCATCTGATCTCATGTCTTAATCTTCTCTTTACCTCTTCTTTGTCTATCAACTTGCAAATGTTCCCACCAAAGAGATGCATGACCTTTCAACTGGGTACATGCATATTTCACCTTCCTCTCTTCTGCAATGTTTTTGAAATCAAAATACTTCTCCATCTCTGAGATCCAATCCATAAATTCATTCAAATCTAACTTCCCATCATATTTCGGTGGGGTAAAATGAGGTTTAGTATTCGCCCTACTCAAAACCCTCAAAAACCTTTCATAATTTGGAACAACCACCAGTAGGTTTGCTTGTTCTGTCGAGGCTTCTTCTTCTTCATCTTCACTTACATCTTCAAGATGTCAACCTCTTCTTTGGGCTGTCTTCATGTCTTCCAACCGAACTGCTATACCTTGCAACATCTCCATCACAGCAGGGTCTGCATTCCCATAAACTCTACCATTCCTAGCTCCTCTTCGCGCCATCGTTCACGCTAGTCCTTTGCAGCTGTAGGTCAGATTCGCAATCCACCACCCTACAACAAAATTTTAGGATACGCAACCTCTAGAATGAAATTTCGCTCTAATACCACTTGAAGCAGTCACCGATGAGGAGGGACCTCAAAGAGATCAATCCGGACCGGTCAACAAGAGTAAACATAATGGAAACATGAAGATATGATGGAGGCAATGCAGAACATATTGTTTTATTGCATGAAAATTGATTACATCCAACCGATAATAACTGGGTTATAGCATACCGGCTCACAGGCCTAGTAGAACGTACATAATAGGTCATAACTGGAACCTTGAATCTTGATATCTATCTTCTACGCACAATCTAGCTACTTGATTCTTTGATTGATTACATTCTAATGTGCAGTTACAATTATATATCGATCCAAAGGATCCAGTTGACCCAAAAGGATCAAAACCCGAAGAACAAGACCTAACATGTAAAATAACAAGGTCGGCCTCCACCAAGAGATTCCTCTGGAAAATCCAAAGGATGAAACGTAGATCATGGGAAAAGGTCTGCCACACGCCAAGGAATATTGAAACTAACACCCAAGGCTCCGCAAGCTTCAGAAGGGGTTCCGATAGATCACCAAAATAGGTCCAGGTAACCGGTAACAAGAACTGCCAATCGGTAACAGGAAACTGTCAAGGAAACCGATAGTGATATTCTTGCTGAAAAATTATCTAAATGCGATGTGGTATGGAAGCAAGAAAGATGATCAAGTCTTCAAGAAGAATCCAAGTCCACAGTATCCGGTGAGCCAAAATCGGGACACAGAGAAAGGAAAACTGAAACTGCAAACAGTAAGCAAAACAAAAAGGAAAATGTTTTTGGTTGATGCAAGATTGTTATGAACCGAGGATGCTCCTGCATCACTTTCCCAATCACATCCATGTATGTATGATTGGCCATCAAAATCTGTGGCATGATACAAGGCTCAAGTGAAGAGAAAATAAACTGCGAAGATGCCATATGATGAGAAGCTTCCGAATCTAGAAGCCATCTCCCTGAATCACGACTTGTAGTAGCACAAAGAGCTTGTCCTTTTCCTTTTGACTTAAAAATGTGATCCTTTCCTTTATCCTTTTCTTTGGAAGAAGAAGTCGAAGTACACATTCTAGAAGGTAAACTAATTCTATTCTTCTCAAGAAGATTTTTCAATTCATCAATATCCTTCTTGTAACAATGATGTTCATCATGTCCCAACTTCTTGCAATATGCACAAAAAATATTGTCCTTATATGATTTCCTATTAGGTGAGGATGTAGAATCACCTTGTTGTGGCGAGGGTGATTGTGCTCCGTGGCTTTGGCTTAGACTGCTTTTGGTTCTTTCCTTTTCCTTGATTACTTTGATTCCCTTTATTAGCCACCAAAGCTTGTGACTTTGAAGACTTGAGAATCCCCATCTTGGTCAACTTAGATTTCTCAAGTATCAAAATCTCTATGAATGCATCAAAAGATGGTGGAGTGTATGAGGTACCTTGAGCGAACCGATGGGTGTAAAAGCTAGAAACAAAGGTTGTATACTCTGATGGAAGTTTGTCCAACAAGTTGTAAACCAATTGAGCATCTTTTTTGTTAATTCCACAATCCTTAAGATTTTCTCTTAGCTCATTTGCTTTCGTGACATAATCTTGGATTTTATCAAAATTCTTGGGATCCAATGTTGTGAGTTCACCATCAAGCTTGTAGCCTCTAATATCATCAACTTGACCATACAATTTGGCATAAATATCCCAAGCCTCTTTAATTGTAGTACATTACTCAATGTGAAAAATTAGGTCATCTAATACATACTTTCTCAAAGTTCCAAGTGCCATAGTATTTTTCATGAACCATTCAACTTGAGCATTAGGATTAGGTGGTGTTGTTATTGTTCCATTTACATAATGAATGAGTCATTTTTCCATTAATTTACTCCATGCTTTAATTTTTCATTATGCATAATTATGTGGAGTTAAAAGTGGAAATTTAGGAGAACCCATAGCACCAAAATGAAAAAACACAAGATAGCAAGAGGCACAATCACACGGGACAACCCCCCCCCCCCCAAATTCACTCAATCAAAGAGCCCCCCCCCCCAAAAAAAATGATTATTTGGCACTTTATACTTAGTGTTGTTAGGATTCCCAAAGATACTGAGAGGGGGGGGGGTGAATGAGTATCTTGTCGGTTAACAGATTTTCAAACCTTATTAAATAAATTGCATTCCAAAATAGTGTGTCGGTAAACAAGAATTAATGTAGTAAATATGAACAATAAACACAACATAGAAAGCACACCATAACACAAGATTTTTAATGAGGAAACCCGGTGTGGGAAAAACCTCGGTGGGATTTGTGACTCACAATATTCACTCACTGGCCAATGAATGGATATTACTTACAATAGGGGCCTGCACATGCAGGAAGGCCAATTGCCTAAAGCTCACTGCTTAATTACAAAAGAAGTCTCACTGACTTACAAAATGGATTATGCAAATCTAATATGATGTACTTCTTTAGTTCAGCATCTGCTATGCCAGGTTTAGTACCGGTTTAAGCTCATACAATAACCATAAACCTTACTCCAGAATTTGCCTTAATATTCGCGTATTACTTCTGCAATAATCTAACCATGTCCACATCTTAAATGATCTACAAGATCTCATACTTATATGAGTCTTATTACAATATGCCTTTTCGGCTTACAAAAAGATATTACAATTAAATACAAAATACAATAATCAAAATCTCGTCGGCTAGGGTGTCGATAATCATCTTTGCCACTGCTGGTAAACTATCTGCCAGTGCCATAGGATTGCAAGGTTACCATAAATGACAATACCTTCAATCACCTACAATTTCTCATTGGAGTGTGAAATGCCAACAATCTCCCCCTTTGGCATTGATGGCAACACCCATGACAAAAAATCAAAATTGTATCCAAACTTTGAAGTCCAAAAATCGTACCAAAAACTGTGTGCTCCCCCTAAGCAAATGATATCTTCTGTCCATCATTTTTCTCATCTCTACCACTCCCTCTTTGACATCAATGACAAAGACTGTAAAAAATGTCAACTAAACCCTATAACCGGTTGGTTACAATCTAAAATATATCTACCAATGCAAAATTTAGGCTCTGAGTGAACCTTTCACTATCCTTCAATGTTGCTTCAGTCCTTTGAATTGTACTGGTGAGGATGTGCATTTGCTCTTCCGGTGTCTTTAGTCCTGGAACAAGTGCCTCTGAGATCTCTTTTCTCAAAGAGATGAGGTTGTCAAGTTTAGGACCAAGTCTACATTTAAGCTCTTTTGCCTTGAATTTTATTCTCTCTTTTTCTTTTTCAAAATTTTCAATTTTCTCCTCAAAACCTGCTATTTCCTACTCTATAACCGATATGGTTTCTGATGAACCGATGAGATTATTAGCAATATCATTTATTTATGTTTGTGCTTTACTGATTTTCTTGTCTATATCCACTGTCAAAGTATCAGTCTTACATGTGTCTCTGAACAACTCCTTAAATTCCATTATTGTTTTGCTTAGTGCCGGTAGGAGGGTGTCAATGTGTTTCGTGCACTTCTTTATTGTCTCATTAAAGAATTTCTCTTTTTCCTTATTCATTTTCTCTCTAAATGTCTCCTCATTAATCTGATCAACTGTTAATAGGTTGCCAGTGATATATTTAGACAATGTGTCTAATTGACTTAAAGAGTCTTTATTTTCCACATTGCACTTGGGTGCAATCAATTTTAGAATAGGGATGGTATCATCAATAGCCTTATAAGCTAGTGCATTACACTCTGTGATTTTCTTAATTGAATCCAATAATACCTCTGTTACATTAGTTGGTTTGAATTTTGTCATGGAAGAACCAGATGATTGTCCAACTACCTTAACAATCTGCATTTCGTCGGTGTGAGTAACCTCTTTGCTTGTGTTGACCTCTGATAGGTCAGTTTGTGTCTGCATCTCAACTAGCAAAGGCTTGGGTTTCTCAGCTATTTCCCGTGGCACTGTCTCAGTTTGAACCTGTACCTCAACCTTTTTCTCTTCCCGTTTCTCAGTGTGTACCTCAGTTTGTTTCTCAGTGCTCTCTAGTGCCGGTTTCTCTGATGTTGTCTCAGTATTCACTGTCAGTTTCTCAGTATGCACCTCTGAACTATCCACTATCGGTATCTCAACTAGTTTTAGCACTATCAAATATTTCCTCTTCAGGTTCTCTAGGGGCTTCAAGTAGGGCTTTAGCATATGTCTCAATTATGGCTACATCAACCTCATAACCCATTTTTGTCACCCAAACAGTTCTAGGAACCACTGCCTCCATCCAGATTTCATCTTTCTTTATAATAAAACATATTTCCTTTTGATATTTGTCAACTATGCTTTGAGATAACCTTTCCCTTGTTTTCATTCTAGCCTTAAATTCTTGGAAGTATTCAATTATGTTGTTTTGCCTGTCATCTCCCATGCTAGTAAGGATATCCAAAAGTTGTTTACCTACCGATATGTCAAAACCAAATTCTTTCCTGCCTATATCAGGAACTTCCTTAGTAATGTATAGCATTAGGCACACAAGTAGATTACCAAATCTGAAAGTACCTTTCTTATCGCCTTTAATTTTCTTCAGATTATCAATCAATTCATCCTTTAGCCATTCACATATGTCAATCTTAGTGTTACTGTTCACCATGTCATAAGCACTCTTGATACATAAACTAGAAACAAAGTTTAATTTGTTAGCATGTGTAGTTTTGTATCCTAGTATCATGCTAATGAATCTGACATTTATATCTTTCACATCATTGACTCTCAAGGATCTGTTGTCATGGGTTGCACCAGTTAGTGTCATCACAGTGTTGTTTAGAACTTTCTTAGATTTGTCAGGCCTGCTACCGGTGGAAGGTAAGCCAGTCACTGCCTTTACTTCTTCTCTAGTGATCTTATGGATGGAATCAAGCCAAAATAATTCCCCATGAACTCTACTAAGTACAATTCTCACAACTTTCTTAGGAAAATCCGGAATATCAAGTATTTCCACAAAACCTAGGGTTTCTATGATCTTATGTTCAGGTTTCACAATACCATTCTCATCACAAATTATAGTCCTATACATGTTCATAATTTCATCAGCACCTAGTTCCTCAATATGACAATGTATGTATATCCTAGGGTCTTCTGCATATGCAACTCCTTTAGGGATTTTAGAGAATGCACCTAGGGTATCATCCTGTTTTGCTACTTCGGGTATGATTTTAAATATGGGCCTAGGGCGTTTAACCACTTCAACAACAGTAGGGTTTGCAATGAATTTAGGTGCAGAGGAGGAAGCCTTTGATAAATACCTTAATTTGCCTTTAGGTTTGAATGCTTGAAATATTTTGCTTCACTTCTCGCTGTGGATGCCTTCACTTAGGTTTTTTGCACTCTTAAGAAATTTGAATGCTCGGTGAGTGAAAAAGAGTGAAAAACACTTGCTTTATAATGTCATTTCCTTCAACTACCACAATAAATGCCTGTTGGTTAAGTGAAACTTAACTCATCTACCGGTAAAGAAGCATTTCATCTTCTTACCATCAACCGAGGGTAAACTAGCATGATTTTCAATTAGTTGCCATACCCCCAAAAGTTTTTTTCTAGTTAGATGAAGAATCTCCTGCTGGTGGAGTGATACTCTGCTCTACCGGTGAAGGAATAGTCTCATCAACATTCTGATCTCTCTTTCTAATCCATTGTTTTGAAAATTCTTGCTTTACCTCTTCAACCTTCTCTTTACCTTTCAAACTGGGTCCTTTATTATTTGTCGGTGATGCCTTAGTTCTACAAAATTTTGCAATATGTCCAATCTTGTTACAAGCATAACAAGTCACATTGTTTTTCTGAATAGCTTTTCCATATCCTATGCTGGTATGTGTTCTGCATTGATTAGATAAGTGTCCAAATCTTCCACAAACATAACATCTTACATTCATTCTGCAATTTTCTGAATTATGACCAATTTTGTTGCATTTTGAACATTGACCGGTGGATGCATTAGTGTTCTGATAGTTTCTAGATCTACATTGATTTTCTCTATGGCCATACTTGTTATAGTTAAAGCATTTCCCATTAAATTTGTAGGCATTAGGTTGTCTTACCAGTTTACTGTGATCATGATTGTTTGCAGTACTAGAGCTTTCACCAACTTCAAAGCCAAGACCATTAGTGTCTCCATTAGGTTTATGATTTTTCAGCATGTCATCAAGTTCTTCTGAACTTTTCTTGAATTTCTCTTTGTGTTGATTTGTAGTAGCCAACTCATTTTCCAAGAAATCCTTCTACCTCATGAGTTCAGTTTTATCATGTTCCAAGTGAATCAGATATGTCTTTAACATATCATTTTCATGGCTGAGTCTTAGATTTTTCAGTTCCAACATCATTGAGTCTTCTAGTCAAGTCATCTTCATTCTTCTTTCTGTCTTCAATGTCTTTACAAAATCTCATAGTCATATCTTGCATCTCATTCCTCAAGGTCATGCTTTCTTGCTTCATCTTGCTTACAAGATCATTAAGAGTTTCCTTTTCATCATCATCATCATTTTGTATCTTCTCATGAAGTTCTCTATTTTTGTTTCTAGCAATAGTAAGATTCTCTTGAAGTCCTTGAATGATTTCCTATGCAGCCTTCAGATCATCTTCAAGTTTGATATTTTTCAACTTTTCTGTATCATAATCTGCAAGAGCTGTTTCCAATTGCTTTCTCAAGTTTTCCATATGTACCGGTGTCAGAATCTCCCTCAAGCTGTTAGGCTTTTGAAAAAAGAGGACCAGGCTCTGATACCAATTGTTAGGATTCCCAAAGATACTGAGAGGGGGGGGGGGGGTGAATCAGTATCTTTCCGATTAACAGATTTTATGACCTTATTAAATAAATTGCATTCCAAAACAGTGTGTCGGTAAACAAGAATTAATGCAATAAATATGAACAATAAACACAATATAGAAAGCACACCATAACACAAGATTTTTAACGAGGAAACCCGGTGTGGGAAAAACCTCAGTGGGATTTGTGACCCACAATATTCACTCACTCGCCAATGAATGGATATTACTTACAATAGGGGCCTGCACATGCAGGAAGGCCAACTGCCTAAAGCTCACTGCTTAATTACAAAAGAAGTCTCACTGACTTACAAAATGGATTATGCAAATCCAATATGATATACTGCTTTAGTTCAACATCTGCTATGCCAGGTTCAGTACCGGTTAAGCTCATACAATAACCATAAACCTTACTCTAGAATCTGCCTTAATATTCGCATATTACTTTTGCAATAATCTAACCATGTCTGCATCTTAAATGATCTACAAGATCTCATACTTATATATGAGTCTTATTACAACATGCCTTGTTGGATTACAAAAAGATATTACAATTAAATACAAAATACAATAATCAAAATCCTGGGTGTCGATAATCATCTTTGTCGCTGCTGGTAAACTATCTGCCGGTGTAGAGTCTGTCGGTGCCATAGGATTGCAAGGTTGCCATCAATGACAATACCTTCAATCACCTACAATTTCTCATTGGAGTGTGCAATGCAAACAAGTGTGTGTACAATGGCCACTTGGAAACCAAGGCAAGGTGGACTTCTAATTTCAACTTTACAATTGCCTCAAATAGGCTATAAGAGACTCCAACTAATACTGTAAGAGATCTAGACAAAGATCCAAGCAAAATACAAGTACCCAATAGGCCAAAAATGACCAAATACTAAAAGTACAATTTCTACTCAAAATGGTGAAAAACAGATAGCACCACATGAAAGTAGATGAAAAATCATGCCCTTTCAAAAAAAATGGCACTTGAAAAGGAGGTCGTATGAGCCCGAATGAAGCCTCTAAAGTTGCAAAATTGAGGATTGGATAGGTACAGTCATGAAAAACTAAAAATTGTGAAAATTTTGTCCTTCAAAATTAGAAAAATCTACCATTGCTATAGAGAGCATGAAAAATTAGCCCAAATAAAAAAAAATTGCACTAAAAAAGGAGCTAAAATCAAAAAGCTTTGGTGCACTGCAAAAAGGATGTTAGGAACACAAGATTCAAACGTTAATGTTGTTAGTATCAAGTAGAAACGAAATATAAAAGAAACTACAATCCTAAGCATGCATATCAAGAAAGATATCAAATAGATTATAGAAAGCACACAAAAATAGAGGAAAGACACTAAACCCTCCCAAATGCTCTCCAAAATGCTCATAGTTGCTCCTCGCTTGTTCCTCTCCTCTCCAAGTTCCACATGAGTGTAGCCCTCAACTTTTTGCACTACTATGGATGTCTTATGGAGATTCAAGATTATGAAAAATGACTAATTATGTAAATGCAAGCTAAATATAAGAAAGTATCTAATTAATCTATGTTAATTTTATCCAAAATGACAAAGAAAAATGCTCCCAGATGCTCTCTCAAATTTGGTATAAGTTTGATGCATACAAGATTTTCGGATCTGGACGAAGAAGGGATGGGCTCTATTTATAGGAAAAATGGATAAATGAATGGTTGAGATTGAGTAATCTCAACAAGGGCCAGGATTGATGGGTTTATGATCCATGTGAGGGCTTTCAACCCAATCCCAGGATGACAAATGTCAACATGAGATGGCTTGAGAGGAGAGGGAAGAAGCATTAAATGCTTGAAATGACTTGAAGGTTACCTTAGGAGGTAAGGTTAGTGTTGAGTTGAATGAATAAAGCCTTTATCCAATGAATAATGCCTTTATCCAATGGACAAACTCTTGTGCAAGAGTTAGTGGGGATAACCATGGTCAAAGCAATAAATGCTTGAAGAGACCCATGAGTTAAATGAGGGTTGAGTTAGAGGGAAAGCCTCTAACCATGTGGGAAAGTTGAATTAACCATTAATGGTTATATAAGAGCCATAAATGGTTATGTAAGAACCATTAATGGTTTGGAAGACTTTAGGGGTTAACTTGTTGGAGACATAAAGTATTTAATGCTTTTCAAAGACTTTGGAGGCTTTGAGTAGTAACTTCAAGTTGCTTAGGAATGTGACAATAATTAGGGTATAGGATTAGGCTAATTAGAAATAGGTTAGAAGAATCTAGAATGGGTTAGAAGAGTCTAGAATGGGTTAAAAGAGCAAGTGGGTTGGTGGGTGAGAGAAAATATGATTTTAATTAAAATAAAATTCATTTATTTCAACTAAATAGGTGCAACTTGCATTTGTAGGAGAATGCAAGTGGTGGGGGGGGGGGGGGGGGGGTAGTTTAGGGATTAAATAAACATTTTATTTATTTATTTAAATGAGGAAAGGGGGTTAAATTAAATAAATGTGCTTTATTCATTTAATTGAATTAGAGTGTGGCTTAATGAAATAATTTAAATAAATTGAATAATTTATTTAGTTAATACAAGAAGAGGTTGAGGATGAATTAATTAAATATTAATTTAATTAAGTGCTAACTGATGCTTAAATAATCAAATAAATACTAAATATTCATTTAATTAAGTGGACAGAGTTATGTGTCTACAAGCTCATTGGAGAGGGGCTGAAAATTTTCAAAAAAGGTTGACACAATGTTGATGTCAACATTTCACTGTGCTAAATTTGATGGTCATATGATCGTTATCAGAATGTCGCACCTCCTGCATGGCTTGTCTATATAGTACAAACAGTGATGTGGCATATGAATGAGCATACAAAGCGACCACGTGGCGTCTACGTGGCAAGTACGAACCCAACATGTGCGCGTTGTCTATGATATCCATACAGATGACTGTCCGTACGAATGATGATTTGTCTTGCTGAGTGTATGCTGACGTGTTTGTCCGTGCAATGTCTGCGTGGCAATGACTGGCCTGTCGTACACCTGCATGGCAAGATAATGTGGCACCAACCAGTCATGACATGGGTGAATAATTGTGTGCCACGTGTATCAATGTGGTCGGCTAGAGAAGGGGGTTGATGGTCGGGAGTCAGGAGTCGACGATAGTGCCGGTAGAGGAGCTGGGCAGTGAGGTAAGTGGTTGGAGAGGTGGAGAATTTTCGGTGGTAGCAGTTTGCCGGGAGCAGGCAACGCCGACAGAGAAGAAGCTAGGACGACCAAGAAGTTGGGCGGTGTTGGGAAAGTTGTAGGTGGTCATCGGGCTAACATCGGGGTAAACCCACCAAGCAATTAGAAGAAGCTGCCAAAAAAACAATGCCAAAACCTATGAAGTCAACAATGGAGCAGTGCAAGTTGCCGGAAAGACAATGGTGGTTGCCGACAAGTATGCAATACAGTCCCTGCAAAAAGTTGTCACAGGGAGTAGTACAAGGGGGTGGGGACAAGGGTCCCCCCACCAAAAAACAAATTTTATTTTTTAAAAATAAACAAAACTCTTTTACAATAATATTTAAAAAAACTACGAAAATGAAAATTTTTTAGAATAAAATAAATTTCGCAGAATTATTTTTTTTGCAAAATCATACCGTACAACCTAATAGGTTGAATTTTTTCTCCAAAGGCCCGAAATCAATTTTCACAAAATATAGATGAATTTATACTCAATTTTCATGGAAATGACCTCCTAGACACAATGGTGAGGTCTAAATTGCCATAGGATTCCCCCAAAATGTGCATCTCTCCAAATCCAAAAAATGAATGCTCCAAAATGTCTCCAAATAGACTACTCAATGAAGCCCCGATGACTCTGATACCATGTAAGAATTTGTCAAATATAGCCAAGATCTAGGGCAAAATGAATAGCATGAGAAAGAGAGACAAAAGATTTGATAAGAATAAACTGTATTCTAATCAAGATGCAAAATACTGATCAATTGGATCATTACGTACAATGTAGATGAGCTTGCTTATAAAGACAAGGCAATATGAATATGTGAGCACACAATCATGACATGTGGCTTAGTGAGAAACAAGGGTAGGTAAGGGTAGGCACGAGAAATAATAAAATATTCCACAAAAGGTGGATCACCCACTGAAGGTGGAATGTAACAACAAGATAAGACCACAAAAGGTGGAATTTCTCCTACATACATAATCCCTATGTGCACACTTCCCTAAGTGTCTCATATCCAAACTACCATGAAATGTATTACCCTATGTCAACTTAAGTAAGGTGTAATTATGAGGCATAATTTACACCAATAGATGAGGAATAGAGAGAGGAGAAGGGAGGCCGAAGGGAGTTAAAATAAGGAGAATGAGGAGAGGAGGAATAGAGAGAGAAGAAGGGAGGATAGAGGGAATTAAAAGAAGGAGAATGAGGAGAGGAGAAGAATGAGGAGAGGAGAAATGAAGAGAGGAGAAGGGAGGTTGGAGGGAGTTAAAAAGAAGGAGAATGAGGAGAGGAGGAAAACAAGGAGAGGAGAAACAGAGAGAGGAGAAGGGAGGTTGAAGGGAGTAAAAAAGAAGGAGAATGAGGAGAGGAGAAGAACAAGGAATTAGAGGAAAAAGAAAGGAGGAAGGATTAGAGGAGAACAAGGAGTTAGAACAAAGTAGAGGGGGAGGGAGATCAAATAATAAAAATAAAAACAGAAGAGAAGGCGTTAATGCTTCAACATTTGAGGAGGAGGTCCCCCTCGTGACCTCCCCTGGGCTTGGGCTAGGCTAATGTAGATTATATCTACACTTTTGGGGGTTTAGGATCAAGGCATTGATGGAAACATGTCAAAATCAGCCCGAAGGAGATCCAGAGCAATTAGAGGTGAGAAAAATCAAAAATCCAATTTTCGGTATTTTGTCTATGTTGCAGCATTTTGCATTTTCAGAGGCCTTCAGAGCAAAATTTGGGGTTGAAACTATTCCCGGTAAGGAATCATGTTAAGGGATTGAAACTATATCTTTTCAAGACCTTTTTTGACGATGTAAGCGGTTTCAGATTTTGAGCGCCAAGCGGAAAGTTATGACCCCGCCAAGTTGAGACCGATAAGTTGCTCCTAGATGAGAGGAGGTTTGAGCGCACCACGTGTCAACATGGAGCAGATTTTATTGGCAACTGACACTCATTGGAATCACATGTTGTCATTGATGGCAACAAGATTCTATTGAAGGCATATACCGACATATATCGATACTTGGAGGCATATATTGACGGATACCAACATTGAGTATTCAGGGTCATCACCAGCACCGGTACAGGCATCGACACCAACATCCAGCATTTCAGTGAAGCCAACATCAGTTTGTATCCGAAAGGTTTTATTGTAAAATCATTTTGTAAATATTGTATTGGGTCGACATTGAATATCTTTTGTATTGTAAGCTGACATAAGGCATATTGTTTGTAAAGGGTATATAAGTCAGTTTGTTAGGTCATTTTGATATAGGACAAGATAGAGGATAATGTATATGACATGGTGGTAGAACTGTGTGATGCGAAGGTCATTTGTATGCGAATGTAATATCATGCTATGATTAGTAGATAGTTTGTAAAGCATTCTTGGAGGAAAGGAGATACTGGTAGAAGGTTCAGGGTTTATGAACCAGTATAGAACAGAGGTTTAACCAGAACTCTTTTTGACATTGCAGATGCATTTTGTGAGTTCACCAATACTGTTTTATTTCAGCAGAAGCTTGTAGTCAGTGAGACTCTTTTGTATTGAGCAGTGTGCTCTAGGCAGTGTGACTTCTTGCATGTGCAAGCCCCCATGCTATGTAATATCTTTCATATGGCCAGTGAATTGATATTGTGGGTCACAAATCCCACCGTGGTTTTTCCTCTTTGAGGTTTTCCATGTATAAATTCTTTATGTTATGGTGTTCATTCATGTGGCTGGTTTATTTGGTTCATGTTATATGTTTCTTCATTTACCGGTTTATATGTGTATGTTATAAAAGGTTAAAATCTTGGGTTACCAATAGAACATTGATTCAACCCCCCCTCTCAATGTTTTTGGGTTCATTGTATTCCAACAATTGGTATTAGAGCTTAGTACCTCGAAGGAAGTTTAACAGCTTGAGGAAGATCCTGAAATTGAAATCATTGAACATGGCTATGGAGAAGCAACTTGAGATGGCACTTGAGGACTATGATGCTGAAAGGATGAAGAACTTGAAACTACAAGATGAATTGAATTCTTCTAATGAATTCATTCTTATTCTACAAGAAAGGTTATCATCTACTCAAGCTAAGAGAAAGGAACTTTTGCAAAACTAGGATGATGAAGAGAAAAATGCACTTAAGGAATAATGTCAGAAGCTAAGTCAAGCAAACATGCTCATGAAGAATGAAATGCAAGACCTAACTATGAGGTTATCAAAAGATATTGAGGATAGAAAGAAGAAAGAAGAAAATCTTGTTATATCTCTAAAGAAAAAAATTGATGAATATGATAGATTGACTCATGAGAATAATTTGTTGAGAATTGATTTGGTACACTCTTGGAAATAATGAACAAGAGCTTGAAAGACAAACAACTACTCTAAGAGATGATCTGATTACTGCAAGTGAGTATAAAGAAAAATTCAGGATTAGTGCTGCACAGTTGGATGACTTATTGAAAAGACAGAGGCAGAGTGAAGATTCTAAAGGACTTGGATTTGTACAAGGTGAAAGCTACGGTACTGCAAATGAAGATCAAACAACTAGTATGCAGAACTCATCAGACCAGAGGAAACCGGTAAGGCAATATAATGCTTACAAATTCAATGGTAGATGTTTTGTTTGTAATAAATTTGGGCATATGGCTAGACAATGTAGAAATAGAGCAAATCAAAACTACAATTCAGTTCTTGGTCAATGCACAAATTGCAAGAAATATGGTCATCGGTCAGAAGATTGCAAAATGAATGTCAAATGTCATGCATGTGGAAAGTTTGGTCATTTGGCTAATCAATGTAGGTCAAGGAATGACACCGGATATGTCAAAGCAATTCAAAAGAACAATGTTACATGTTATGCATGCAACAAAATAGGTCATATTGCTAAGTACTACAGAAGCAAGTCTACACTGGTTAGCAATGATAAAACAAATGAGAAATGAAAGCATAAGGTAGATGAAATACAACAAGATCACACCAAGAGATGGGTTAGAAAATCTGAAGAACCAAGTGGAGATACAACTACACCGGTAACTGTACCTATAACTCCATCGGTAGACCAGAGCATTCCTGCACCGACAAGAAATTCAACTGGTAACTGAGGCATATGCCTTAGGGGTTGGCAAATTCATTGCAAATCTTGCATATTCCCTGGAAGAGATCTAGAAGATATCTGGAGAGTGGTATTAATCATTGATGGAGGTTCACTCGACATAAAACTATGAAACCGGCATCCGGTAGGGCACATCGCTATACATTTATGATAATGATAAATTAGGGTTTACTCATTGATAAAAAGGGAAAATGGATTCATTTTCACTCACCCAGCACTCGAGCAAACCAGAGCAAAGAAAAGGCGAATCATAGGTGATCAAGAGCAAGTAAAGACATTCCAAAGAATTTCCAGTAGTCATTTGAAAAGTAATCAAAACCCTTCAACCGACGACTATTATCCAGGTATTTCTTTGAAATGGCATCCGAATCATCATTTTCTCCTACTTTTATTGCAAATCCCATAGTTGTTGAGGTCAAGGATAGGCTTAGGCCCATTTTTAAGGAAGTTCCCCAAATTTCTATGAAGGAAGATTCTACTAGCACATTTTTCGAGGGTTCCTGATGGCATGGTTTATGTAGAAGATGTCAGAGCCTATATTCACTGCACCTTGGAGGAGTTGGGCACTAAGGAAATCAAGGGGATGTATCAATCTATGATACTAGGCAGCTCTAGAACAATCAAACTAGAATATCAAATCATTTAGGATCTAGGGTTAATTGGAATCCTGTACATTCCAGAATTCAAGGATGAAGTGATCAGATATGTTCTAAGCAGGGTCCATAATGAATTTATCTGGCTGGATTGGCCCCACATGATTACCAAATAAGCTATTCAAGTGGTCACTGGCTTACCTAAAGTTGGATAGGAACCAAGAAAAAAGATCTCCACCATTGCGATTGAGAAGCTCACCGATGCAACTCATGATGGAAGATCTATGAGGGTCTGCACCATCAGAGACACTGATGTGAAATTTGCCAGCATGATAATTGGCTACAAGCTAACTCAATCAAGTCGATTGACTTCTGTTTGTAGTTCCTGCATCCATGTTGCTTATCAAATGATAAAGAATAATGAAAAGTATGATTTGTGTGAATGGTTGAGGAGTGAGTTAACGATAAATCTTGGCAAAATTAAAGGGGTTAAGAAAGGAACATCCAGGTTTGGCAATCTTATTGTCTGATTGATGTTATACTTCATGAATGAGCTACCAGGTTTGGGAAAGAAGCGTTGGTCTCATGACATACTGATAGGTATGCAGATCAAAGAAGCAATCACTGGTCTTGGCAATAACATGGATGAGAAGCTATGGGGCTACTTCAAAACTTTTCAGGAGAATATTAGACTGAGGGAAAGAATTTCCAAACACATTGTGGAGAAATACTCCACTAATATCTGCTTTATGATCAAAACAGATGAGACAATGATGGAAGCAGTGGAACCTAGAACTATATGGGTTACTGAATTAGGTTATGAGGTAGATGACAACATCTTGGAGTTATATGCTAAAATGTTGATTGATGCTCCTTTGGATGATAAGGCTGAACACTTTGGCACTGCACAGGAAAATACTTTTGAAGTTAAAACTAGTTTCAACCGGAAAAGAAGAGAAAAGAAAATAGACAAAATGTTTGCATTTGTTTAAGATGTAATGCACAAGATAGATACATAACTAGGTTTTTGATATAAACTGATAGATTAACCAGCAGCATCAAGCGCTCCTGAGGTGAAGAGGCCCGAGACTTTCATTTCTTCTATCACTTATGGTTCCGATCTAGAGGATAATCAACCTCTTGCATTCAGAAGGGTACAAAGGAAGAAAGCTGACAAGCCTCTAGTAGAGGAGAAGAAGGTGGAACCTAGGAGGAAGCTGGTAAGAAAGGTAACAACTGCACCCACACCTCCGGCAAAGAAGAGGCAACCTGCTCCATCCACTCCTGCAACCCCTAGAAAGAAGAAAAAGAGTGCAATTGATGAAGCAATTGAATCTGGTAATGTTACCATCATACCCCCAATGACTTGTGCAAAATTGATTGATGAGATAAGTAAAGATGGAATGTTGAAGAATGTGTCAAATTTATATGAAGACTTAGAAGATAATGAGCAAGATGAAATAGAAGAAGGCTTTGGTAGAGATTTTGAAGGAAATTCCCTTATCATTGTACAATAAGTTAGATGCAATTAGGAGGGACAGTGAAATCAAAGAAGTTGAATTTTTGAGTATGTGTGGCTCTATAAACAATGAGAAAATGAAAATATGTATAGATGTTGCTAATAGAGCAATCTTTAGAGCAAAACCCGACAAATAGGCCTAATGATGGGTAGAGTCAATGAGATAGTAAATGAGACTAGAGATGGTTGGACCAAATTCTTCCAAAAGAATCCTGATTTTCTCACCTCTCAAGAAGAATTTGCTAAAGCAACTGCTCCCACCATTATGGACAAATCTAAAGGGAAAGGAATTTTGAAAAGTCTAGTTCAAATTTTGAGTGAACTGACAGTTAAATCCAAAACTGATGAGAGTACAGACTAAACTGGCAGAGACTACATTTGTATAGTGTGGGGAAGATAATATAGATAATATACAGGTTACAGATAATATTGTGGATAATACTCCACCGATAGTAACTGATACTGCACCAAGTGGCGAAGCCACTGGTGCATTAGAGAAGGAGAAAAGAGATTCACCAACAAAGGATAAGGAAAATAAGGAAAAGGAGACTGAACCGACAGTAGTTTCCCCTACAAAATCTTTGGCAATTGACACTTCTCAAGTTGAGAAGAAATCAATTACAGAGATGAGTCCCACAGAGCTAATGATGATGGCTAATCAAAAGCTAATGAAGGAGGGATCTGCATACAAAAGAATAATAGATCAATCAATAACAGTTTTGCATAGATTGATTCCTAATTGTATGATTGAAAATGAAGCAAGCCCTTCCGACAAGCTTAAGTTACTAACAAAACACATATCTAAAAACTTTCAATCATTACAATAGATTTTAGACAAGAAAGCACTTGAAAGATTTACTCTAGCCAAGAAAGCAACTTTTGACCAGATTATTGAGACAAAGAAGAGGAAGGTTGAAGAGAAACTTGTACTTATTGAAAATTCTTTGAAACAATGTACTAACATCTACAAGGTCTGTTGCAATATACAAATTCTTATAGCTAATGTAGATCAGAGGTTAAAGGAATTGCATGAAAAGATAGCTTATATTGCCAATTCTTTTGATGGACTAACTTCACTTACAACTTCCATTGATGGACAAATTTTGACTTTGGAGAACCAATTTTTTTCTTTTGAAAAGGAAAGAGACTAGATCATTTGGAGAGAAAGGAGTCTTATAGGTTTGGTGAGTCCAAGATTGGATTCACTTGGTGTACATAAGAGGGAATGTATGGATATGCTTGCAAAGCCCACACTGAAAAAAGTCACTGAGAAAGAAACACTAGCACATTTACTAAGTGGACTTGTATCCATATCTGAAACATTCAAAATTGGTTGGGATACCTATGTACAGTTTCTAGAGAAGGCTTACCCAGAAATTTTGAGATTGGTCAAGCTCCAGTAAAGTAATCTGTAATTATTCTTTCAATTCTTTCACTAGTCTTTGGCATTTATGCCAAAGGGGGAGTATATGTATGTGAAAAATATGTATGTAATCCTAAGGGGAGAGTAGGCATAGTATATTGCTGACAGGATCAATCAGCTTAGGGGGAGCATAATTCATTTTTTCAGTTGAACCGACAGGGAATCCATTTTTCACATGAGTGTTGCCATCAATGCCAAAGGGGGCGATTGTTGGTAATTGACACCCATTGGAATCATATGTTGTCATTTATGGCAACAAGATTCTATTGAAGGCATATACCGACATATACCGACACTTGGAGGCATACACCGACGAATACCAGCATTGAGTATTTAGGGTCATCACCGACATCGACATAGGCACCAACACCGACATCCAACATTTCAGTGAAGCCGACATCAGTCTAGATCCGAAAGGTTTTTTTGTAAAATCATTTTGTAAATATTGTATTGGGACGACATTGAATATCTTTTGTATTGTAAGATGACATAAGGCATATTGTTTGTAAAGGGTATATAAGTTAGTCTGTTAGGTCATTTTGATATAGGACAAGATAGAGGATAATGTATATGACATGGTGGCAGAACTGTGTGATGCGAAGGATATGTATGAAGGTCATTTGTATGTGAATATAATATCATGCTATGATCAGTAGATAGTTTGTAAAGCATTCTTGGAGGAAAGGAGATACTGGTAGAAGGTTCAGGGTTTATGAATCGGTACAGAATAGAGCTTTAACCAAACTTCTTTTTGGCATTGCAGATGCATTTTGTGAGTTCACCAGTATTGTTTTATTTCAGCAGAATCTTGTAGTCAGTGAGACTCTTTTGTGTTGAGCAGTGTGCCTTCCTGCATGTGTAGGCCCCCATGCTATGTAATATCTTTCATATGGCCAGTGAATTGATATTGTGGGTCACAAATCCCACCATGGTTTTTCCTCTTTGAGGTTTTTCACGTATAAATTTTGTGTGTTATGGTGTTCATCCATGTGGATGGTTTATTTGGTTCATGTTATATGTTTCTTCATTTACCGGTTTATATGTGTATGTTATAAAAGGTTAAAATCTTGGGTTACCAACAGAACACTAATTCACCCCCCCTCTTAGTGTTCTTGGGTTCATTGTATTCCAACAACTTTTAGCAAGCCCGTGGCTTCGCACTCTCCCAAAGGCGTGCGGGAGTTCCACGTGTCAGCATCGTGGGGTTCTTTGCACCAAAATAGAAAATAGGGCCCCAAAAGCTCTGCCCGCGTGCCACGTGTTGACAAAGCACGTGCCCATAGATGTTTTGAGCCTGGGGAGATTTCAAAAGTGCACCTTTGTTCCTTTCAAAGGTGGAAGGCCACAAGAGGCACCATGTGGCAAAACCAGGAAGTGCGAATGCAACAAAGCAAAAACCTGTGTATGCAAACAAAGTAAAAACCCATGTGATCAAGCAGTTGCAACCAAAAAAGGGAATTCCAGGTGGCAACCATGTCGTGCACATGGAAGAAAAAAATGATGCACTCACAACAGTTGCAATGACCTCCATGATGGCTATGGACATGAGGTAGGTATGCAAAAAGTTGTTCAGTTACAATCACCATTTCAGATCAAAGAGGTTTTCTCTATATAAGCCCAAAGAGTGCATTGTAAAAGGGGTTTAGAGCTTCTTTTTTTTTTTGAGATATAGACTGATATTCTATAGGAATCGAGCCTTTAAGCTGTGATTGAATTTCTGAAGAGGGGATAATCAAACTGTGCTTGCGACCTCTATGATTATTGTTTTTCAGTATGCTTTAATAGTTTTCTGTGCATCTTTGAGATTCTGACATAAATTTAAAAATATATGCCTAATACTCTGCCGATTAAACTATGTTTTTGCACTTGTTATTTGGTGGATGCGTGGTGTGTATTGCTTTATGTTAAAAGGAATTTTGGTCATATCTTGGTTACTGTTTTGGACATGTAGATTGTTGAATGGTCCTCATAATAACATGTATGTGAAGTTCTTTGTGCCCCTTATTGCATTAAAAATCATACAGCGCATCAGTTTTAGAGTAGTTTTACTTTAAATGTTTACTTCTTTTCCCTTTTCCCCCCCCAAATGAATGAAGAACTGGCTTCTAAAATCCTGGAGGTTACTCAATGAAAACACATAGGTCCCCCATCACTGAGTTTCCCATAAGGTTATAGTCCTAAAAGTAATTTTAGTGGTCAACAGCTAAAAAATCCAAGACCCTTCTGCAACCTTGACTGTGCATTATGGACCAAAAAAACAAAAACGAAATATTTTTAATTCATAATATAATTATTCTATAATAACTAACATTTTAATATGACATAATTATAAATTAAATTTTAATAATTTTAATATTATTTGTAATTTCATAAAAAAGATATAAATAATTAAAAATAAATTTTAAACTCAACGAAAAATAATCCTTAAAAGAAGAAGATGAAGAATGAGTAGAATAAAGCTAATTATTTCTTTTTTAATATTTTTTTCTATAGTCTTGCATCCTTCTCCTCAATTTCAAACCATTGATTAAAAAAACTAGGTGGTCTATTTCATATAGGGAATACATTCGACATAATTAGTAGCCATGGGCTGATTAATAGGTATCTTGGTATTCTACTTGGGTTGGGAGTCATTTTTAAAAATAGTAGTGCATCCTTCACAATGGTCTTAAAAATTATGTTTGAGATAGAATGTTGAAGAGAGATTTATTTTTTGGGTGCCAAAATAAGATTTATAAAGCAACAATAATGGTTTAACTTGATTGAAAAGGATCCAGTCAACAAATGTGATGGTCAAAGGGCATGAAGCCATGAAATGGAACACATAGAAGTAAGTGTTGGATTAGAATAAATTGGAATATATAAACTATAACAAATAACACATAAACCAAATTTATCATTTTCAAGAAGAAAATATCCATAAACATGCTCCCACGTTCTTTTGACAACCAAATTAGGTTTTAATGCATAATAATAGAGTATACATGGAACTATTGGGAATTAGGGTGTCTCAACCTTAGCAATTTTGGAATATTTATTTTTTATTATTTTATTATTTTCCATGGTTATTTAGCATTTATGCTATTATATAATTGTGTGCCATCCTAAGGGGTGTGAGTCTTATGAGTTGGCACTTTTGTCACATGCTAGTGCCTTTAAAAGAAGTTATTAGTTGTCAAAAGATACTTATTAAGTGGTATAACATGGGATGTTATGATAGATTGTATGACACATGTAAGAGTATCCTTAAATAAGTTATTGATAGTATGTGATATATTTAAGAGCATCTCCTATTTTGGGGGGATTCTTATGACAACCTGTAAGACGGTATAATGTCATGTAAGAGTGTTGGAAATTAGGATCTTAGAATACTAATCATTATAAACAAGATATAAAATAAACGCATTAAAAATCATACAACCATAAAATAACACATTACACAAGATATACATGGGAAAAACCCTTTCAGATAAAAAAACCCATAAATCTAATCATTTAATTAAAACATTTACAAATGTAGTCTATCAAAAACTAGACTAGAACCTGGGGACACTCCTCCAATACTTCCACATGGCCAATAATACCTCTTGTGCATAGTGATACAACTCACCATAAATCTCCAAATTCACACACCTCTCAAATGAGAGAGAACCTCCTTAATTATAGGAGGAAGAGTGACTTCACTAGTCACACCTTTTCAATAACCCCCATTCATAAATAATTAATAATATAATAGCTATTAGATTATAAGTGTTTCAAATGGGATATGCTTATAAAGAATATAAGGGATATTCTTACAAAGCATATAATATAAAAAGTTTTATAACCTTATATTAGAACATTATATATAAATGTTCTAAGGATGTGACCCTAATAACATTATGTTCTAAAACTCCTCCCTAAAGTTAATAGGGGATCACATGTCAATTTTCATAAATGAAAAAATGAAGTACCCCAATAATGTAGGTCTTATTTGACAGTGATAAACAAGGACACAAATATAAGCCAACATAAAGATCACGCATTATGGTTGGTGCAGTCACAGTGAGGAGGATCCTCAATGAGGACAATTCAGACCGTGCAACAATTATGAAACAACACTAAGCAACATAGGAGAGAGAGACAAAATTCCAGATCAGGTGTGGATCATATAATTAAATAAATTACAACTACCAGCAACATGTGGGCTTACATGCAAGCCAATTGCCTTATTACAAAATTACATCCATATGCATCAATCCAGAATCACTTATCAGATCTAAATGACAATCTAATGACCAAACTATCAACTACCCCTATCCTAAGATCAGACACAACAATAAATAGCATCCATAAACACCTGGGTTGGCTAAGAAAGATCTCATTCCCCAAGGCGGGAAAATGAAACGTGCAAATAGGTCAGCCCAAAATATGAAATGAAATCCCTTGGAAAAGAATCACCATAAAGCGCAGACCAACAACACCAACATCTAACAAGGGATCAATTGGATCTGCACGTCAAGGAATTCCTTTGCAAGACTCGGGAATGCCAACTAGCCGTTAAGCTCAAATAGGTCTGAAAACAGGAAACTGCCAGCCAATCCGGTAGTGGTAACTTGTCGGAAAGAGATCCAAATGAGATGTAGTTCAGGAACAAGGTAGAAGAAATGGAATGCAAGCCAAATCTAGCTCCGCACAAGAAATGATCAACGCAAATAAATCTAGCTAAATCTCAGAAACTGAATTACTGAAATGAACAAAGAACAAAATGGAAAAAATGAAATATTTTTGGTTGATGCAAGATTGCCAAAAACCAGGGATGCTCCTGCATCAGACATCCAGGGTTAATGAAAAAGTGAGTCCCTCACTTTGATGGGGCTAAAGAAAAACAATACAGTCCACCTCAGCCTGAGAAATCCAAGAATAATCCTTGATGCTCTGCAAAAAGGATTAGAAAATCTATTTGATGGAAACACACACAAGAGCACAAGAAACAAACGTTAGTGTTAGCAACAAAAGATTATCCTAAACAGGCACATCAAGAGAGATATTAAGCATGAAATAGAAAGCATACAAACATAGAATAGATAAACTATACTCCTCCAAATGCTAATCAAGATGCTCATAGTTGCTCCTCCCTTGTTCCTCCCCTCTCCAGGTCCCAAATGAGTGTAGCTCTCAGCTTTTAGCACTAGCCATGGATGCCATATGGAGATTCAAGATGGTTGAATATGATAAGCAAATCCTATGCAAGTGTAGATAGTGATGCTATGAGAAAGCTCTATGCTAATGCCAGTATAACAACAATACTCTAATGCTTCCTCTTTTTTGCTTGAGGAGAAGGGTTCTATTTATAGAAGAAATGGGGAAATGAAGGGTTAAGATTGAATGGTTTAATCAAGGGCCAAGTTTGAAAGTTGGGGATCCATGTGCACAATTGGCACCAATAAAATGGTGACAAGTGTCAACATAGGATTGGGTTGAGAGAAGAGGTTGGAGGCATTAAAGGCCTGAGAAGACCTCATGGTCATCTAGAGGCTAAGGGTCAAGTCCAAATTAAGATTACCCACTGGATTAAGAGTTAATCCAAGGATAAACCTTTGTGCAAATGTTTAAGAGATAATCATGGTCAAAGCATTAATGGCCTGATGAGACCTTTGGGTTGGGTAGAGGTTGAGTCAAAACAAATGTTTTAACCATGTGGGAGGGTTTGAGGTAACCATTAATGGTTATTGGAGACTTTGGGGATTAAGTGGTTGAAGGTTGAAAGCCTTCAATGGTTATCAAAGACTTTGAGCCATTTAGTGGTTGAAGGTTGAAAGCCTTTAATGTTTATCAAAGACTTTGAGGGTTTGAGAAGTGACTTCCCTTTTGCTTAGGAATGTGACAAAGTTTAGAGAAGGGGTTAGGTTATTTAGAAGTGATTAGAAAATTCTAGAAGGGGTTTAGGCATGCAAGTGGATTTTGTAGGAAAATGCAAGTGGGAGAAATTTTGGTATTTTCAATTAAAATAAAATCATTTATTTCAATTAAATGGTGTAATTTGCATTTGGATAAATATTCAAATATAAAGGCTTGAAGACTTTAAGGAAAACCATTAAAGTCTTAAGAAGACTATAGAAGGAAGCCATCAAGTTTGAAGACTTTAAAGCCATCAAGTTTGAATACTTTAAGGGAAACCATTAAAGGTTTCAAGTGGGTGAGGATAAATAGGATTTTAAATAAATAATTTATTTAAAATAGTTGTGCAACTTGCTTTTGTAGGAAAATACAAGTGGGTGGAGGATAAAGGTGATTTGAATAAATAATTTATTTAAAATAATTGTGCAACTTGCTTTTGTAGGAAAATACAAGTGGGTAGAGGATAAAGGTGATTTAAATAAATGTTAATTTATTTAAATGTGAGAGGTGGGATTTTGGGGGATTTAAATAAATATTAATTTATTTAAATGTGAGAGAAGATTTAATTAAATAAATATGATTTATTTATTTAATTAATGGTCTGAATTTGGTTAAGTGAATTAAATCAAATAAAATGAATAATTTATTTAATTAATAGGAGAAGAGGGTTAAGATGAATTAATTAAATATTAATTTAATTAATTCATTAATTGATGGTTAAATAATCAAATAAATACTAAGTATTCATTTAATTAAGTGGACAGATTTATGTGACTACAATCCTTAATTGGTCGGTCTCTCCACTTCACAAGATATTCTGTGTACTATCTGCTACGCGTGCTCTTATTGATTCTACAATCCAAAATTTCTTCAATCTCATCCAATTTCTTCTCACGAAACTGCTTCTCCAAATTTGGTTCACTATCAATACAGGATCCGGTTTCATGATACTAGTAAAGATCTGCAATGTTGAATATAGGTGATATATCCAAGGTCTCCGGTAGCTCCACCTCATATGCATTACTTGAATGAAATTTCCTCAAGATCTTACAAGGTTCAAACTTCATCATCTTCAACTTATTATAAGTTCCAACTGGAAATCTCCCTTTTCTCAAATACACCACCACTTTATCTCTGACTTCAAATACCTTATGTCTCCTTTTCTCATATGCCTTCTCCTTATACTTTTAGTTCATATCCTCCAAATGTTGTTTCACTTGACTATGCAATGACTTCATATGATCTGCAAATGCTTCTGTTTCAACACTCCTTTTTCCTTCATGACTGATATCTCTCAATTTTTATACTCCTTTAGGATTCACTCCAGTAATGATCTCAAATAGTGTCTTTCTTGTACTATGGTTCACTGAATTATTGTATGCAAATTCTGCTTGTGCAAGGATCAAATCCCAACTTCCGGGTTTATCTCCAATCAAACATCTCAACAAATTTCCCAAACTTCTATTCACTACCTCTACCTGTCCATCTGTCTGTGGGTGAAATATAGAACTAAACTTCAAATCCATCTCCATCTTCTTCCAAAGTGTTCTCCAAAAGTAACCAACAAACTTAGTATCTCTGTCTGAGACAATACTCCTAGGTAACCCATGCAATCTCATGACTTCCTTGAAAAATCGATCTACTATATGTACGACATCTATTGTCTTCTTACAAGGTATCAAATGTGCCATCTTTGAAAATCTATCCACTACCACAAATATAAAATCATTTCCTCTTTGAGTCTTAGGTAACCCCAGTATGAAACCCACGCTCAAGTCTTCCCAAGGTTTCTCCAGTACTGCCAAATGTTTTTACAATCCCACATTCTTTAATTAGACTATCTCTCATAGAACTCCAGGTATACACTGTAGACACTGAAAAATGTCTTTTTCATTATGTACTAATTATTTGTCCTAATTAATTAAGTAATTCTTTAATTATTTAATTAAGCTAATTATTCTTCTAAACTGACTCAATCATCATTCTTCATCTTATCAATTATTCAATTTCTATTCTCTACTTAATTAATTAGTTAACCTCTTTATAAATATTAATTAAATATTATTTATTTAATTAATTATGATTAATTCCTTAATTAAATAATCTTTATTATTTAATTAATCCTATTTCTAATGTTTAAATAATTTCATTTAAATTATTTAATTTATTGAACCTCTAATTACCCAAATTCAAATTTCAATTAATTTCATCTAATTCCAAATCATCAAATTCACATTTCACCAAATCTAAATTTCAGTTAATTTCATGTGCATTTCAACATTTGAAAGTTCAAATTCAAATCCAAATTGAAAATGAAAATCAAATTCAATTCCAAAATCCTAAAGCACATGTTGAAATCATAACTGATTGATCAAATCAGTTGACTAATTAGTTAACTCAGTTAACTCTTCAATCACCCCTTTTCACTCCAAATCATCTTTTTCTGACTAGTCAATCAGTCCAGTCTTCTAATCCATCTATTCAGTCAACTAGCTAGTCTATTCAATCTATTGGTTAATCAATTGAGTTCACTCTCCAATCAATACTATTAACATACCAATCTATTGAGTTAACAAATCAATCATGACTAGTTCACCGATCAATCGATCTTAGTTGACTATCAATCAGGTCTTGAGTTCAAATCCTCACCCCTTCTGTGTTGAAAATCTATATAAACAACATCATTTTCACAAATCAGTCTAGAGAATCAAATTCTTCAAACAATTGTCTATCTTGTGCAAAAATTTTAGTGCAACATCTGAGAGCCACCTTCATACACAATTCAGAGAAGAGAAATGGAAGCATTGTCAAATTGATTGAGGGAGTCTTAATTAGATTCATTTATTCAATTCTATTGGTTTTACATTATTCTATTGTTATTTGGGATTAAATTTAATTAGATTAGAGTTTGTGATTCTCTCTTATAATCTGATTAATTATGATGATTTTAACCCTGAAACATTTGGTGAACCCGACGTCAAACCGCCTACTGATTTGAGTTTTTGATTTCCTGATTTGTAGGTCCGTACAAAAAATGGAGTGTGCAATTGCCATCGTAGAAATTCGCAATTGATGTCATTTTGATTCGTATTTGACATCATTCTAATTTGCAATTGCTTAAACTAATGTGCAATTGTAGGCCTAATTCAAAATTTCAATTTTCTTTGTCGTTTTGTCTTTATTTCCATTTGCGAGATGAACCCATCAATCTTTCATGATTCTGGAAAATTTCATTTTTTTTTGCATAAAATGTCTCTAACCCCATGGCAAGTAAGGTAACTTTTAAAATTTCAGGCGCTAGGAGGACAAGACAACATAGAAGATAACAAAGAGCATACCAAAGGCTTCTAAAGGAGAGAGAAAACTTCATGAACATGAAGAAGAAGAGGCAATCACTCAATACCATATAAACATTCATCGATTCCTTGCCAAATTCGATTTCTATGATGACATTGAAGTGATGGTTCACGAATCTGGAGTGATATCATTGCAGAATAACTTCTCTCCTGTCTTTTCATTCTGTTTATTTTTCTAAAAAAATTCCAGTTTAACTAGTGCGCAATTGATCTGTCAGTAATTTGCAATTGTTGTTACAGAAATTCGCAATTGCTCAGTAGGTAGTTCGCAATCGCTTAGTAGGTAGTTTGCATTTGCATGAGTAGGATAAAATGTTTCTATTCAGTTTTCTTTTTGTCCTCTGTTAATAATTACCTCCGTTTCCGCAAATAGAGAGGTCCAAAGTTGTAACCGAAAAAGAAAAAGAAAAAATTAGGCTGGATAGCCCACCATGTATCAACTGACATTTTTTGCAGGGGTAGCTTAGAAACACTTCAGTTTGGTGTAATTAAAATAAACCACAAACCATCTTCTTTTTGCTTCACAATTGCTATGAAGGGTAAAATGAACACCATGTTTTCATGGAGCAACATCTCCATTTAGACTAGAAAACTTTGCAATTTGGGGTTAAAAAGAATCTTGTTGTCTATGTTCATGAGGTGATAGGTATATGCTATCCCCTCTTTTGGGTGATCAAAAAGCTAGACCTACCTCTTTTATTCTTTCTATCAATTTCAGCATTAGGCTAAATCCTTTAGCAGGCCTGCCCTCCTGAGAAGCCCATAAGGTCGGTGAGAGGGGAATGACCTAAAGTGGTAACGAATAATGCCAAATATTCTAAACCACTATAAATAAATGTGTTTGCAATGAAAATTGTAAGCAATGGGTGTTGGAATGGCATAGCGATGACTAAATTTGTCGGATCTATGCCCACCCAAATGGAAGCCTGATTAAACACCTTAGAAATTAGAAGCCCAACTAAGTTAGTAACCAGACACTTTATTATCATAGTGCAAGGGTGGGGAAGAATCTGCCCCCAAGACACTCACCATATATCTCCCAAGATAATGAGCCAATTGAAGAGTGATCTTCTTTGGTTTAATTTTTGGACAAAGGCAAAAAAATGGGCGCACCTTAGGGTGTGACAGGGCTGTTTAAGTTGATAGAGTATCAAGATGTGGGCTGTGATAATACTTGTGACCTTTTGACCTTAGGAGAGTCTACTTGATGTGCTATCTAATTGCCAAAATACTATTGAAAAAAAAATGGGGTCTTGAAAAAGATCTCAACATTCACGAGGATTTGAAAAAGTCCTTCAAACAAGTGCTCTCTTTGTTTAGTTTAGATTGTTTTCTTTGCTTGATACCGTGTCTTTGCAACATCAACATCAACAAGATCAAACCCTTCAAAAAAGTCAAGTTTCAACATCAGCAAGATCAAACCCCTCAACAAAGTCAAGTTTCAACATCAACAATATCAAAACCCCGCAGCAAACAAGCTTGTCAAGATCAACAAATAAATCAAACATTGCAACATTTTAGAAATGGAGAAAACATCTTACATGTTATGATCCTAGGTCTAGACCAATCAAGCAAACATCATGGATAGGTGTTATACATTTCGTAGGGAAGGTGAAGAATTCATCCCTTCCATTCCTATTCCATCGCCATCCATAGAAACCTTATCTCAACAGATCAAAACTTTGCAACAACAAATGATAGACATGACTAGTCCTAACAACCATAGGGGACAATTAGAAAAAAATGATGAGAGAAGTGATAACCATGAGGGAATCATTATCAGGCCAACCTTCTACTTCTTGTGAGACCATTCAAACATGCACCAACCTTCATTCTTCAACAAAATCATTCCTACCTCAGTTCAACCAACATTAGAGTCATACCAACCTTCTTTCAACCCAACATATCAAATATACCAATCACATCAACCCAACATTCAAAGTTCCCCATCAACCAAAATCAAATTCATTCAACAAAAATCAAACCCCTTCAACCAAAATCAAACCCCATTCAACCAAAGTCCAAATCAAAATTCATTCAACCAAAATCAAACCTCTTTCAATCAAAATCAAATCCCATTAAACCAAAATCTAAATCAACCATATTTATCCACCATTTCATCATCCCTTGAAGTCACACAAGACCAATCCACACCATCTATATCCAATAACACAATCTCCCAAGGGCTATCATCGTACAAATCCAGTTTAATCCAAGTCATGATGCTACTCATTTCCATGCTTCAGAAATTCAAGATCCAGTGCCATCATATATTCCATTTCCAAGAAAACCCACTTCAGAGAGTCTAATTCAAAATCCTTTCTCATCAGGCCAAAGTGTTGAAACCTTCCAAAAATCTTCCATGCATATCCAAACTCCTTCCCCATGCCAAGAGAATAATCCAAAATTAGATGAAATGAGTCATGAAACAACTCAAGATCAAGAACAAACCCTTTCATCCTACCTAGTTTTTTATCAAGACTCCACCTATCAAGAACTTTATGATGATCCCCTCATTCTTTTCTATTCCACTCATAATAACACCCTTGTTTTTCAAGAGCAAGATGTTCTTCCAAGTCTCATCCAACATCCTCCTCCTGAGAAAGATCAGGACATCTCTTCCATCCTTCCTAATAATCTCTTTCCAAGTCAAGATCAAATCATCCCTTCACCTTCATGTCCTAAACAAGATCCCTCCATCCCTTCATTTCCATGTCATAATCCTCCATTTCTCTCACAAGATTCCCTCTCAAAAAAATCTACGATTTCTCCTAGTCTCCCTCATGATCCCAATGCCTCTACACAAGTTGATCATGAACCCTCATCAATGAAATCACCAATCCAGATCATATTGTAGAGAATAATTTATCAATGATTGTATATGCACTATTTTCACATGCCAATGTGGTGGCAAACACAAGCATAACACCAGCTAATGAGATCAACACCTGGTTGGTTTCATCATTCTCTTCAAGTACATCAATAAAAACAAACACAACATCCACTCATGTCACAACTTCAGAACCATAATCTTTTTGCCTCATACACCCGCACTTGAAAGACTAGGGACAAGAAGATCTATCACAGCCAGGTTGGTTTAAAAATAAGGAGGCTATAGCAAAAATTGTACATGGAATACACCCAGTCAAGTCCTTATATCCTATTGAAAAATCATGGTTTATCCAACTCTTCAAACACAAAGCAGTGAACTATCTACATAAAATTCATACCGACCCAATAACAACATCCAAATTAAAAGATATTACATCTAAGGGATGGGTTTATTTAAATTTTTTGTACTGCATTTGCTGATTTCTTTACTGCATTGTAACACATATGTGCATTTAATATTGCACAACATCTAGTTACATATCATTATTGCTTTCTCATATAGCTACATCAATAAAGCAAGGAGATTGTCTAAGTCATTCACTTGTCTGCACTAAAGGGAGATAAGGTGGTCTCATTTCCTAGATACTTGTTCATGAAGTCTTTAGGAGGTCTTTAGTCATTTAACTTCAACGTCACCTTGTGATTGAGCTTTATCCATGGTTGAGTAGAGGTTTCACTGTTGAGCCTTGTTTCCCAAAGTCTATCAATTGTTATATATCACACATTAATCAAATACTCTAAGTCATTATAGATACCTAGTTGGTCATGTGGCTAGTGAAAAATCCAAAATTCTACTCCAGTGCCGTTGTAATTGTCATACCCAGGTAGGTTTCATTACTTACAAGTCAAGGCAAGAAAATAAAAAAGAAAAGTTATGCCAAATATCCATCTCAAGGCAAAATAGCACAAATATATAATTGAAATATCATGGAAAAATACACAATAAAGCTTGACTAAGGGAACATGCGAGTAACTCCATCAACGCTATGGACACCTATTGACAATGGAGCAATATTCGAGAGATTACGGTGTATAACCTCGTCAGAGCCCTAAAAGATTGCTGGAAGTGAGGTTCTATCCAAGATGCTTTTGAAGTCAGAATAACTCACGTAGCTAGCCACATAGGATTCTAAGGGTCTTTGATGGTTATAAGAGTTGGAATGAACTCAAGTGCACACACACGGGCAAAAGGTGATCAAAGTTTCAAGAATTGATGGAGAAGTTTTTCACGCCTCCATTCATAAATCTTGATTACATAGTGTGTTAAGATTGGATGATCGAAAGTCTACTAAGAACAAATTGAGCTCCTATTTCTAAAACATTTCACACCTTTAATTTAATTAGTGCATTTTAGAATGAAAGATGCATACACTCACCCTTGTTCGAATAGGAACTGCATCTTCATCTTGAATCTTGCATTAGCATAACTCATATAAAAAATTCATTGTCTCCATATGCATCATCATGTTATCATCATAAGTCTGCATACTTGGGGGCATAACTGAAAAAATCCTAAAAATCAGATAAAGTCCTAAAAAAATCTTAAAAATCAGAAAATGATCTTGAACAAAATCAATAAAAAACATTTAGATAAAATCTTGAAAATCCAAAAACATTTGTGAAACAACAAAAAACTTAAAAATTGTAAAGAGTCATAAAAAAATCTTAAAAATCAGAAAAAGATCCTGAACAAATACCAAAAACAATCGAAAAACAACAAAAGCAAAAACATTCGAAAATGATCCACAAAATCCTAAACATCAAAAAACTAAAAAATAAACTAAAAATAAAAAACAATCAAAACTTGCAATAAAATGTCTTGTGAGAAACAAATACCCTAGCAGATATGCAATAAAATGTCTTGTCAGAAACAAATACCCTAGCAGATATCCAGCAAACACTTCGCGTGAAGTTCTACAAAGGATATAACTATCTTATAAAAAATCTGCAACCAACCTGATCAAGTCTTATCAATCGCTGATATCCACATCAACATGATCATTATCATGTCTTAGACAGAATCGAATACACTCGAAACCAGACAGATCAATCTTAAATGGGATCCAAAACTTTTGAAACCAGACATTATCAACCATCACATCAAACAAATCAAAGCAAAGGCATAATCAGTTTAGCTATCAATTTTGTCTAATTTGGTTTTTATCTTTTATCAATTGGCGAAGATCATGTTTCTATGCTACTCAAGATTGTCCAAAAAGTGACTAGAGGAGCCATGATGGGCATGATCCTTTAATTTGTTTGCTATTTTGTTGTGTGAACCAATGAAGTTCTGGAGCAATTGCTCTAGTGGGTGTCTGCGATAGGAGCATTCAGCTCGTGAATGCCACACATACCTTGACCCCTAGTGAAATTCCTAGAATGGAGGGTTCATTCCTTGTTTGTTACATGTTTTTTTCTTGCAATGAGATATCTATACATCCTAGCTCCTTATACCTTGTTGTACTAAGCTTCATTGTTACATAATAAGGCTCAATGATGATAATGTATTGCACTATGAATAAAGGCAAAGAAGACTACTCATCACTCTTATCACTATCATATCATATCCATTTTCATATCAAGTTAACATGGTTGATTTGTCATTTTATCCTATCTCTTCAACATCTTTTCCAAATCTATCTTTCTTACTAACACTTCTTCTAAGTCAAGAGGCACAATCAACAATGTATTATGTCACAACAAAAATAATCATATACGTTGCATATCATTTTACGTCCATTAGTTAGATTGCATTATCACTTAAATACATGTTACTTAGATTCACTTGCATTATTACTCAAGTTTAAATGCATCTAGATTTCATTGCATTACATTCATTTAGATAAATATCATATCATATGAAATTCATTTTAGATTAATTACACAATCATATCATTACATTGCATAAAATAGAATGCACTAGAATCATAAAATGCATCACACACACAACACATCAAATAGACACATCACATAGAATCATACATCATAGAAATAACACAAGGCATGCAGAACACCACCAAAAGGCATATCATATATATATATATCTCAAAAAGTTTCAGAATACATCATATCAAGTACAAGAGAAAGTGTCTCAACCGACACTGCCCATATCTCCAAGATGATCCTGTCTGCTCGATCTTGCCCCAGGATGTCCCGATGATGCCCTAGGTGGACCCATAACCCCAGCTATACTACTATCACAACTAGTAGACCTACTAGATCTCCTACCCCTATTGATCAGGAATAAGTAAGCCAACAACAACAAAGCACAAAACGATAGTAAGATCATCATAATCTAGATCATCCCATGGGATCTCATATCAAACCCATATGGATAAATCCGCCTATGAACACTCGAACAAATCACACAGTCTAGCAACACCATCATCACGATTGAAAGTAACTCGAGTGCTATGAATGGGTATATGTAGAATGTGCCACACATCCTCCAATGTAATTGATGCCTCACTAATAGGTAAGTGAAAAGAACAAGTCTAAGAATGCCATCACTCAACTAATGTAGTAATCATGGCCTTGTTGGCCGTAACCTCTGGCAAGTGCAATATATGATATAAACCTAAATGTTTGACCAAGGCAGTCTCCTCATTGATGAGCTCATAGCGACGCTCTAGACCATCTGGCCTCGTCTGTCTACCAACCAGGATAGGGTAATGTGCCTACAAGATGAAAAACATGAAAATATCAGATACTATATTCGCATGACAAAAATCAAATCATAAATTTTGGAAGAAAGTACAAAATATCAATTGCGAATCAGAAATAATGAATGCAGTCAAATGCGAACTGTGTAACGCAAACACGAACCATTAACATCAAATGCGCATAACTATAATCAAATGCGAGTAGAACGATACTTAATTGCGCATCAACTAAAAAATTATGTTTGACATAAATGAGAAAAAAATGGAAAAACAAGCAAAAATGAGCAAAATTTTTGGAAAATGTACTGGGCCTCCAGTGCCGGCCGGTCTTTGATATCCACACACTCGATCGGACAAGTGCAACCTCACTCTGTGGTCCGCCATCACGCTCCAAAGTCGCTGGAAATAATTGAAATCAAGAAGAGCTCCACAAATCAAATAAGTGCAAATGATCAAATTAAAAGGGCTAATTCACTATTTATAGCCAAAATTAGGGTTTTTACCTCTCCAATGGTCGCGGTCCCCTTTAACTTTAATGCACTTGTAGCACAATCAAACAAACTTGAAATCACACGAAAATTCACACGATTGCTCACTACCATGGTATCGAAAAATGGTCTCAGTTTCATAATTTTTCGACCACTTTTTCCGAGGGGGCATATTTACACTATAAAGAGTCACTGGGGCATACTAGGGCATAAATTTTTGTTTTCTTTGAAACAACGTCGTTTCGATATTGTGTCAAAGAGGGGCAAATGTAGACACTAAAAAATGTCTTTTTCATCATGTAATTATTATTCGTCCTAATTAATTAAGTAATTTTTTAATTATTTAATTAAGATAATTATTCTTCTAAACTGACTCAATCATCATTCTTCATCTTATTAATTATTCAATTTCTATTCTCTAATTAATTAATCAGTTAACCCCTTTCTAAATATTAATTAAATATTATTTATTTAATTAATTACGATTAATTCCATAATTAAATAATCTTTATTATTTAATTAATCCTATTTCTAATGTTTAAATAATTTCATTTAAATTATTTAAATTAATTAATTTATTCCTCCAATTCCCCAAATTCAAATTTCAATTAATTTCATCTAATTCCAAATCATCAAATTCACATTTCACCAAATATGAATTTTAGTTAATTTCATGTGCATTTTAGCATTCGAAAGTTCAAATTCAAATCCAAATTGAAAATGAAAATGAAATTCAATTCCAAAACCCTAGAACACATGTTGAAATCATAATTGATTGATCAAATCAGTTGACTAATTAGTTAACCCAGTTAACTCTTTAATCACCCCTTTTCACTCCAAATTAGCTTTTTCTAACTAGTCAATCAATTCAGTCTTCTAATTCATCTATTCAGTCAACTAGCTAGTCTATTCGGTCTACTAGTTAATCAATTGAGTTCACTCTCCAATCAATACTGTTAACAAACCAATCTATTGAGTTAACAAATCAATCATGACTAGTTCACTAATCAATCAATCTCAGTTGACTATCAATCAGGACTTGAGTTCAAATCCTCACCCCTTATGTGTTGAAAATCTATATAAACAACATCATTTTCACAAACCAGTCCAGAGAATCACAGTCTTCAAACAATTGTCTATCTTATGCAGGAATTTTAGTGCAACATCTGAGAGTCACCTTCATACACAATTCGGAGAAGAGCAATGAAAGCTTTGTCAAATCGATTGAGGGAGTCTTAATTAGATTCATTTATTCAACTCTATTGGTTTTACATTATTATATTGTTATTTGGGATTAAATTTAATTCGATTAGAGTTTGTGATTCACTCTTATAATCTGATTAATTATGATGATTTTAACCTTGAAACATACACAACTGACTTCCTCTAAGCAACATCTCATCCTGAATGAAATAATCCAACCATCTGCTCCAGTCTATCACAACGGGTTCTTTACAAGCTCTCCAAGGTTCTGCAAAATCCGGGTCTTCCTCATACATGGTCTTTAAATCATCAAATCCCAATACTTCAACTCTCATCTCTGCCATCAAATTCCTTCTTCTACTCAGGGCATCAACAACCTTATTTGACTTCCCACTTCGGTGTTTTAAAATAAAAGTGTAACTCTGCATAAACTCAACCCATCTCATGTATCTCTAATTCAACTTACTTTGACTGCTCAAATACTGCAATGCTTGATGGTTCATATACAACACAAATTCCTTAGGCAACAAGTAATGTCTCCACATCTTCAGGGTTTGAATTATGGCATAGAGTTCTTGATCATACACTGAATATCTTCTTCTTGCATCATTCAATTTTTCACTTAAATCCTGGGTTAATACTGCTCCAATAGCATTTCCACTTGCATCACAATCTACCTGAAATACTTTACTAAAATTTGGTAAGGCTAACACATGTTGTTCTGTCACCTTTTTCTTCAACAATTCCAAACTTCTGTTTGCTCCCAATGTCCACCTAAAATCCTTCCAGTCTCCTCTCATTGTCTTAGTCACAGGGCTGCAAATTGTACTGAAATTTCTAATGAACTTATGGTAGAAACTCGCCAGTCCATGAAATGATCTTACCTCTCTAATATTCCCTGGTGTAGGCCATTCAAAAATTGCTCTCACTTTCTCAGGGTCCATCTTCAATCCATCCACATATATCACAAAACCTAAATACACAAGTTCCTCCTTCATAAAAATACACTTGTTCAGATTTATCAATTTCTCTTCTCTCAATGTCTACAAAACTTGTCTCGCATACCAAAAATGCTCCTCTTTTGTCTTATTGAAAATCAAGATGTCATCCAAATACACAATCACAAACTTACCCAAGAATTTCTTCAATAACTCTTCATCAATCTCATGAAAGTACTCGGTGCATTAGTCAACCCAAAAGGCATTACCAACCACTCATCCAGTCCTTCATTTGTCTTAAATGATGTCTTCCATTCGTCTCCTTCTATTATTCTGATATGTTGATATCCACTCTTCAAATCTATCTTTGTAAAATATCTGGCTCCACTTAGATAGTCCATTATGTCATCCATCCTAGGCAAAGGAAATCGGTACTTCACTGTAATCCAGTTTATGGCTCTAGAATCGGTACACACCCTCCATTCTCCATCCTTCTTAGGTTCCAACATAACAAGTATTGCACAAGGGCTTCCTTGTTAGATAAACTAGCTCCACGAATCAAATCCATGTAATGACTGATGCTTCTCACAGGGGGTAATCCATCAAGTATATTATCTGAAATGATGTCTTCATACTTTGTTAGCAACTCCTTTATCTCCTCTGGTTGTCCTTCCTCCAGTTTCAAATCAGACTCCTTAGGAATCAATGCATAACACACATTATCACTTCTCAAACCATCCAAAAATTTCCTTCCATCAACCAAATAGATTATAACATTCATGCAAATCTCACTCTTCAGTGGTTCTTCCAAAGGTAACAAAGTTTGCTTCATCCCATTTGCAATAATAGTGTATATATTTTTTCTCCCATCATGCACAAATTTTCTATCATACTACCAAGGTCTTCCTAACAGAGTATGGCATACATCCATAGGCATAATATCACACAGAACTTCATCATGATATGCTCCAATTTTCAATTTAACCAAACATTGTTCACTTACCAATATCTTGTGATCATCCCGAATCCATGCTATCTGGTAGGGTTTAGGGTGCTTCAACCTCTACAACTTTAACTTGTTCACCATCTCCTCTGAGGCTAAATTATCTAAACTCCCACTATCTATTATGACTTTACAACACTTACCTTCCACCTTACATCTTGTCCGAAACAAATTCTTCCTCTGCAACGGTTCCTGATCTATCTCATTCTGACATAGGGTTCTCCTTATCATCAAAGATTCTCCATCTTCCGGTCTGTTCAGGGATCTGATAGGTTCTTCCTCAACAAAAGCAATTCTTCCACCATTCTCAAGCCTCTTATTTGAATTTCCTTGTCTAGATTCGAAAGATCGCTGTACTTCTCTACCACATTTAAAACAAGTTTCGATAAACTTCCTCTTCTCATCTCTCTTGAAACCCTCATTCCAGTAACCACCTTGTCCACCATTCCAGTAGTAATTCCAATCATCTCTTCGGTATGAATTATCATCACCTTTGTCTTTTGTCTTTCCTTTGTTCTGCTCTATGAAAGATCTTCCACCTCCGGTAAAGGTTCTACCTTTTTGAAATCTTCCACCTCTTCCTCTCTATTTCTGCTCATGTCTCTTATTCAACCTCTCTTCAGCTTTCAAGGCATATTAATAAGCCTCTTCCACACTCTACAATTTCACCAAACCGATCTCATCTTTTATAGACATCCGCAACCCATTAATATATCTCCCAATCTACTCAACTTCATCCTTAGCATGTTTGGATCTAATATTCAACTTGTAGAATTATTTGGTATACTCCTTCGCACTAGATTCTTTCTGTTTTAACAACTTCTAGAACAAACTAACTTGGTAATCTGCTGGTAAAAAATTCGCCTTCAACTTACTCACCATTTTATCCCAAGATTTGATTTTCTCTTTTCCTTTACTTTGTCTATCAATCTGCAAATGTTCCCACCATAATGACGCATATCCTTTCAACTTAGTGCAAGCAAATTTCACCTTCTTCTCTTCACCGATACCCTCAAAATTAAAGTATTTCTCCATTTCGGTAATCTAGTATATCAACTCATCCGAATCCAACTTACCACTATACTTTGGTGGGTTAAAATGCGGTTTACTGTTCACACTAGTCAAATCTCTTATCAACCTCTCATCATCTTGCACCAACTTTGACTGACCTTCATTTTTTGGTTCAATATTCAGCTCTTCTTCATCATCACTCACATCTTCAGTATGTTGACCTCTTCTCTGGACCATTTCAACAACTTCTAAGTGAGCCACAATCTGTCTCAACATGTCCATCATCATCAGGTTTGCATCTCTCTGAGCTCCCCCTCTCATATTTCCTCTTCGCATCATCGAAGCAAGTCCTCTATAGCTGCGGGCTGGATCTGCAATCCGCCACACCACAACAAAATCAACAAGATGTAACCTTCACTCTGATACCACTTGGTGCAGTCACGGTGAGCAAGATCCTCAATGAGGACAATCTAGACCGTGCAAAAAAAATGAAACAACACTAAGCAACATAAGAGAGACAATGAATGCCAGATTAGGTGTGGATCATAATATTAAATCAATTATAACTGCCGACAACATGCGGGCTTACATATAAGCCAGTTGCCTTATTACAAAATTATATCCATATGCATCAATCTAGAATCATTGATTGGATCTAAATGACAACCCAATGCTTAGAATATCAACTGACCCTATCCTAAGATCAGATACAACAATAAATAGCATCCAGAAACACTCGAGTTGGCCAAGAAAGATCTCATTCCCCAAGGCGGGAAAATGAAACGTGCAAATAGTTCGACCCAAAATATGAAATGAAATCCTCTGAAAAAGAATCACAACAAAGTGCAGACCAACAAGAAGGTCAGTTAAGAATCGAAGATCATCTAACAAGGGATCAATCGGCTCCACACATCAAGGAGACTCAGGAATGCCAACTAGCTGTTAAGCTGAAATAGGTCTGGAAACAGAAAATTGCCAGACAATCCGGTAGTGGAAACTTGTCGGAAAGAGGTCCAAGTGAGATGCAGCTAGAGAACAAGGTAGAAGAAATGGAATTCAAGCCAAATCTAGCTCCACACATGAAATGATCAACACAAAGGAATCTGGTGAAATCTTAGAAACTGAACTACTGAAGTGAACAAAGAACAAAACTGAAAAATAAAATATTTTTGGTTGATGCAAGATTGCCAAGAACTAGGGATGCTCCTGCATCACTGGACTACATGAAAGTCATCTTGCTCTTTTTATGTGATTGCTTGTGTCCTTTTGATAACATTTCAATAATGATATTAGTGGTTGAGACATTTTGATTATCATGGTCTCTTGAGGTAGTTGACTTGTGGTCTTGATTTGTTTTTAGCTTTTGTGTTGTGTCTTTTGTCTCTTTGTATTTGTTTGCCTTTTTGTCTTTGTCTTTTTTTGTGTGTCCTTGCATGGGATTGTGTGAGTTAAGATTCTAAGATTAGGGGCTTAATTCCTTGATATTAGTGATGTCAAATCTCCTTATGATCTTGCTCCTAATTGCTCCTCTTTCTCTTATCATTCTACTTTACCATAAGTATGTGCATAGGCTTGTACTCCCATTAAACGGGGCTAAATGTAGCATTGTAAAATGTAACCGGACCAATTTAAACTTCATGTTTATTTTTTGACTTTAGCGTGTCCTATCTTCATCCCCTCTCTAGGTCCGTTTAGGCCTGATTATCCAACTTTGATGTTATGTACACCCTCTGGTGGGTCTCACTGTGGATGCCCTCCCCCCGGCTGCTTGTTTTGGTACTCTTTGTAAAAGGACCAGGGCATTTTGGGATGCCTTGGTCCCTCTCAAAGGGGCCCAAATTTAAAATGGGGTAGGTGTTATATCTCCTTGACATTTTGGTATTTGCATTATTTCATTCATGGTTAATTCCAAAATTGGGGTTTGACCTAAGGTAAACCCCTATTCCCAACATATTTCCCTTTATTTCTATGTGTAGGAAATAGGTGTAGAGTTTTACTAAGAAAATATGATAGAGTGAACAATGATGAATAGGTTAGCTTTCGACGATGAAAAATTTGGAGGACTAAGAGGATATGTGCTACTTGGTCCTAAAAAATCAGGCCAAACTTTAGAGGACACATTTTAAACATCTCATTTTACCTAGATCCAAGTTTGTGGCTCCATGGATCATCTATAGTTTATTGCTTTTGTCATATTACTTCAATAATCCATCATTTTAACCTAATTTCATAAATTACATTACAATTCAACTTAGAAAGAAGGAGACTTCTTGCACACACAATTGGTAAATTTGATCAATATTCTCATCCCTTTTTTCTAATCAAATTGTAGCTAGATCTATTGGATTTACCTCCTTATTTCAATGTAATTTGGTTAATTGGGAAAGTTAGTGGTTTTACTTGTTGAAACCCTAATTCCAAATTTACAACCATTATAGGAACAAAGTTTGAAAAGGAGTACAACCAAGATGTATGATCCACCACCCTAGTAGCAAAGATCACTCCACTCTCCAAGTCTTTGATGATGACTGAATTAGGAGTAAACTCCATAGTCTTCCTTGCTAGATTTGATAGATGGAAGGAGATTGTTTGTTAAGTGAGGTACACACAATACATCATTGAAGGTGTCATCCCCAATTTCAATAGAACCCTTCCCAATTACATTCATATATGTATAATTGCACATCAAAATAAGTGGCATGTTGTAAGGCTCAAATGATGAAAACATAGACTGTGAAGAAGCTCCTAAATCTAGAAGTGAACTCCTTGAATCATGACTCGTAGTAGCACAAAGAGCTTGTCCTTTGTTATTAATTGTCCCAAAAGTGTAACTCTTTCCTTTATCAAATTTTGTTTGTTTGGAAGAAGAGGCTGACATAGACATTCTAGAAGACAAACTGTTTCTATTCTCAAGTAGATGCTTCGATTCATCAATTTCCTTCTTATAACAATAGTGCTCTTGATGTCGTATCTTCTTTCTATTGCAAGGTGTGTACCCTTGATCTCCTTGTGATGTGTAGCGCAACGGTCGAGTTTGTGACATGGCTTAACCGCCTCCTATGGATTCTATAAGTCTAGTGGTTGTATCGGGCATTAACAGGTTGATCTTTTGGTGCAGCGACAACCGCACTTGTAACAAGTGGTATCAGAGCTTGGCCACAAGTTCAAACCCCTCTCTTGTGCTGGGGGGGATTTTTGCAAGGTGTGCACCCTTGGTCTCTTTGTGTTGTGCAGTACAGTGCTCAGGTTTGTGACATGGCTTAACCGCCTCTTGTGGATTCTATAAGTCTAGTGGTTGTATCAGGCATTAACAGGTCGATCTTTTGGTGCAACAACAACCACACTTGTAACACTTGCAATATGCACAAGTAGGATTCTATTTCTTAGATGATTCCATTTTAGAAGAGGATGTAAAATCTCCTTGTTGAGAAGGGGAATAGATATCTATTTTTGGGGTAGATTGTTCCTATGCTTGATGTTTTTATGGCTTCTTCTTGGACTTCTCTTGTTTCTTGTTAGGTTTCTTTGACTCTTTTTGTCCCTTTGAATGACTAGCTAATAAATCCCCAGACTAAGATGGCTTTAAGAGACCCATGGATAAAACTTGCCTTGTTCTTGCATCAACAATTCAAAAAAAGAAGCAAAAGAAGGCATTGCATAAGCATAGCCCATAGTCAATCTATGAGTATAAAAACTAGAAACAAAAGCTACATATTCAGGTCCAAGTTTGTTAAGAGTACTTAAGACAAGTTGAAAGTCCTTTTTCTCTATGCCACATGCTTTACATTATGCTCTCAAATCATTTTTTTATTACAAAGTCCTGGATGTTGTCAAAAGACTTAGGATCAAGTGCCATTAGTTGATTATCAAGTTGATATCTACTAACTTCATCAATTATCCCATACAAAGTTTTTAATTCATCCCATTCATCATGCAAATTATTACAACCATCGAGTTGAAAGATTATATCAAGAGACACTAAACTCCTAAGATTACTAGAGATTTTGTTTGTTCAATCATCTAGAGTATTTTATCCTTAGCATCTGTGGGTTCGCCATTATTTTGTTCAATATATGGTGTATAACCTTGTTACATTAATAAGTTCCATGCATTTTGTTGTTGAGTGTTGTAGTTATATGGTGTTAGTGATGGAAACTTAACATTACCCATTTGTGAAAGGAAGGGAGAACACAAGCAAAAACAAAAAAAACACAATCACACCAAGAGACCCCCGTTGAATTACTCAATCAAAAAGCCCTCCCAAAGTAGAATGATTAGGCACTTTATGACCAATGTGATTACAATGGCCACTAGCTATAAAAAGCTAAGTAGAATTGATTTCAATGCCTTTAGAAGCTCTCACAAAATGAGAATATATTGATATTATAGATTTAGGCACTAAACCAGTTGAAATAAATAACACTACTATGAAGTACTAAAAAAAATATGCACTTTCAAAAAAAGAATCACTTCGATTCAAGGTCATATGAAAAAGATATGGAAAAAATAAGTTACCATTAGTGATCTAACAACCAGTGGCACAAAAATCAAGACAACCTTAGAAATTATGGTACAAAAATTGAGGTGACTGTATGGAAACCTAACATAGAAATTGAGGTAGTCATATGGAATTTTGACACAAAAATCGAGGTAGCTGTATGGAAACTTGCACAAAAATTGAGGCAGTCATACAGTACTTTGGAACAAAAATTGAGATAGTTGTATGAAAATATAGCACAAAAATTGAGGTGGCCGTATAGAAATCCAACACGAAAATTGAGACAAGCGTATAGAAATTTCCTACAAAAATAAAAAACCTCAAAAAATTTCAATCTTTGATTTTGAAAAATAGGAGTTTTTGGGCCTTCTGGATGCAATGGCATAGTTCATTTTGCCTCGATATGCCCCAAATTTTAACAACCCACAAATATCTCTAGGAAGCTTAAAAAATCCTGCAATTGGCAAGCTAACACAAAAACCCCTTAGAAACTATTTTTTTCTCTCCACTTTTCTATTTCTCCAATTTAAGAGGAGAACATGTTCATGTGCTTCGAAAAACAACCCTACACTCTTAGATTTCTTAAAAAAAAAATGCTAACCCTCAACTCATAACCACTTTGATACCATGTAAGATTTAGCTAAAAATCCACCCAAGAACGCAAATGAATGAAGGAAATCAAAAATAAAAATCAGATATGAGCTAAATAAACTGTATTCAACTCAAGAGAATGCAAAGCTTACAATTAATGAGAAAACCCATATGAGAGCGATGGGTGAGTATATATAGGACTTACCACCCAAGAGACTAAAAACACTAGCAATGTGGGATAAAGTGAAAAAGACCCTAAGTAAACTTAACTAAGTGTGAAGAGAGCTATCATGGAGAACTAGCTAATAAAGAACCAGATGGCTAAATAACCCTATTCACACTAACATATAATTTGATTGATGAGTGGTGTGATCACTTTTCTTGTGAGCTCTTGTTATTGTGGTGTTGAATTATTGTTTGGTTGTTATAAGATGATTGGTTGTATGCTTGTCTTAGATTTGGGTGAGGCTACAAATTTCTTTTTCTTGGAGGTCATGTGTTGAGATAGTTACTCTTTGATGAGGTTTTGGCAAGAAAATAATTGGTCTATGTACACCTAGGTTGGATATGAGTTCAACATAGACTTGTTGAGGAGATTATTCAAGGAGAGAGTCACTTTGGCTTGGTGTATCCTAGATGAACAATCTCTTCCACACTTTTTTTACTCTTATTATTAGATCATCTAATAAGTACTGTCCACCTTGTTTTAGATGCTTTTTATTTGTTCTTTATCTTCTCATGGAAAGATTCATTAGATTTAGATGTTATTTCAAGAGGGATTGCTTGAGATTACTTGGTATGATTCCTTTCCATTTGTCTACTTATGCATATGACCTTATTATAAAGATAGTTTTGAGGAGTATAGGGGATGGTTTGGGAATATTCCCTAATTTTGGAAGTCAATTTTGGTTTGATATTACTTTAGTTTGAGGGTTTTAGATCCCATTTGTGTTGCAAGGTGTGAGCCCTTGGTCTCCTTGTGCTATGCAACACAGTGCTCAAGTTTGCGACATGGATTGGCAACCTCCTATGGATTCATTAAATCTCGCAATTGTATCAAGAATTAACAGGTCAATCTTTTGGTGCAATGACAACCATGTTTCTAACAAGTGGTATTAGAGCCTAGGTCATGGGTTTCAACCCCTCGCTTGTGCTAGGGGATTATTGCAAGGTGTGAGCCCTTGGTCTCCTTGTGTTGTGTAGCATAGTGCTTAGGTTTTTGACATGGTTTAATTACCTCTCATGGATTGTGTAGCGTCATAAATTGTACACCCTTAATTAGGGTTGTCCAATTTCACGCTTAGGTTAGCACCCGCCTTAGTGTGTTGCATTCTGCATTCTAAAAATTTCTTAAGCATTTAATTATTAATTTAATTAAATCTAACATCCCCTCTTATCACTCCACACATTATAAAATTGGGCCCTTAACACTAAGTGTGCCCCTTTTTATTTTATCTCCTTTTAATCAATTAATTCATCAAAGCCCTAATTAGATCCTATTTCTACCTTCAAGGCCAAATTTCGCATATCTGAACACCTTGAATCATCGCACCCACTTAGGGATAACCTTATAATCACGATACCTTGCATCCCTAGAAATTTGGAGAAAAGTTGATAGGACTGGTGTGAATCACACTGGTCCCATCTTTTTCTCCTTGAATTTCGGGATCATGTTTTGATGGTATTATAATGCTTAAATCTAGACTTTTGCAAAAATATATCAATTCTAAGTTTGCCTTTGGTGATTTTAGTTATGAAATCCCTATGTAAGGCATCCCTCTCAATTCATTTTTCACACAATCATAATCTAATCATATGCAAGCATTATCATCAATTCAAGAGCAAATCTGAGTCAAGGAGCAACAAACTACATCAAGGCATTTTCAACTTATGTTTCAATTATGATTTCATGAAGGATTTTGTGTGATTTATCATGTTATTGCATCAAAACATGAAGGACTTATCCTAAGAGCATTGCATCACCTATTGAAGGTATAATCATCTACATTCAAGCATTTCAATCCCTTGCCCTCAAAAGGCAAAATTTTCCATTTCAATTTAATTTCAATTTCTATTTCAATTAGGGTTGATTCCAAACCCAGGGTTTGACCTAAGGAAAACCCCTATCCACAACACAATTTCTCTTCTTCTTGTGTGTAGGTGGTAGATTCGAGAGCCACACAGGTGGGAAAAGATAGAGGAGATCGAGATAAAGTGAACTGCCTTTTGTAGAACTTTTGAAAACACCCCGAGACCAAGGCATTGCAAAGGAACTAGAGTGCTGGAGGAGGACTAGGGTGCTTCATCCTGGGTCTGCTAGGACCAGAGTGCCCATCACTCTGGTCCTGATAAATTTTCCCTAATTTTTCAGGTACAGGCTCTGATCTTCTTCTTCTGCTCAGATATTAGGTTATAGCTCTGTTTGATTTCTGCAACATTCTATTTTCATCATTTCATTTCAATAGATTTAGCATTCGCAATTCCAAACCTAATTCAAACACAATTCAACTCAAACAAAAGGGGAAATAGGACCTCAATCAACATTCAACCCTCTTCTTAATAGAATTGAGGTTGGGTCTATTGAGGGTTCATCCTCCTTTTAATGTATTGGTTAATTTGGCTAATTGGTGGTCTTATCCTACTTGGTGAAACCCTAGTTCCAAATTACACCATTACAGATTCATCAAATTTTGCGGTTGTATCGGGTGTTAATTGGTTGATCTTTTGGTGCAATGAAAACCATGTTTCTAATAGGATGGTCTATCATTTCATAATATATGTTTGATTTTTGAGTTTAATAGTTGATTGCTAACAATGATTTTCTATTTGGGGTTTTGTGCATGGATCTTACTTGTCACATATTGAGCACTTAGACATGTTAGTAGACGGACATGCTACATGGTCTTAATTTGTAGGTTCTCTCTAGATTGTCTTGTGTTTCTTCTTGGAGGTTTGTATTCACATAATATTGGATTTGAAGTTTACACAGAACTATTGTGATCACTATGTTTGTGTTCACATTATTACAAGTTTGTAATCTATTTACTGAATATGGAGAACTTAGGGAAGCTACAAAGACTAGTGGTGAGTGCTATAATGGTTTATTGTTTAGGTTTGCATACCATTGTGGATGTTTCTTAGTGATGGATGACATTGATGACATTAGATACACTTGTTACATGAGTGTTATTCATGAAATTTTGGATGCCTTGATTTATTTTATATATGGTGCTACATATGGTGCTACCTATGCAATATGTGTCCTTTGTTTGATGTTCTCATTATATTATGGTGTTGAGGGTCTTGAAATTTTTCTCACAAGTTCATGTATTGTTACCTTGTAAGACTTAATTACGTAGGATAGTTTGTATACATGGACTTGAGATCAAGATTTGTATAGGTTGGATATATTAATGAAATAAGGTCTCCTTGTTATGTTGAGTATACCTTGGTTTCGAGGTTGATTAGTTGGATGTTTTTGGTGTGCAACCCTTTTTCTTTGCTACATTAAATATTTATAAAAATCAAATTGTGGAATTCATCTAAGAGTGAGCATTTCAAGTTGTATATTTTTTAATATGTTTTTTGTTAAATATTTTTTTGTGATTTTTTGAAGTATATGCATTAAACATAATTTGTATTTTTTTTTAAAATATAATTATTATTTTTGAACATATATATAATTAAGTTTAGAATAATCCTATAATTTTAATTTTTTTTGGATGAGCAAGTCAAAAGAAAAAAATACATATATGTTGGAGGAATATGAAGGCACTTTTCAAAGAAAATAAAAATCTAAATCTTAATTAATATATTAAAAATATTATATCACTAGAAAGCTAAGAAGTAACTCTCCCTTTTGGTGGAGGATTTATAAAATTTATTGTAAAACATGTAAAATGGATGAGATTGAAGTTTTAATTTGAGTTATTTTATTTTAAAAATACGAATTTATAAGCCACAAGAGATGTATAACCCTTACTATTGAAAATACAAACCTAAAAAACATGTACATATTAAAACACAAATATGTAATGTCTTTTATAATATGAAAGTGTTTTGCTAAAAAATCTCAAGTTGACCACTAATTTATCCCTCCTTTTCATTTACTTGTAATGTTAAAAAGGGATAATATGAAAAATGCCTATTTTCTCCTTTGCTAAAGTATCCTTCGAGTCTTGTCAATTGCTAAAGCATCTTCCGAGTCTTGTCAAAATGGTAAAGTAAAGTAAAATTAAAATGTCTTTTATAGTCCACGATGTCGAATGATAAAGATTGCCCATATATTTGGTGCCTGTTTTTTTGGTAGCAATTCCAAGAAGGTTTGTCCTTCATTAGAGTCTCTTCTAGGCTTCCGCGAGCTATCGAAAAGGATAATCTTCTAACATGGACATTGGCCCACAACATTGGGAATTTTGCGGGACCTTTCACCTTCACCAAAACACTTTAGTTGCTCCCACAAGGATGCAAAAGGAAATAGAGCATGACGTGTAAGATGGGTTAGCAAAAGGTTTATTTTGCTAAACATTTTGCATGTGGACAAAGTTCACATGTGGTAGATTTGTCAGATCAAACATAATGGCGTGGACTTTTTGGGTGAATTTTCTAGTTCAAATGGATGATGAGGATCTGAGTCATCTTTCATTGAAACTTGAACCTTCACTAGGATAGTTCCTATGCGATGTAGCTATTCTGGCTCCAAAATGGTATGCCATGACATGATGCGGCTTCAAAATCGCATGCAATCTCATGATGCCATGAGACATGCTCTGGGACCCACCATCGGGGTGACGTGGAGGCATGTTGTTGTTTTGTGGTTGACGGAAAGCATATACACGTAGCTAGCATTTGCCGGCCACTCTCACGGTCATGGTTACGGCTACAATTTGTAACCATGCATGTCCAAAAATTTGAAATGCCTGCCTAAATATGTGTCCAAAAATTTAAAATGCCTAGTCTCAATGATCATTTTGCCAAAATAATTACATCCGGTGAGAGAGAGTCGAAAGGTTGAGAGAAATAATCTGGAGGTGGAGGTTTTGGTTGAATCACAGAGTGAGGGGAGTTGCGGTTGCTGCAAGAAGAGCTTGCTATTCAATCTTAGTGTTGCTGCTTCAATCTCAGTGTTGCTGCTTCTTCATTATGTTTTTGATTTTGTAATGTATATAGGATTATGCCAGTTTTACGTTGGTTTTGTTTGGAGACAACTTTGGAAACGACTGTGAAAACGTTGATTCAATGATTGTTTTTGTCATTGAATTTTTAAATTTTGGTGCCCAATTTTTCAAATGGTTTGTAAGTTACAATCTAGCTATGCATTGCATTATATTCAATCATATTTTATGAGTAGTGAATTCATTCATTCATATAATGTTTAAGTTTTTTTTATCATGGAATTCAAATTTTGGTGCCCAACTATTCACATGGATTTTATGTTTTAGTTTAGCTGTGCATTACATTATATTGAATCAACGTTTTATGAGTAGTGAATTCATTCATTCATATAATTTTCAAGTTTTTTTGATAATTTTCAACAGTGTGAAATATTGTAGCTCCATGATGCCATTCAAATTGTAGTTTTTGGAATCATGAAAAGGGTTTCCTATTATTTTGATTACTTTTAGAACCATTCATTATTTGTTACATGGGTTACTAGATTTTTCAATCAAATCGTTTGGGAAAACGTTTGAACCGGGTCTTTTGCTACATTCAATGCAAGATTCAGTTTGTACTCTAAACTACTGTGCTGCAAGATTCATTTTTTTGCTTCTTTCTTTCATCTCACATTCAATGTAAGGAGATTTTCCATCTTTGAAAGACCCAATGCCATGCGTTATCTCATCCAAAATCATATTTCCCTCTAGCTTATTTACTTCATTTTTTGGAAATATCATTGCAATCACTTATTAATATTTATTTGTTCCCTTATTTCACATGGTTCACTTTGTGGGCTCCTGTGACAATCTGAGGGCTTTCCGAACAACATTAACAATGTTGCTCTTCTGTTTGAATTAGGGTATGGATTTTACATAAATTTTAGGGCAATAGCAATATTTTTGGGCTGTGGAATATAGTGCATTGTGGAAAATTAGCAATGTTATGCTACTTAGTTTTGATTGTGCACTATTTAGGATTTTGAAGAAAGTTTGCAATATTTAAATTGGATTTAAAATTTTAATCTAAGTTTTAGAGCATAATAGAAAATTAGTAGTGGTTCGTCCTTCTTTTTAAATAGTAGTTTTTGGATTAGGGGGAATTTTATGACAAAATTAACAATGTTTCTGTTCCATTGTTTAAAGTGGGTTACATATTCTAGATTGTATAAAATAAGAGTTTTCAAATGCATTTTTATATCCTATAATCCTTACTATATATATAATGGTCACCTCACCCAAAACTCAATATAACCTTATTTTCTAGGGGTCTCAATTGGAAAACTTAGAAACCACACTCTCTTTCATAAGTAAACATCTACATTTATTGATTAGAAATAAATCCATCATACATAGTAGCATAACAAAATAGTTTTTAGGATATTAAATATTTGGAGCCCTTAAGACCACCAAATCCATGTCTTCTCCTACACTCACCCTTTCTTTCTTTCAATACTTTTGTTCCACAATTTAAATTGGATTATAAATTTTAATGTAAAATTTAGAGCATAATAGAAAATTAGTTTAGGGATTTGTGTAATACCAACACTCGTGCAAGAGTATTCACGGTGAGAAATTTGTGTCCTCTATTTTTTGTTGTGTTTATTTCATTTTAAAACAATTCTATTGATATTTGTTAAATGAGGCCATTGGTTATTTGATCATTATTTAACATTATGACTACTTATACATAAATATATAGAAGAAATTAAATACCAAAATGATATATTTAAGACAAAGCCAAAGCAAATGTAAAAATAAATAAAATTATCAAATTTTATATTCAGTTGCAATACTTAGTATGTCACTTCATGAAAATCTATTGTGTACTGAAGGAATATAATAAAAAATAGCTATAATTGATCAAATCATAACAAAATTGTTGCTGATCAATATATTTTAATGACGAAATTTTCTTCCATCTCCTCAATTAGATATTTTTAAAGAATTCCATTTCAGATAAATTTTGTAGAGCAAGCACTTAAGCTTCACTAAGAATGGTTAAATATTATTTTAATTTTATAAATATTTTATGTTATAAACTAATTTATGTTTATGTTTAATGGGAAAATGAAAATGAAACCACATGCTCTAATGAGATAATTGTAGGTCATTAAATTCACAAATATTCATAAGGTTTTATTTCTAAGTAGAAGTCATTCCTAGGTTCTTTAATAACATAGTTTCCACTTAGCAATTGAACCATCTATGAGCAAGCATTATTGGAGAAGTGATAGCTTTAAATGAACAATGCATTCACCTACAAAGATTGAAACACAAATGAAATGAAACCTCAAAAGAAAGAAGATAATCAGACTCCATTACCCACTAGCTCGTGTTATTTTTTCAATTGAGAAAGAGTGGGAGATGGAGTGGGAAGAGAGAGAGAGAGAGGTGTAAGGATATTGAAATAAGGGACACAAATACAAAGGGAGATATAACAGATATGGAGATGAAGAGAGAGAGAGAGAGAGAGAGAGAGAGAGAGAGAGAGAGAGAGAGAGAGAGAGAGAGAGAGAGAGAGAGAGAGAGAGGTATAGGAGGGAGAGTGGAGAGAGAGATGGATGGATAGAGAGGGGGAGGCATGTTTAGAGATAGAGGGATGGATGAAGATTGAGATAGAAACAAAGATAGAGGGAGAGAGGAAGAGGGACAAAAATAGATACAAAGAGGCATTGTGAGAGAAATAGAAAGATAGAGGTGGAGATAGAGATATAGATAAGGGATAGGGAGGGAGAGAGGGAGCTAGAGATGGGGAGAGATAGATAGAGGTGGAGATAAAGAGAGAGGGAGGGAGAGAGTTAGAGAGAAAGGTATTGGAGAGAAATAATAGAGGAGAGGAAGAGATGGACCAATGCATAGAGATGACTAGGGAGAGATAGACAAAGATATAAATGGTGAGGTAGAGTGAGAGAGACACACATAGATATAAGGAGATATAAAGAGATATAGAGTGGGTGAGAGAAAGAGATACAAACATAGAGAAGTAGAGATAGAAATATAGGGATGGAGAGAAAGAGAGATACAATTGGATCTAGATAGAGGAACAAAAACATAGAGAAGTAGAGATAGAAAAATAGAGATGGAGAGAAATAGAGGGAGATAGAGAAATTGAGAGAGAAAGGAAGAGAGAGGTACAAATCAAGATATAGGTAAGGGATAGAGAGAGTGAGAGAGTGAGAGATGGGGAAAGATAGAGTGGGGGGATATAAAGAGGGATAGAGAGAAGGGAGATAAACATAGAGGAGGGAGATAAAGAATAGGGGGGAAGAGGGAGTTATATCCCAATATATAGAGAGGGAGATAGAGGTAGAGAAAGATATGGATGGAAAGAGATAGAAAGGGAGGGGAGCGAGAGGGAGATATAATAGATAGAGGGGGGAAAGAGTGATATAGATAGAGGGAGATATAGAGAGATAGAGAGGGATATGGAGAGGAATTTTGAGTTGGAGAGATGGAGTGAATAAGAGAGAGATAGTGAGATAAAGGGAGAGAGATATGGATAGAAAGAGATAGTGAGAGGAGTAAGAGGGAGATAAAGAGAGTAATAGAGAGATAAAGATATAAAGCAAGAGAGATGGGGTGAATAAGAGAGAGGTATAGATAATGAGATATAGATAGAGAGGGATAGGGAGATACAGATAGAGGGAGCAATAATGAGAGAGAAAGGTGATGAAGACAAGTAACAAAGAGAGGAACAAAGAGATAGAGAGAGGTAGAAAGGAGATTTATAGAGAGATAGAAACAAGGAGTGTGTGTATGAGTGAGAGAGATAGTGAAGTGTTGTAATTTATAACCTTGCACAATTTACGCAACTTTATGTGCCCCTCCTTTCATGTGTCCCATCTTAGCTCTCACTCGAGTCCATTTAAGGCCTTTTTACCTCACAACTAATGTCATCTTTCTGCACGGTAATCTAAACCCTAACATTGAGTTGTTTGCTCTTCATTTCCCATTTATTCCACATTTACTTCAGTATTTCCATTTACAATTTTAATTCAATTTAAACTTGGGGTTTGACTTAGGCAAACCCTTATCAACAACACCTTTCCCCTCTTTTTGTGTGCAAGCAACAAATACAGAAGCTACAAACGAAGATTCTGACTAACAGAAATGGCGGCCATGCAGTCCGTGAATCAGTGAAAGCGACTAACACCCCATGTTAATTGAATTTGTCATTTCGCGGTCCAAAAGGAAATGGCGGCCACGCAGTGCATGAATCAGCAAAAGTGACTAACACACCATGTTAGTTGAATTCATCGTTTTGTAGGCCAAAAGGAAATGGCGGCCACGTAGTCCGCGAATCAGCAAATTAGAATAACATGGCGTGTTAGTCACTTTCACCATTTTTCAAGGCCAAAGAAAAAGTTAGCCACGCAGCCTATGAATCAGTGAAGCCGCATAACACGCCATGTTAGTCGCTTTCGCCGTTTTGCGAGGCCAAAGAAAATGCTGGCCACGTAGTCTGCAAAATAGCGAAAGCGCAAAACATGCTATGTTAGTCGCTTTCGCTGTTTCGCAAGGCCAAAGAAAATATTAGCCATGCAGTTTGCGAAATAGTGAAGGCGCATAATATGCCATGTTAGTCTATTTCGTCGTTTCGCGAGATGAAACAAAATGCCGGCCAGGCCGTCCATGAATCAGCAAAGGCGCATAACACGCCATGTTAGTCTAATTCGATGTTTCGCGAGGCCAAAGAAAATGATAGACATGCAGTTTGTGAATTAGCGAAGGCGCATAACATGCTATGTTAGACACTTTTGCCATTTTGTGAGGCCAAAGAAAATGTCGGCCACGCAATCTGTGAAACAATGAAAGTGCAAAACGTGCTATGTTAGTCGCTTTCACCGTTTCACAAGGGCAAAGAAAATGTCAGCCACACAGTCCGCAAAACATCAAAGGCGCATAATATGCCATGTTAGTCTAATTCACCATTTTGTGAGATGAAACAAAATACCGACCAGGCCATCCATGAATCAGCAAAGGTGCATAGCATGCCATGTTAGTCTAATTTGCCATTTCGTGAGGCCAAAGAAAAAGGTAGACACAGAGTCCGTGAATCAGTGAAGGGGCATAACACGCTATGTTAGACGCTTTCACCGTTTCACGAGGCTAAAGAAAATGCTGGCCACGCAGTCCTTGAATCAGTGAATGAGCATAACACACCATGTTATACACTCAAATCAAGAATTCTAATGATAGTAACTTAGGGATTAGCTAAGAAAGAAAACACAAACAAGAGGAGGATAATGATGACCCAAGTCAAACTTTTTTACCACAAAACTAATGTATTATATCAAAATAATTATAAAATTTAGATCTCACAATCTAATTGACTCATCAAGAACCAAGGAAAACTAGAACATTTAAATATAAGATAACATTTGACAATAAATTTCAGTAGAAATAACTTGGGATTTCATCATTATTTTTGGAAATATGGGGTGTGTATGCAAGGAATGCCCATGTTTCTAGATAGCTTTGTAAGTTATTAGTGAGGAAAATGAATAACATAATCCCACATTATTAGGATGGTATATTATATTTCCAATTAGGTTTAGATGTTTGTTTTGAGTAGTATATGGTTAGCTTGAAAAGTGAATATACTAACATTGTTTATCCTATTAATTTTGATAAGGAAAATACTAGCTAGAGCAAGTCCACATAGAAGAATAAAAACTTGATGAATTCAATCAAAATTAATACTGATACTTAAAATATGTTCAATCAAGCACTTTAATGAATTATGTACTATAAAAGTTATAATAGAAGTATGTTTGTGAATATGGTCATTAGGGGTCGTATGGTGTCCTAAGGGGTCATATGTCTCGTACGACCCCTTAGGAATCTATATTGAAGGGAGAGAGGGAGAGAGAAGAGAGAGGATGGAGGGAGAGAGGGAAAGAGAGGGTGAGAGGGACAAATAATTGAGAGAGAAAGAGAAAGGGAATAAGAGAGAAAGAGAGAGACTTGCGAGAGAAAGAGAAAGGGAGAGAGGGAGAGAGGGAGAGGGAAGAGAGAGGATGGGGGGAGGGAGAGAGGGAGAGATGAATAGAATAGGAAAGAGAGACACCTAAGAGAGAGGGGGGAGAGAGAGACCTGGTAGAGAGAGAGAGAGTGGAGAGAAGGGTAGAGAGGGAAAGAATGGGAGGGAGAGAGGGAGAGGGAAGATAGAGGATGGGGAAGGGAGAGATGGAGAGAGAGTAAGTGGGAGGGAGAGAGGGGAAAGAGAGGGATAGCTGAGAAATAGAGAGAAGGGTAGGGAGAGACACCTGTGTGTGTGTGTTGTGTGTGTGTGTGAAGAGAGAGAGAGAGAGAGAGGAGAGAGAGAGAGAGAGAGAGAGAGAGAGAGAGAGGAGAGAGAGAGAGAGAGAGAGAGAGAGAGAGAGATGGAGAGAGAGTAAGTGGGAGGGAGAGAGGGAAAGAGAGGGATAACTGAGAAAATAGAGAGAAGGGTAGGGAGATACACCTATGTGTGTGTGTGTGTGTGTGTGTGAGAGAGAGAGAGAGAGAGAGAGAGAGAGAGAGAGATGAGAGAGAGAGAGAGAGAGAGAGAGAGAGAGAGAGAGAGAGAGAGAGAGAGAGAGAGAGAGAGAGAGAGAGAGAGAGAGAGAGAGAGAGAGAGAGGAGAGGAGTGAGAGTGAGAGATAGTGAGAAAGGAAAGGGAGGGAGAGAGGGGAGAGAGAGACAGATGGGGAGGGAGGGAGAGGGAAAGAATGGAGAGAATGGAAAGAATGGGAGAGAGACACCTAAGAGAGAGAGACAGACATAGAGAAAGGGAAAGGAGGGGTAGTGAGAGATGGAGAGAGATAGAGAGAGAGAGAGGGAGATAATGAGAGAAAGAGAGATACACCTAAGGGAGGGGGAGTGAGAGAGATAGAGATAGAGGGTGAGAGGGAGAAGGGGGTTGGGAGGGAGAGAGATAAAAAGAGTTAGAGGGAAATAGATACAGACCATATGGTATCCTAAGGGGTCATAAGGTATTCTATGACCCCTCACGACACCATATGACTCCTTAAGACACCATTGTAAAGTTATGATGCCAATAGCTAACAAGATGAGAGGGGGGGGGGTGAATCATACAAACTTAATCTTCCATAAAATCAACAGATTCAACCTCGGTAACTTATACTTCAGCACTATAACCAAAAACTGCTAAACATGCTAACTCATAAACACATAATCATCATAACACATATAACACCAGATTTAACGTGGAAACCCAAATAAGGAAAAACCACTGTGAGATTTCGGACCCACTAAGAAATATACTCTTCTAGAGTATGCTCGGTTAAAAGCAAATCCTGTTAAAGATTACAAACACATTGCTAGATGTGACCCTGTTAAAGGATTTCCCTCAGATCTGTTAGGATCTTCACTTTGTTAGAAGTGACCTTGTCAAAGGATTTCAAACACTCAATCAGAATGTTACCTTGCTAGAGGATTTACAAATAAGACTGTTAGGTCCACTCGGTTAAGAGATTTCCTGTCACTTACAAAATAAACAACAGTAAAAATATATCTGCAACTTCACATCTAAAATGCTAAAGCAAATTCTTATTTTCTCAACACTGTCTAGTCATAGGACTTATCTTGTCCCTTTGCTGGGCTCCCTACTCTATTATTCAAACAGGTCTTCAAGCTTCTGTGCTCGGTAATCACTATGTAGCATCCCTGTGCTTATACTTGCCCGCATACATTGTTCATCAATAATTTCTTATTTATAAACAATTTGCTAACCACTGAATCTCCTTGATCTTTTTTCCCATGATCAATCATACCCATTAGATCTTCAATGTTGACTAGGTTCAATGTATCCTTCGATCTGAAAAACGTTTTACTTCGCCTAGGAACTTGCATTCCATTCTTGGAACTTGTGCTAGGTTATGCGATTCAATCTGCGCTGTAGTTCTAGCTCCTGAATTTTCAAAGCCATAGATCCTTAATAAATTTCTTGCACATCATATCAATCATTTAATCAACTCTCCAGCTCATTGGCATCCTTCATTTAATAATGCCTTTATTCATTCAATGCTATCTATTACTGCTCGGTTGTAACTCGGTAAATACTAAACTTCACTCGGTAGACATTCTGCCTTCATTAACCGATATCGATAACCTTAGGGTTTACCGACTAGGTTCTTTGCTTGATGACATAGTATAGTATTAACCTTACAATCAACAACATATGTAGGATATCAAAACAATCTAAACATCATGATCTCATCATTGTCTAACTCGGTAATAGTTGCCCATTGAATAACTTATTTCTCCCCTTATTCATCACATTCTTTCTGTGTCTTTTATCGACAACTTAATTCTCTTCAAATCAATCTTCTCAAGATATGACAACATCATACTGAATCAAAATATCAATTTCATGACATCAATGACAAAATAATGTTATAAAGATAGTTATCATCCTTCTTCAGTTATATCAATAATCTTCAACAACCTTCTCAATATCCTTAATGAATATCAACAATCTCCTTCTATTGAAATGCCAACAACCATATGGTGTCATTATTGGTTGTATTGTGTCCTAAGGGGTCATATGGTGTTCTATGATCCCTTAGTATACCATATAACCCCTTAGGTGTTGTTAGGGGTCATATTATGTCCAAAGGGGTCAAATGGTGTCTTACGACCCCTTAGGACACCAAATGGTGTTGTTATGTGTCATATGGTGTCCTAAGGGGTCATATGGGGTCCTATGACCCCTTAGGACACCATGTGGTGTCGTTAGGGGTCGTATGGTGTCCTAAAGGGTCATATGGTGTCCTAAGAGGTCATATGGTGTTCTATGACCCCTTAGGAAACCATAGAACCCCTTAGGACACCATAGAACCCCTTAGGACACCATTTGATGTCGTTATATGGTGTCCTAAGGGGTCATATGGTATTCTATGACCTCTTAGGAGACCATATGACCCCTTAGGACACCATATGGTGTCGTTATGGTTTGTATGGTGTCTTAAGGGGTCATATGGTGTTCTGTGACCCCTTTGAACATCATATGAACCCTTATGTGTCATTAGGGTCATATGTGATGGTATGATGAAAGAATAAGTATCTGGTAGATTATTGAGAGGGGGGGTGAATCAGTAAATAGAAAAACTGATACAAACTTTCCCAATCTCAATCTCAATCACACAAAGTAAACTTATCAATGAAATACCAGTGTCAAGAGAAAAACTCATAAGAAAACCGATTGACTGTTACATCAACTTAACAGTAAACAACATTAAACTTGTAAACATCCAAATGCTTTATCATATGTTAACATACTTCATTTCTCAATGCTTTCGGTTATCATGCCTTATCAGAATAGTAAGTTAGTTAATCAAATCAATCATAAGATCATAACCACAAAAACATTCACCACATGACACAAGTATTTTTGACGTGGAAACCCAAATAGGTAAAAACCATGGTGAGATGGGACTCACAAGATAACTATTTGAACTCTTCTGAAGTTCGCCCTGTTAGGAGCCAAGCTTGTTAAAGCTTTTACAAAAGTCCTGTTAAGAACTTATCCTATTAGGAATCACCTGGTTAAGGGATTGACTACAAATGACTTGTTAGAAGCAATACCCTATTAGGAGTAACCTCAATAGAGGATTTGAAAATCCAAGCTAATGGATCACCTTATTAGAGGATTTAATAAGTAACCAAGCTTGTTAGAGCTTACCCAGTTAGGGGATTTCAATTTTGCTGTAATTGTTATAAAACAACATGAGTTTGCTGATCTGTCTGAATAGAACTACACTTGCTTGATCAGATCCTTTTAATCTCCTATCTGCCTTTACTCAAACTGCAGACTCATCATCTGATTTGGCGATCACACACTCAACCGGTCTCTGCCAACACTTTTAACTAGACAACTTCATCAACCTTATAAACAAATCAATTAGGTCGGTAACACAACAAAAATCTAATTCTCTCATAGAGATTACAAATAAGTCAGTTCAAGTATGACCGTTGGATTACATAGAAATATCTACACATCAATCAAGAAAACCTCAACCGCTCCTTGATTACTGCTTCATTGAGCTCAGTAACTCATCACGCGCTTTGCATTAGATGCAATACACTTTACTCATTCCCTAGAAAAAAAAAAACGTGCCAAAACATTTTGAACTTGTCTTCATACAATGACCATACGTCTCACCATCATTACAGCTCAACATCGGATCATAAACCAACACAACCAATTCAACAACTTTAATCGGTTAGGTTTTAACAAAAACAACTGGTAGGGTTTACCGGTTACATTACATAGATAGGGTTTAACCTTTTGCATCGGTTACCAGTTTAACTCACAAACGTACATACCAGTTTACATTGTCCTCCACAAAACTCTTCCTATTGGTTACAAGACAATATCAACAATATCATTACCAGTTAATTGACATCAATGACAACATAACATATCATTAATTCAATTTTCATGCAAATGCCAACAATCTCCCCCTTTGGCATTGATGGCAATACAAATATCAACACCATTGATTGTTACGTGATTGTGAATAGGAATCTTGGTTTACATTACCAAGTATTCACATGCTCTTTCTATCTTCAGCTTGTCACTAGTTTTCCTTCACATAATCACATAATTCTTCTCCCCCTTTGACAATAATGCCAAATTGAAAGTAAAACATGTAATGTCAAATTTTCACTGTGCATCAACAACATACTGCAACTTGATGCTCCCACTGTGGAATAGTTTCCACTACTACACCAATCCTTATAAAATTCTGCAAGTAGCTTCAGGACTGATGTAATCGACATCATTCTTTAACTGACTTCATGAAGAGGGATAACCCCTAACTGACTTCTAAGATACTCAAATATAGTCTTAGGAAGAGGTTTAGTAAAAATATCTGCAAGCTGCTCCTTGGTAGAAAGATGCTCTAAGATCACATCTTTACTCTACACTTTTTCCCTCAAGAAATGATACTTCAATTCAATGTGCTTGGTTCATGTGTGCAAAACATGACTCTTGGAAATATTTATGGAACTTGTATTATCACATAAAATCTTTATAGGTTCTGAAATATTCATCTTAAAACCTTCCAAAATGTGCTTCATCCAAATAGCCTATGTGCAATTCATATAAGCTGCAACATACTCAGCTCCAATAGTAGATTGTGAAGTACAACTCTGCTTTTTACTACTCCATGAAACAAGCCTTCCTCTAAGAAAAAATGCTCCATTGGTTGTGCTTTTCTGGTCATCAACATTTCCCACCCAATCAACATCTGTGTATACCTTCAAATCAAAGTTGCCTCCATATGGATACCATAATCCATAGTCAACAGTACCTTTCAGGTATCTAAAAATTCTCTTGGTTGCTATTAGATGTGTTTCCTTAGGATTCTTCTGGAATTTAGCAACTATGCCAACCGCATGAGCTATGTCCGGTTTGCTGTGAACAACATAGTGCAATTTGCCAATCATTGACCTGTATTCCTTGTCATCAACAGACTTAGATTCATCTTCGTTAGACAACTTGCAACCTGTAACCATTGGTGTCCCAACTAGTTTACCATCACTCATGCAAAATGCCTTCAAGAGCTCTTTCACATACTTAGACTGTGTAATGAAAATACAATTCTTCATTTGTTGTATCTGCAAGCCTATGAAATTTTTTATTTCCCCTACTAAGGACATTTCAAACTCATTTTTCATTTCATCTGCAAAATTGTTGCTCATGACATCATTACCTCCAAATATGATATCATCAACAAATACTTCACTGACTAGTATTTGATCTCCTTTAGATTTGATATAAATGTTACTATCATAACTGGTTCTCAAAAAGCCTATCTTCATCAGATGTGTATGAAGCCTTTCATATCATGCTCTTGGTGCTTGCTTTGATCCATATAAAGCTTTATGCAATCTGCATACCATGTCTTTTTCATCAGTCAAAGCATAACCATTTGGTTGCTCAATGTATACTTCTTCTTCAAGTATCCCATTCAAAAATGCAGTCTTAACATCCATCTGGTATACCTTGAATTTCTTATGGGCTGCAAATGCAAGTAAAGTTCTGACACCTTCTAGTCTTGCTACTAGTGCACAAGTTTTGCCATAATATTCTCCTTCTTCTTGTGCATAACCCTTGCAGACCAACCTTGCCTTGTTGCGATCTACAACACCATCTTCATTCAACTTTTTCATGTATACCCATTTAGTACCTATAACATTCTTATTTACTGGTTGGGGTACTAGGGTCAAAGTGTTGTTCTTCTCAATTTGATCCAATTCCTCCTCCATAGCTTTAACCCAATGATCATCACCAAATACCTTCTTAGCAGTTCTTGGTTCAATGGTGGAGATCATGCAAGAATTCTCTCTGATTCTTTTTCTGGTTAGTACTCCAGCATCCTTATCCCCAATAATCTATTCAGGATTATGATTTAGTCTCACATATCTAGGAATAACATGATCATTATCTTCAGGTTCAACTTCTTCGTTATCATCATCTTCTTCTGAATTTATCTGTTCCAGTTGAACAAGTGCATCAGAATTTTCTTTGCCGGTTTCAGATTTCACAGTTTCTGGTTCCAAAAATAAAATGCAAGGATCTTCATCCTTTTTCTTTGAACTATTTCCTTTTGATACTTTAGGAAATTCATCCACTCGAACATCAACACTCTCAACAATTCTCTGTGTCCAGTTGTTAAAACATTTGTAGGCCTTACTCTTGGTGAAATAGCCAAGAAATATACCTTCATCACTCTTAGCCTCCAAATTTCTAATGTAATCACCTCTCTTAATAAAAAAATTGCTTCCAAATATATTAAAATAGATAACATTAGGTGATCTTCCATACTAGTATTCATAAGGAGTCTTGTCCTTATCTCTTTTCACTAGAACTCAGTTCATAGTGTAGACTGTTGTGTTGACAACTTCTCTCCAAAATTTTTTCGCTACACCTCCTTGTATCAACATTGTCCTACAAGATTCAACAACTAACCGGTTGTTTCTTTTTGTAATACCATTCTGCTATGGTGTCCTCGATGCAGAAAGCTGTCGTTTGATACCGTTCTCTTCACAATAGCTAGTGAATTCCTTAGAAGTAAATTCACCACCTTGATCTGTTCTCAGACACTTTATCTTCTTGTTGCTCTCCTTCTCAGCTAAGGCCCTGAATACCTTGAACTTACCAAAAGCTTCAATATTATCTTTCAAGAATGTGACCCACATCATCCTTGAGAAATCATTAGTGAGGATCATGAAATATCTATCAACTTGAATGCTTTTTGTTCTTATTGTTCCACAAAGATCTATATGAACCAAATCTAACAAATGTTCTGTTGAAAAAGATTTTCTCTTGAAAGTTGAAGAAGTCATCTTTCATAACTGACATTCTTTGCAAAGAGCATTAACCAATTTGTCTAACTGGGGCAAACCTCTCATTGTCTTGGACTTACTCACTTTAAAAATGTTATCAAAGTTTATATGACAAAATATCCTATGCCAAAGCCAACTATCATCTATTTTTGCAATTAAACAGTTGCTAACTTTAGAATTAAGGTGAAACAGGTTACCTTTAGTTTGCTTCCCGGTTGCAATCAATTCACCTTTGTTGTCAAAGATTTTGCACGTACCATTTTTAAACTCCAGTGGGTATCCTTTGTCATTGAGTTGTGCCACACTCAAAATATTGTGCTTTAAACCTTCAACCCAATAGACATCATCTGCACTGCTCTTTCCATTAAGAGAAATAGTTCCCTTACCTTTAACCATGCAGGGTGAGTCATTACCAAATCTTAAAACTCTGCCATCAAATTCCTTCAAGGAAATAAATTTGCTCCGATCACCGGTCATATGATGTGAACAACCACTATAAATGATCCAATCATCAGAGTTATCCATCCTAGCCACTAATGCCTTCTGGTTTGATATCTCTTCCTTAATAGCTACAAACACAATATCTTCACTAGCATCACCATCGGATTCCTCATCAGTGATACCACCATCAACAACAATAAGACAATCTCTTTTGCCTTTACCCTTATACTTCTTGAATTTCTTTCACTTGTGTTGATTATCACCATTCTAGGACAATTAGCAACTATGTGGCCAATCTTGTTTCATGTAAAACATTTTAAAGGTAATTTACCTCTATATTTACCAGTGCCTCTAGGCAACCGCTTTGCCAATAATGCTTCAAGCTCCACTAAACTGTCTTCATCATCAACATCTCTGCTGGATCTGGATTCATAACCATGACTAGTATCTCTACTTTTTCTCACAGATGGGTTAGAAATAGAAGCTCTAAATGCAAACTCAAATTTCTGTACACTACCATCATAACCATTTAATTCAAAATTAGTAAGCTTGCCAATGATGGAGTCAAGATTTACCTTAGTTTTGTCAATGGACTTCAGCTCTTGAATAGCTGTAACTTGGATATCATAGAATGGTAGCAGGGTTCTCAATACCTTATTGATCACTGTGACATCTTCCACTTTCCCTCCTGCACTCTTAATTTCACTGACTATCTCTTTTATCCTTTGACCATATTGCTGGATATTATCACCTTCAGCCATCCTCATGTCATCAAAATTTCCTCTTAGACTCTCCTCTTTAGCAATCTTAACATGTTCATCACCACTATAAATATCTTTAAGTTTTTTCCATACATCATATGCAGTTTCAAGATCATGAACATCTACATATTCTTCATCAAACAAAGAATTGATAATGGCCTCTAATGCTTGATGATTTTCTTGTTGTTCTTTCTTTTGATCATCAGTTAACATCCTAGTAGGTGCAATATAATTGGTATCTACATGATCCCAATACTGGCTTCCCAGACTCTTGATGTAAATTTTCATTCTATCGCTCCATATCCTATAGTTTTTTCTGTTAAACTTCAGAGCTTCCTTCTTCATCATGATTTGCAAGATCTTTTCCTCAAGATGTAGGGCTAGATCTTAGAGGACCTAATATGCTCTGATACCAATTGATGGTATGATGAAAGAATAAGTATCTGGTAGATTACTAAGACGGGGGGGGGGGGGGGGGGGTGAATCAATAAATAGAAAAACTAATACAAACTTTCCCAATCTCAATCTCAATCACACAAAGTAAACTTATCAATGAAATACCACTGTCAAGATAAAAACTCATAAGCAAATTGGTTGACTATTACATCAACTTAATAGTAAACAACATTAAACTTGTAAACATCCAAATGCTTTATCATATGTCAAAATACTTCATTTCTCAATGCTTCCGGTTATTATGCGTTATCAGAATAATTAAGTAGTTAATCAAATCAACCATAAGATCATAACCACAAAAATATTAACCACATGACACAAGTATTTTTGACGTGGAAACCCAAATAGGTAAAAACCACGGTGAGATGGGACTCACAAGATAACTATCTGAACTCTTCTGAAGTTCGCCCTGTAAGTAGCCAAGCCTGTTAAGAACTGATCCTGTTAGGAATCACCCCATTAATGGATTGACTACAAATTCCTTGTTAGAAGCAATACCCTGTTAGGAGTAACCTCGGTAGCGGATTTGAAAATCCAAGCTAATGGATCACCTTGTTAGAGGATTTAATAAGTAACCAATCTTGTTAGAGGATTTGAAAACAATAGGAGTTTGCTGATCTGTCTGAATAGAACTACACTTGCTTGATCAGATACTTTTAATCTCCTATATGCCTTTACTCAAACTGCAAACTCATCATCTGGTTCAGCGATCACACACTCAACCAATCTCTGCCAACACTTTCAACTAGACAACTTCATCGACCTTATAAACAAATTAATTAGGTCGGTAACACAACAACAACCTAATTCTCTCATAGAGATTACAAACAAGTCGGTTCAAGTATGACTGTTGGATTACATAGCAATCTCTACACATCAATCAAGAAAACCTCAACCGCTCCTTGATTACCACTTCATCGAGCTTAGTAACTCATCATGTGGTTTGCATTAGATGCAATACACTTTACTCATTCCCTAGACAAAAAAAAACATGCCAAAACATTTTGAACTTGTCTTCATACAATGACCATACGTGTCACCATAATTACTACTCAACATCAGATCATAAACCAACATAACCAATTCAACATCCTTAATCGATTAGGGTTTAACAAAAACAACTGGTAGGGTTTATCGGTTACATTACATAGATAAGGTTTAACCTTTTACACCAGTTATCGGTTTAACTCATAAACTTACATACCGGTTTACAATGTCCTTCACAAAACTCTTCCTACCGGTTACAAGACAATATTAACAATAACAACAATATCAACAATATCATTACCGGTTAATTGACATCAATGACAACATAACATATCATTAATTCAATCTTCATGCAAATGCCAACAATATGCTCTCCTATGACCCCTTAGGACACCATATGACCCCTTAAGAATCCATATGGTGTTGTTATGAGTTGTATGGTGTCTTAAGAGGTCATATGGTGTTCTATGATCCCTTAGCACACCATTTGGTGTCGTTATGGGTTGTATGGTGTACTAAGGGGTCTTATGGTGTTTTATGTCCCCTTAGGACTCCATATGATTCCTTAGGTGTTGTTATGGGTCATATGGTGTTCTATGAGCCCCAAGGATACCATATGACCCCTTAGGACTCCATATGGTGTCGTTATGGGTCGTATGGTGTCCTAAGCGGTCATATGGTGTTCTATGACCCCTTAGGACATCATATGACCCCTTAGGACACCATATGACCCTTAAGACACCATACAACCCATAACAACACCATATGGTGTCCTAAGGGGTCATAGGATGCCATATGACTCCTCAGGACACCATACAACCCATAACAACACCATATGGTGTCCTAAAGGGTCATATGGTGTTCTATGACCCCTTAGGACACTATTTGGTGTCATTATAGGTCCTATGGTGTACTAAGGGATCATATAGTGTCCTATGACCCCTTAGAACACCCTATTACCACTTAAATGTCGTTAGGGGTCATATTGTGTCCTAAGGGTCATATGGTGTCCTATGACCCCTTAGGACACCATATGGTATCATTATGTGTCTTATGTTGTCCCATGACCCCTTAGGACACCATATGGTGTTGTTAGGGGTCGTATGGTTTCCTAAGGGGTCATATGGTGTCCTAAGTGAGAGGGAGGAATGGATGGAAGGAGAGTACAAGAGACTAGAGAGAGAGAGGTGCAAGGAGAGGGAGAGAGGGAGAGAGTGAGAAAGAGAGGTAAGAGAAAGGGAGAGAGGGAGGGGAGGAGAGATGGAGAGAATATGAGAGAGATACACCTGAGAGAAGGGGAGAGTGAGATAGAGAGAGGATGAGAGGGAGAGACTTTAGAGAGAGAGAGAGAGAGAGAGAGAGAGAGAGAGAGAGAGAGAGAGAGAGAGAGAGAGAGAGAGAGACATTTGACAGAGGAGGAGAGTGAGGTAGAGAGGGAGAGAGACTTAAGAGAGAGAGAGAGAGAGAGAGAGAGAGAGAGAGAGAGAGAGAGAGAGAGAGAGAGAGAGAGAGAGATTGATGGAACATTGTTTAGGCAAATCTCTCTATGCCCTTGTATGTATGTCTCCCCTTTCTCTCCCATCTAGGTATAGGGTATAGGGTATAGGATACAAGATTGATGGAACATTGTTTAGGGTAGATAGGGTTGAGGGTAGCATGATGGTATTTATTTTGGTTGGCTATAATTGTCTTTTCAAGTACTAGGTCCTACTCGGCAAACAAAACACTTTTCATGAATCCTCACCAATCAAGAAAAGCACACCATGATCCAAATATAATTTGTAAATGGCATCTACAGATATTAGGTTGAGGGAGAGACTGTATACTTACTTGCAAGTTTCCACCGAATTTTGTCCTTGAATTCGGTTGCCGACCCTGACTGGCAAATTTCCGTCCTCGAATGAGAATTTGGAGCTAAAAATAGGGTTATCATTTATGAAATTTTTAAGTTGCGTTCTCGATCACTTATGAAATTTTTAAGTTGCATTGTCGATCACTTATGAAAGGTTTGTACCAGCTATAACATGGTGTGTTATGTGCCTTTGTTGATTTGCGGCCTGCATGGCTGACATTTTCTTTGGCCTTGCGAAACCGCAAAAGCGTATAACATAGTGTGTTATGCGCCTTCGCTGATTTGCAGACTGCGTGTTTTCCTTTTTCTTTTGCCTCACGAAATGATGAATTAGACTAACATGGCGTGTTATGCACCTTTGTTGATTCGCGAATGACCTAGATGACATTTTGTTTCGTCTCACAAAACAATGAATTAGAATAACATGGCGTATTATGCGCCTTTGCTATTTCGCGGACTGCATGGCTGACATTTTCTTTGGCCTCGCAAAATGGCGAAAGTTGATAGTTCTGATACTTAATATAAGTATAGATCCAATAGCCAACAAGATGAGAGGGGGGGGTGAATCATACAAACTTAATCATCCATAAAAACATCAGATTCAACCTCAGTAACATATATATCAGTCATATATCCAAAACTGTCAAGCATGCAAACTCAAAAGCATATGAACAATATAAACCTCATAACACCAGATTTAGTGTGGAAACCCAAATAGGGAAAAAACACTATGGGATTTCGGACCCACTAAGAAATATACTCTTCTAGAGTATGCTCAGTTAAAAGCAAACCCTGTTAAAGATTACAAACACATTGCTATATGTGACCTAGTTAAGGGATTTCCCTCAGATCTGTTAGGATCTTCACTTTGTTAGAAGTGACAAGGATTTACATATAAGATTGTTAAGTCCACTCGGTTAAGAGATTTTCTGTCACTTTCACAAAATAACAGTAATAAAAATCTATCTGCAATTTCACATCTAAAATGCTAAAGCAGATTCTTATTTGTTCAATACAATCTAGACATAGAAATAATCTTGTCTATCTGCTGGGCTTCTATACTCTGTTATTCTAACAGGTCTTCAAGCTTCTGTGCTCGGTAATCACTATGTAGCATCCCTGTGTATACACTTGCCTGCATACATTGTTTATCAACGGTTTCCTATTTATAAACAATTAGGTAACCGCTTAATCTCCTTGATCACATTTCCCATGATCAATCATAGCCATCAGATCTTCAATCTTGTCCAAGTTCAATGTATCCTTCGATCTGAAAATGTTTTACCCTACCTTGGAACTTGCATTTTCACCTTGGAACTTGTGTTAGGGTATTGCGGTTCAATCTGAGCTGTAGATCTTCCTGCCGACTTTCCATTGCCTTAGATTCGTTAACAAACTTCTTCCACGGCTTACCAATCATTGATCCGCTCCAGCTCATCAGCTTCCTTCATTAAATAACGCATGTAAACATTTAATGCTTTTTGTTATAGCTCGGTTACAACTTGGCAACAACTCGGTGAATACTAAACTTCACTCAGTAGACATTCTGCCTTCATTAACTAATAGCAATAACCTTAGGGTTTACCGACTAGGTTCTTTGCTCGGTAACATAGTATAGTATTAACCTTACAAACAATAGCATATGTATGATGTTAAAACAATCTAAACATCATGATTTGATTATTGTCTGACTCGGTAGTAGTTGCCCATTGAATACCTTATTCATCCCTTTATTCATCATATTCTTTTCTGTGTCTTTTACTGACTTCTTCATAATCTTCATATCATACTTCTCAAGATATGGCAACATCATACTAAGTCAGGAAATCAATTTCTTGACATCAATGACAAAATAATAATATTAAGACAGTAAAACATCTTTAATCAGTTGTATCCATAGTCATCAATAACCTTCTCAATATCCTTATCGAAATGCCATTAATCTCTCACTATAATTGGAATGCCAACCTTCTTCTTGTCTGTTATAATGCCAACAATCTCCCCCTTTGGCATTGATGGCAAAACCAATTGATTTGACTTTATTGATTCGGATTCAGATTGCTGTGAAATTCTAAAATAATGCTGAAATGCTCTCCCCCATACATTAGACTTCTCCTATTTTCTCAATCTTCTTTCCAATTTGTAGTCTGCTCTTCTCCCTTTCCTTTTCATAGGTATTCTCCCCCTTTGACAACAATGCCAAAAAGAAAAGAACTAAAACATAATTTGTTTCTGTAAGAAGTTATTTCCTGCTGTTATCAACTGAGTCTTGGTCAAAGCATTTGTCTTCAATTCCTTTTCCCTGTTTATTGTTTCCTGCACACCTTTAGAAAACCTCCTAAAGTGTGTAAATCAACATCAACTCCTAAAAGATATTCTGTAGAGTCATCGAATTGATGCTTTCACCGAACTCGGTCAGTGAATGGAAAATAGGGGTAGGACCCCTAACTTACTTCTGAGATATTCAAAAGTGTCCTTTGGTAGTGGCTTGGTGAATATATCTGCTATTTGTTCCTTTGTGCTAACATACTCCAACACCACTTTCTTCTCTTGAACTTCTTCTCTAAGATAATGATATTTGATAGAGATGCACTTTGTCTTAGAGTGCATAACATGATTCTTTGAAATGTTAATGGCACTAGTATTATCACAGAATATAGTTACTGGCTCGGTAACTTTCTCATTTATACCTTCCAACAGTTGTTTGATCCATGCAATGTTGGTACAATTCAGTGCTGCAGCAACATATTCAGCTTCTGCTGTTAACTGAGAAACACATCCTTGTTTCTTGATAAGCCAACTCACTAGTCTTTCGCCTAAAAAGAAAGCTCCTCCACTTGTGCTTTTTTTGTCATCAATGTTGCTTGCCCAATCAACATCGGTATAAACTTTTAAATCAAAAAAATTTCCTTTCCGATATACTAAGCCATAATCTTCAGTGCCTTTCAAGTATCTAAAAATTCTTTTGATTGCTGTCATGTGTGTTTCCGTAGGATCTACATAAAATCTTGCAACAATACTACTGCATGTGCTATATCTGGCCTACTGTGAATAACATATTGTGGTTTTCCAATCATGGATCGGTAGAGTGTCTCAATAATAGATGCAAATTCATCATTCTTTGATAGTTTATAGCTGGTAGTCATAGGAGTACTTACAGGTTTTGAATCCTCCATTCCAAATTTCTTCAAGATTTCCTTTATGTACTTGGATTGAGTAATGAAAATCTCATTTTTCATTTGCAGTATCTGTAGACCTATAAAATACTTTATCTCACCAATTAATGACATCTCAAATTTTTTGCTCATTTCATTTCCAAAGTTCTTGCATAAAGAGTCATTTCCACAAAATATAATATCATCAACAAATATGGCTGAGATTAGTATTCCATTTTCATCATTCTTCATGTACATGTTGATGTTCTCATTTGTCCTTATAAAACCAATCTTAATCAAATAAGAGTGCAATCTTTCATACCATGCTCTAGGTGCTTGTTTCAGACCATAAAACTTTGTTCAATTTACATACCTGATCATTATTTTCTCCTTCAACAAATCCTTCAGGTTGTTCAATGAAAACTTCTTCTTCTAATATTCCATTCAGAAATGCAGATTTGACATCCATTTGATATACCTTGAAATTCTTGTAAGTAGCATATGCCAACAATGTTCGTACTCCTTCAAGTCTTGCCACAGGTGCAAAAGTCTCACCATAATCAATTCCTTCTTCTTGGGCATAACCTTTGCAAACTAGTCTTGCTTTATTCCAAATGACCTCACCTTTTTCATTTAGCTTGTTTATGAAGATCCACTTTGTACCGATTACATTTTTGTCTTTCGGTCTTGGGACCAGTGTCCATGTGTCATTCTTCTTGATTTGATCAATCTCTTCTGTCATAGCATTTATCCAATCTTCACTGTTAAATGCCTCTTTCACTATTCTCGGTTCAAATTCAGATATTAGACATGTGTTTTGTCTTAGTTTGTTCCTTGTCATCACTGGATCATCCTTATCTCCTATAATCTGACTTGGTGCATGATGTCTTTTGACATACTTGGCTAATACAGGCTTGGTAGGCTCTGTATGATCTTCTTCATCACTCGGTAACTGGATATTCTCTTCATTTTCTTCAGTAGTCTTCTCGGTAGGACTTCTCGGTTGCACATGGACAAATTCATCATAGTCTTCTGGTTCTTTGGAATTTCCTTCATCATTTCTTTCTATAAATTCATCAATTTTCACATTTGCACTTTCTACTATTTTGTTAGATGATTTGATCAGACATTTAAATGCTTTGCTTCTAGAAGAATAACCTAGAAATGTTCCTTCTTCACTTTTCTGATCAAACTTACCATTTCTATCATCTTTGTGAACATAGCATCTACTCCCAAAGATTTTAAAATAACTTACATTATGTTTCTTATCATACCAGATCTCATATGGTGTCTTCAAAGTACCTTTTTTTAGTTGTACTCGGTTCAGTGTGTAAACAGCTGTACTTATTGCTTCTCTCCAAAATGTTTGTGGAACTTTCTTTTCAATCATCAAGGTTCTTGCACAATCCACAATAGATCTATTTCTTCTCTTAGCTATTCCATTCTGCTGTGGAGTTCTTGGTGCAGAGACTTGTCTTTTTATACCATGATCATTGCAAAATAAGTTGAACTCATCAGAAGTAAACTCTCCTCCTCTATCTGATATGAGACATTTCAGTTGTCTTCTTGTTTCATTTTCAACTCTCACCTTGTACCATTTAAACATTTGAAAAGCTTCTGATTTTTCTTTTAAAAACATGACTGATATCATCCTTGAATAGTCATCCACAAATAATATGAAATACTTATCACCATAGTAACTTTGAACTTTCATAGGACCATAAAGATCAGTGTGCACAAGATCTAAAATTCCCTTAGAAGTGTAAGACTTACTTGTAAAGCTTGATCTTGTCATCTTACCCATCTGGCATCCTCGGCACATAGCATTCTCAGGTTTCTCAAGACTCGGTAGACCTCTTACTCTGTGCTTCTTGCTTATTTTGATCAGATTATCAAAATTTACATGACAAAACCTCTTATGCCATAACTAGGTATCATCTATCTTTGCATATAGACATTTATTCTGAGTTGAATCAAGGTGAAATGTATACCTCTTGTTTGTGTCCCGGTAGCAGCTAACTTTCCATTCTTGTCATGAACTTTGACAATTCCTTTTTCAAACTCTATTCGGCAACCTGTGTTGTTTAGCTGTGCTACACTCAACAAATTGTATTTCACACCTTCAACCCAATAAACATCATTACATTTAGCATTGTCATTTGTCAAGAAGTGTTATGGATCCTTTACCTCTTACTGGACATGGTGCATCATTACCAAATCTAACATAGCCTTCATCATAATCTTCTAACATAACAAACTTGTGTTTATCTCCTGTCATATGATGTGAGCATCCACTATCTATAATCCAAGAATCATTAGTGTTTATGTGAGATATTAGGGCTTTTTCTTCATACCTTTCTTCATCTGTTCCATCTTTAATATCCACATAAACAACTTCCTCTGTATCAGTCTCATCTGATTTATCATTGTTAGATTCCTCATCAGCTATTAAGCATGTCTTTCTATCTCTTCTTCTGAAGTCTCGGTGTCCTCTGTAATGATTATCTTTCCGTCTGTCATCTCGGTAATCTCTCTTTTCACTAGATTCTTTGTCAGGACAGTTAGAAGCCATATGTCCTATCCTATCACAATTGAAACATTTCAAAGGTAGTTTTCCTTTATACTTACCTTTGCCTCTCGGTAACCTTTTGGCTAATAGTGCTTCAAACTCTTCTCGCTTTCTGATTTCCTCATACAGTTTATGTACTGCTTCCATGTTCTTCTGAAATCTTTCACTTGCTCCACTGTGATCTCCTTCAGAGTACTTATACTTTCTTTCATTGCAATCATTAGATTCATCAAGATGAAAAGAACTAAATGCAGATTCAACTTTATTTACCGATGACCCACTGTTATCAAAATTACTTAACTCAAATGCATGTAGCTTACCAATAGTAGCATCCAAGGAAACTGGCATATTAGGTACAGACCTCAATTCATTGATTGCAGAGACTCGGATTGCATAGGCTGGTAGAAGGGTTCTCAACAACTTACTTGTTATATCTTTTTCTTCAATAGTTCCACCTGCTCCTTTGATTTGATTGACAATCTCCTTTAGTCTTGTACTGTACTGGGTTATGTTCTCACCTTCATTCATCCTCATAGATTCAAATTGTCCTCTTAAATTGTCTACTTTTGCTCTTTGAACATGTTCATCTCCTCCATATACTAATATGAGCTTATCCCACATTGCCTTTGCATCATTGCAGCCTTCTTGATCATTAAACTCTGAATCGGTCAATGCAGATGTTATTTCAATCATTGCTTGAATATGTTCTTACTTTGCCTTTATCTCTTCCATTGTCAATGGATAGGTGCTCGGTTTGACAAAATCATTCTCCAGATAGTATACAACATATTCTCCAACTCCTGATAGATGTAACTTCATCCTTTTCTACCATGTAGAGAAACTTGACTTGTTCAGCTTCGGTGCATCCCTCTTATACATCTTGGATCTTTGACTCAAGTGCCTTTAAACTTTCCTTCCAGAGTCCAAATTTCTGATACCAGTTGATAGTTCTGATACTTAATATAAGTACAGATCCAATAGCCAACAAGATGAGAGGTGGGGGGGTGAATCATACAAACTTAATCATCCATAAAAACATCAGATTTAACCTCGGTAACACATATATCAGTCATATATCCAAAACTATCAAGCATGCAAACTCAAAAGCATATGAACAATATAAACCTCATAACACTAGATTTAACATGGAAACCCAAATAGGGAAAAACCACTGTGGGATTTTGGACCCACTAAGAAATATACTCTTCTAGAGTATGCTCGGTTAAAAGCAAATCCGGTTAAAGATTACAAACACATTGCTAGATGTGACCCGGTTAAGGGATTTCCCTCAGATCTGTTAGGATCTTCACTTTGTTAGAAGTGACCTTGTCAAAGGATTTCAAACACTCAATCAGAATGTCACCTTGCTAGAGGATTTACATATAAGATTGTTAAGTCCACTCGGTTAAGAGATTTTCTGTCACTTTCACAAAATAACAGTAATAAAAATCTATCTACAAATTCACATCTAAAATGCTAAAGCAGATTCTTATTTGTTCAATACAATCTAGACATAGAACTAATCTTGTTTATCTACTGGGCTTCTATACTCTGTTATTCTAACAGGTCTTCAAGCTTCTGTGCTTGGTAATCACTATGTAGCATCCCTGTGCATACACTTGCCCGCATACATTGTTTATCAACAATTTCCTATTTATAAACAATTAGGTAACCGCTTAATCTCCTTGATCACATTTCCCATGATCAATCATAGCCATCAGATCTTCAATCTTGTCCAGGTTCAATGTATCCTTCGATCTGAAAACATTTTACCCTACCTTGGAACTTGCATTTTCACCTTGGAACTTGTGTTAGGGTATTATGGTTCAATCTGAGCTGTAGATCTTCCTGCCGACTTTCCATTGCCTTAGATTCGTTAACAAACTTCTTCCATGGCTTACCAATCATTGATCCACTCCAACTCATCAACTTCCTTCATTAAATAACGCATGTAAACATTTAATGCTTTCTGTTATAGCTCAGTTACAACTTGGTAACAACTCGGTGAATACTAAACTTCACTCGGTAGACATTCTACCTTCATTAACCGATAGTGATAACCTTAGGGTTTATCAACTAGGTTCCTTAGGGTTTACCGACTAGATTCTTTGCTTGGTAACATAGTATAGTGTTAACCTTACAAACAATAGCATATGTATGATGTTAAAACAGTCTAAACATCATGATCTGATCATTGTCTGACTCGGTAATAGTTGCCCATTGAATACCTTATTCATCCCTTTATTCATCATATTCTTTCCTGTGTCTTTTACCAACTTCTTCATAATCTTCATATCATACTTCTCAAGATATGGCAACATCATACTAAGTCAGGAAATCAATTTCTTGACATCAATGACAAAATAATAATATTAAGATAGTAAAACATCTTTAATCAGTTGTATCCATAGTCATCAGCAACCTTCTCAATATCCTTATTGAAATGCCAACAATCTCTCACTGTAATTGGAATGCCAACCTTCTTCTTGTCTGTTATAATGCCAACAAAAGTGACTAACATGGCATCTTATGTTACTTCGCTAATTCATAGGCTGCGTGGCCACCTTTTTCTATGGCCTCATGAAACGGCGAAATCAACTAAAATGGTGTGTTATGCAGCTTCGTTGATTCGCAGGTTGTGTGGCAGCGTTTTTCTTAGGCCTCATGAAACGAAGAAAGTGACTAACACGCCATGTTAGTCTAATTCGCTGATTCACAAACTGCATGGACACCATTTCCTTTTGGCCCATGAAACGACAGATTCGACTAACATGGCATGTTATTTGCTTTCACTGATTCGTGGACTGCATGACTACCATTTCCTTTTGGACCGCAAAATGATGAATTTGACTAACATGGCGTGTTAGTCACTTTCGTTGATTCATGGACTGCATGGCCACCATTTCTTTTTACCGCACGAAACGGTGAATTCAACTAACATGGTGTGTTAGTCACTTCCACTGATTTGTGGACTGCATGGCTGCCATTTCCTTTTGCCCCACGAAACGGTGAATTCAACTAACATGGCGTGTTAGTCACTTCCACTGATTTGTGGACTGCGTGGCTGCCATTTCCTTTTGCCCCTCAAAACAACCATTTCATTTTTGAAAGCGGCACCCTCTTTTTCCCGCTGGTATGTTGTTTGAACGCGGTTTCTTAAATCGCTGGCGATTTTTTAATTATTTTATGGCTTTTTTTTGAAGCCCGCGTCCTCCTTTTCCTGCCAGTATGCCATCCGAACGCGGTTTCTTCAGGCATCGACGGTTTTTTTTTTTTTTTTTGCTTTTAATCTACATGTTATGCACAAAATACCATCACTAACTACTAAGTGAGTTGCGACTATCCTTTGACATGTCCACGTAATTTTGCATGGGGCCCGATGATTGAAACCGGTGAGTCCATGACAACTCCACATCACATATCGTGGGTCCGGCTGCTGCGGCAAATTGGCATGGTATGCATGTCTCAGACATGTATGTCGATGCATGTCGTTGGTATGACAAGTCCCTTTTGGAGCCAGAATAGACATGTCCGTTCCTATGTACTAGCGAGACAAAAAAAAAATACTACAATGTGGATTGATCCGCTAAGTCATTGGCTTCTATTGTGGCCAAAGACATCATTAGGATGCTTTAGGAGCTCTTACAAATGTGCAAAATTGTGACACGTGGCAAGATTGACAAGTCAAAGGTGGTTTTTTCTTTTTGGCTAAGGAGGATTTCAAATTTTTAGCTAACACCATCAATTAAATCAAATCAATAATTGAGATTCAAATTAACTAATGGTTCATTGATAGATAACTTGCTTCCATGAATTACATTAATGGTGTCGATCAAAGGGTTTTAATTGAATTCATTTGGATTTTCATCCATAATTCAAATGAACAAGCAATCTTAGAGCTGACATAAGAGCAAAAGATGAAATTGGTCAATTTCCCGCAAATAAAGAAATATTTTCAGAGCCATTATTCAAATATTTGGTGCCATCAAAAGTAGTAAATTGTGCGTCATTATATGCCCATTATGATTAGTTTTTTTCTTTAGTTTTAAAAGTTGGAATATAAGGAAATTATTTGTAAATTCAAATTGTACCCTAGTTTAGTAGTGAATTGCTAGTAAAAAGTGCTCAATTGTTAGTAGAGTCCTAGGGATTTCTCTATCAAAAACCTAGAAGAAAGAAGCCCTAAAACCCTAGTTGTAAAATGACAAGTTCAACGAAGTGTTCAATAATTTAGGTGAGATAAAAGGTAAAAAGAGAGGTGAGAAGAGGGAATTTATAGATGATTTGATTTCTCAATTTTTCCGACTCTTTCAAAAGACCTCATCATCAATAGGGGTCAAGAATCCAATTTGACAAATTCACAAATATTCAATAGAATTGCAAAGATGTTATACTCCCAATTGATGGGTATGTGTTATCCAAATATCACTTCAAGAAGTGCTTGAGAAAGGTCCTTATCTAGAATCCTTGGAAATTAGGGTTAGCAAGGATAGTAGAGCCTAATGTCTTTATAAATTTTGATCTGATAAGGACATTTGCCAAGAACTATGTACTTGAAAAATAACCATCTACACTATAAATGGACAACCAATGATTAAATTAAGAAGAGTATAGCTGTAAGGTTTTTAACCTTGATCCAAGTGCCCAAATTCCAATCGATATGGAAGAATTTCTTAGGGAATATCATAGATTGCAATATGATTATAGGGTTAAATGGCTCCCAAGTCATAGGCCAAACATCCCAAATTTATAGATGCTGCAAGGAGTCATTTCGTTATGACATGTTTGAGGAATGTTTCTAGAAGACATATTTTGCTATGCACTAAGTCCTTGGATTTGATGCCAAGATCTTCATGCCAATAAATATAATGGTCCTAACAACAAATATCCAAAGTTGGGATAATAATAGACATTTTGATTATGCTTCATATTTGGAACAAAAGATCAACAAGGCCTTGCCTGATGTAAAGAAGGATAATTCCATTGTGTATTTCAAATGGTATTCCCTATTGTGTCACATTTTGTTGTTTATAGGTGTAGATATATGGAAGCCTATAGTAAGATGAAGAGTGTTGGGTAACTAGAAGAGATGGCTCCCAGTCTAGGAGTGGATTTATGTTTGGGATAGTGCTTGTCCACAAGAAAATTATTTGCATTTTGAGGAGTTCTTTGTTGAATAGGTTTAGAGAGGTCTAGGTCATCCAACAAATTAGATATTGTTTGAGACAAACATGAAATTATTAAAACTGAGAGACATGCAACCAAAGTTGTAAATAAGACACAATTGGGGTGATTGGTTCATCTTTGCTGAAGTCACAAACATTAGGGTGTATGAAGTTGAGGGTGCACCTCATGTATTACATAGACCAATGCCAGAGAAAGTTGCATTTTTAGAGATTGTGTGACAAATGAATGAATTTGATGATTCATTTTAGAGTTCATAAGAAAGCATCTTTCTTCCACTCTCACTTTTTCTAATTTTTAGGTCACCTCCAAGGAGGGTTTTGAGTTAATAACTTTCTATTTGCCATTGGCTCACGGAATAATATGTGACCTAGATAGTTTTATAAATAATGCTAGATTAGCCAATAAATCTAAGGCTTATGCACATGATTTTTCTCTCCTGAAAAATCTATTAAGTAGTTATATTACTAAGGTTGAAGGAGAGAATATTTGAACTTTGGCAAAGGATCTAAGTGACTAAGAAGATAAGAAAGGAAGTGGATCCTTCTTATGAAGGAGATTTTATAAATATTGAGGATCTAGTCAAGAGGTTCAGAGTGATTATTTTTAATGAGGGAAGATTTCTTTCAAATGTACGTATAGTTGCAAGGAGTACTCATGCTCCTCTAGCATTAGCCCCCTCTACATCAGGACAAATCATGAAGCATTAAAGCCCAAGGTATATTACACCTTTACACCATGTCTCCCCATTAGCTTCTCTTGCTCCAAGTTTTTTTATGGATGAGAGTGAAGCCATAGATACTTCATATATGAAGCAAATAATGCAGGCTCCCAATATTGTAGAGGTAGAACCTCCTGCTGTAGATTATAAGTTTTGAGACTTCTGATCAACTTTATGATGATGTAAGGACAATAACTTGTGACACATTTGTGAATGATGACACCTTCATAGCTATTAGGGAATTTAAATATTTTGTTTATAAAGTGAAAGGTGAAGAAATCAGAGAGAAAGTTAAGGAGGTCACCCTAGAGAACAAACAACAAGCAATTGTTGATTTTTGTCAAGAAGTCAAAAAAGAAATGGAGAGGATGATCCAACTAAAACAAAGATATTTTGTCAAGAAAAGTGATTGCATGTTGTTGCCAGGATGGGATATGTCTTTTTCTATCACATTTGACACAATCAAAAGACATGAGGGAATTGATTTGAAGATTGATGAAGAGAAAGAAAACCAATTGTTTTTTGGATTTGCCTTTGATCCAAACACAAATGCCTTGGCCATTTGGTCCATCTCTCCATCAAATAACATGCCTTTGGTCATTGAGGATCCCACCAAATTGACAATAAATATTATTGCACACAGATTGGAGGACACACGTCATGTTCATGTTGCTAGTCTAACAACATACTCAACTACGTTTCCAGAGGTTGTAGTGAGAAAAATGCAAGCATAAAAGGAGTGGCTGAACAAAGAAGTTTTATCATTGAATGAAAGGCTTAATATTTCTACATGTTCCATGCCTCCAATGTCACTCCCATTTCCTTCTAGAGAAGAAAGGGGATTACAAAAATAGTTAAATTAGAGCATGGATAGAAAGGAGACGCTTATTGAGTAATTGAAACATGTAAAGTTGGACTTTATTATAGGCATGTTAAACAAGCATTTGTAAAAGATTATGATGCATGTGGATAAATTTTGGGAAATATATAGTGCATTGAAGAATATTTTTGTTGAGAATAGGAGAGTGGAACTAAAATTGAGGTGTTGGGAAAGGAATATGGCTCCCAAAGTTAGAGTTTTCAATATTCTTTTGAAGCTAACATGTTGTGATGAAGATTCTTCAAAGCATTTACTAGATATTTGTGGTACCTTCAAGATGGTTAAAAGTAAGATAAAACAATGTAATAAATTGTACAAGTTTATTGTTAACAAGCTGGATCATTTTGAAAAATTGAAAGGTTTCCTTTGTTGCAAATATGTGTTCTTGTTATCATTGATGTCAAACTTGTTGATCCAGATGAGAGTTTTGGCTACAGTTTGTGGTTCAGAAATGGTCTGACTCAATACAGTTACATTGGGACTATAGTATTGTCATGCGATTGTGTAGAGTCTATTTGTGGTTGCTATAGAATAATTAATGATGTATCCCAAAGTTTTTGGAGATTTGGTGCTGGTCTATTAGGTCTACAATTGTTGGTTAGATAAGTGTGACTATTTCGGTGTCAGTGTACAAGAATGTGTTGCATTCTTATACCTGCTAGTATTTTAGTAATGTTGTTTAGGTATTTAGTGTTAATAGTGTGTGTTTATTCTATCTTGGGAAATCAACAACTACTATTAATGTTCTACATTGAATATGGAGTAAAGTTGTGGCGGTGTGCCTTGACAGTTTTATCTTTTGCACTTAACCTATATTATTTTGTTCTATGCGTTTGTGTGTGGACTTATAAGCGATGATGTTGGATGGATTTGAAGGTATCCCGACATGGTGTGAATTCTGACACATCTCATTTTCCCTTTCAGATATGTATTGGAGTGTGTCTTAGGCCAATTGTTTTGTATTTACACATTACACCAAATTAGGCCACCCTAATTGGTGTCCTTAAGGTTGCAATTGATATATAAAGAGTGGAATCATTGAGAAGAGATACATAGAAGTTGTATGAGTTATGCAAAGTAAATTTGGAGAAAAATAATGGTCTAGAAGTGTTACAGAGCAGAGATGAAGGCAGTTTTAGATATGTTTTGAATTGTGAATTGTGATCAACATTATAGTGGATGCATTTCTCTACAGTTCAACCATATTGATATCTTTTTATCTGGAGTATTGTATCTTTTCTTGAAGAAGTGATATTCAATGTTTATAAGTCTCTTTCGTATCTTTCCCTAAGGTTGTGTACCTTAGCCTTGCAAGTCATCTTTGGGGCAGTGAGCTCCTTGTCCTCTAGCCCAAATATTGTAACTTAGTTATTCATATAGTGAGATAGTTCTCACTATGGTTTTCCTCGATTTGGGTTTTCCACTTAAAAATATTGGTGCTATTGTGTGATTTATTTTGTGGTTTTAGTTGTTTACTTTCAAGAATAAAGTTTATAGAATGAATGATGAGTAAAAGGTTAATTTTGTCTGTGTTTTAGTATATATTGATTCACCCCCCCCTCTTAGCATCCAATAGTGTTCAACAATTGGTATTAGAGAAAGGTTCCTGAAGTAACAGTCTAACAGTTGAGGTAGATCTGATATTTTGAACATTATTTTTTATTATGATTTGGATACTATGGAACAAAATTAATGGGACATTGATGTTGTGATAGACATGGATAGAGATGATTTCTAGCAAATTTGGATGAAAGAAAAAAAGAAAGTTGAAGAGAAGATCACCTTTCTGAGAAAGCTACTTGATAAAGGAAGAAAGGCTATTGATGATCTTGTTACAAAGCTACATGACAAATCTGGAGAATGTGTCAAACTTGAGGAAAAAATAAATATATTGAAGAAAGAGTTGATGGAAGTGAAATAACAAATTAAAAATGGTCTAAAGCTTAAAGGTGGTAGTGAACTTCTTGATGTGATGCTTAGTTCTTAGAAGTAACACAAAGATAAAGGAGGACTTGGATTTGAAAAAGGTGAAAATTCTAAGAGGTTTAGTAAAAGTGACAAAGGAAGAAAAAAGGTTAAGGATGAATTGAAAGACCCTAACAATGATCAACATGGTTTCATTTTGGTTCAAAAAAAGAAGGTTGATAGAAGGACTACCCTTGCTCAAACTAGCTATTCATCAAACTTTAGTGGTAACTTCTTTTCATGTAGTAATTTAAAAAATAGATCCGATGAATGTAGGAGTCAGATCGTATCTTAGTCATTTAATGGTCAATGATATACTTACAATAAGTTTGGACATAAGGAAATTGAGTCTAGAAGTAGGATGGTATGGAATGAATATGTGAATATAGACTATGGTAGAAATGTTCAGTCATTCAATATATCAATTCTATCAAATTTCCACAATCCATGATAATCAAGAACAACTTTTGGATTTGATTGTGTGAAAGTTTTTAATAATCAACATTTCGGATCACACTCCGTGATCCATCATCAGGATTTTTCATTCCTTGAACTCTCATTCATCTTGATGATGGACCACAAAGTGTGATTCTAAACATTGATGATTAAAAAGTTGCACACAATGTAATTTGGAAGTTGTTCTTAACATTCATTATATTTTATGCATGCAACAAATTTGGGCACAAGTCTATTTATTGCAGGTCAAACATTAGAAGGAATGGAAATAGTTCATAGCATGGTCTGACTTGTTATAGTTGCAGTAAAATTGGACTCATTGCTAGGTTCTACAGAGGAAGAAATGAGGAGTTTTTTGGTTTGGTAAAGAAGATTGATGTTAATGAATAAAATAAGAAGATGAAGATGACATGGCTAAACAAATCAAAAGAAAAGGTGGAATAAAAGTTTGAGGATGGATCCACACCTTTTGTTGGTGCAAATTCTTCTTTTGGTATGTAATGCCTGCTAAAATACCTTAGAGACACTAACCATCTAATAAGCAAATAGAGTATTTTTTTTTAAACATCTACTAATGCAACATATACAACTAATTACTCATACACATTTAACATCCATTTACGAGATACCCACTTCACAATAAGCACAACCATAAAAGCATTATTCACAAGCGGAAATAAATACAACTCTATAATTAATCTTTCCTAGGGCATCTCAACCACTACCTAATCTATCCATAAAGCATAATCATATCAAGAATATACCATCATAAGCATAACATCATCATAAATACTACCATCATGTAATGTATTTTAACTCAACTATCATTAACTCTTTTCATGCATACATATGATTTTTTTTTGCTAGACTATCTATCATGATTCCATTCCTAATAATGCAAGTTCCAATAATCCCTTAGATTCATTTTAAAGCACCAATTCCAAATGTTCCTAATCCCAATCACTAATTCAACATCCTAGCATCACTACTCCTTTTCTAATGCTAATTACCACATTACTAATCCTTTTCCTTAATCATTGTAGACATTCACATAACACTAAATGCATATCCATAGAAATAATTCCATTAATGAGCATTATCCAAGATATAAAAATATGTTCACCTAATATATCATCTACCATTACACATGAATACAATATCCATTTACATCAAGGAGAATATCTCAACCATAATACAATTATCTCATGAGTTCTACAAGTACATATGCCATATGAATCATATACATCCATCTGCTACAAGTATCCATCCATAAGATAAAGAGAGAAGAATCCACTTCCACGCACAAGAGCATCCAATGAAGAACATACCAATGGAAGAAGGCATCAAACCACCTGACCATGTGGAACCATAAGGAACCACCCCTCATTCTAGGAGATGACACAAGGTCCCACACACACTCTAGATCTAGGCTGACACCTAACAACCAAAGGATAACACTCCACACTTCATGCAGCTAGATCAAGCTCAATATAAACATAAGACCTCCAGAGGCTACTCAAAAAACTCAAGACTCAAGGTGATAGGACCTAAATTTAGGGAAAGAGTGTCATCAAATCCTATCCTCACATAGAAGGGGACAATGCCACACCTTGATAGACACGTGGAGCTGATAGGAGTTCACCTAGCTTGCTCAACACTTCCTAAGTTGATGTTGCTCAATTCCACCAACTCACCAAGCCTAGTTGATTTATAGGCATCCAAGTCCCTCTCACTCTCTTCTAGGGTTTGATTCTTGTCCCTAATAGGGTGTTTTCTTCAGGTGTTTTGGTTAGGAACCCTATCAATTCACTGTGCTTCTCAGGTGCTCAATTCTAGCCTCATAGCCTCAACTTGTCATAATGACCCCCAATTGATATGAGATGTTGCAGAGGTGTAATGAGGTCTTCTAACATGTTTTTAGTTCATATGGAATCTATTGGTGGGTTGCAACCTTAAGATTTCCTACCGGTTTCACAATCTTGCCCCGAAAAAGGGCTACAAGGAATTAGGCCTAATTAGGCCTCCAAGAGCAATTTTTTAGGGCTTGGAGGAAAATGACTCAAAGAACCCCCAAACAAGTTTTACCTTTCTTCAATGATACACCCATGCCTAATATATTTTTGTGGTTTTAGGCCCTGGTCTGACCATACAAGGTATGAACCCCAAAATTGGGGTTTGTAGGGTTTTTAAGGGCTTTAACCGACAGTGAGTAGGCAACTTGGGGTTTTGCTATTAAATGGATTCTTAAAGACTCCTCCTTGTACATAAAATTCTGAACCAACTCCATGGACCCCTCAAAATTCAGAAATGGTGTTCTTGCATTCACCCCTGCACTCTTCACACTTTTTCACCTCTTCTTCTCTAGCTGGGTTGCTCCTGGACTCGCCTAGAATGAGGTGACAGTCATATCTAAACACTTATTCAACACTTGAACCTGTATATTTAAAATTTAAAGGAGGTTTCCAACCATACCCCAACTAGCCGTGATGGCAGCACGTGTGGGACTCATGGGGCAACCACATTTAGAAGAAAATGACTATTTACAAGCCAAAACTGGCTACATGTGAATCAAATCACTTAAACAGTAGTAAAAGCTAATTAAAATGCTTGAAAATGAAAATACTACTCTACAACACACTACTGAACCTCAATCCATCATTGGATTCATGGATTCAATCCATTAAACCTTCAAAGAATGTAAAAATTGACCAAAAACAATAAAAAGTGCAGTCCAAAATCTTGTATTTTGATTATTGCTTTCAAAATCCAAGTACACCAACCTTGGTAAACATGAAAGAGGGGGTTTATATATATTTCCCATGTGTGGAGTCCTTCCATGGCATTGGGAAATTCCTAAATCCATCGCTAACCAATTTCAGGACAAAAATTGTCATGACAACTTTCAAAAGTTGTCATGACAACTTTTTGCAACTTCATGATTTTTGCACTTTTGATTTCCCACCTAAGAGACCTATATCCAGTCATCTCATATGACATTTCAAACATTTCTAAGGCCTATTTAACCCTCTCTAATGCTTTTTCCAACTTTTAACACTTTTGACCAACAAAAAGGCCAAAAACTACTCAAAACACACTATTTAGACAAAAATGCAAACCTAGGTAAAATGAACTCCACCTAGGCCTACATTGACCAATTACACACTCTTGGACCCTCCCGGAGTCCTTATTCCCTACTGAATTGGCTAGGGTTAGTACAAGCCAAAATTTACAAAAACAAGAAAGCTAGAACCTAGGTGCTCCTGCACCAGGAGCCATCTCAACCTTGAAGGAGTAAGGGAGATTAGCTTACCTGGGTCACCAAGGCCTTCCCAATCCTATCCTAGATTACCATGCCTGGGCAAGGAATTAGGGCCACCATAACCATTTCTTATCTTATTATGGTGAATTACTATTACCCAACCCTCCTAGAATCAATTAATTAAATTATCACTTGATTATAAGGTAAACTCCCAATGAGATATTCTGGTGATCTAGACCCCGACTAACCTAGTTGTCTACTCCTCGCAACCCCATTCACTCACTTGGAAGCCCACTCCCCCTAGCATGCACTTAGACGTTAGGGTGACAACACATACAAACATAATATAACATGACCAAGGGCTCTCCACAATACATACCTCGTTATCCAAGGTTCTAAATTAGATAAACAACATCAAATGCCATCATAACAACTTTATAAACAATATACAATGACAATATCAAGATTATATCCAATATGAGTCTGAGAAAATAACACAAATAACAAATAAAATCCATTCCAACCAATAAACCGATCTTGGGATAATTCAGGAACCCTAATAATCAAAAGACAATAGCCTTTGGGAAGAACCAAAATTGATTATCAATTCAAAAAACCCCAAAATGATAAAAAACACAAAAGACAAGGCAGTTTAGCACATCTGCCTAATTCTGCAATGCATCCAAGGCATTCTATAGTGCATCCAAGGCATTCTATAGCGTATAATCCAAATTTAGTAGCGCATAGAACAATTTCTCTAGCGCATATTCTAGAGCATGAAACAGACTCAGGAATGGCCCAAAAAACATTAGGATAAGTACAAGAAGGCTTTAAGTACAAGAAATGACTCAAAAACCAGTCCAATTAAAGCACAATAACCATGATAAACCAAGCAAACTAAAACATATAATAATATGGAATACAAAATTTTCTTCCGCAAGGTCACAAACATATCCACATGAACAATTCCTTCTGACAACACCCAACCAAAAAAGAATTCTAAAAAAGAACAATCATGGTTTAGCCTAGGATAAAATGAGAAACATACTCAAACATAGCAAGTCACGAATTCCCCATACTTCCAATACGACCAAAACTATATCTATAACAATATACAAAAAATACAGCCAAAATGCCATTCATAGCAATAACAAGATAAAAAATGCAAATTTCCTTCCAAAAAATTAAAAACATGGAATACAATTTCCCCAATCATTTATATGGAATATATCAACATATAATATAATCTTTAAATCAATTCCAAAATCTACCCGTAGACAATCTTTTCCAGACACTGCACAAACAATCTTTTCAAACCCAAAATGCAAGAGAAATAAAGCTCCAACCTGGAAATTGAAGAGAAGGTAAATGTATTTGACGAAGCGCAACAATCCAAGATCCCAACCAAGAAAACTCCACGATCCAAATTTGTAAGAAAAACCAACAATAATTTTCCAAAAAACTCACGCAGGCCAACCCCTGTGAAATCACAAAAAATACATTATATAGAAAATAAAACCAAAACCATACAAATACGTTGGCCAATCAAAATAATGGATTTAAATATATTCCTTACCAACCCCTATGCAAATACCAAGGTAAGAATATAAAATATTATTTAATTAACTTACCCCCAAATATCCAGCCAATAGCAAAATAGGGTAGGTAGGATAAATAAATAATCAAATAACCTAATAGGATAAAAACGGATTAAAATAATATATACAATCAATTAATTAAATAATCAAGGCACAATAAAATATAATGGTCTAGATAAATAATTAAACCATAGGCACAATTAAATATAAAAGCCTAATAATAAAATAACCAAGGGTAATACAAATAAATACTCCAAATTAATATTTAAGCCTCAACTATATAAATGGATAATAATTCCAAAAGACTTAATAAATAAATAATAAATAATATAAAATCATTAATAAATAATTCTTAATAACAATCTCACATTAATATTAAATATTAATATCAACTATTAATTTAATTTATTATTATAAACTATACGAGCCAATTTAATTAATTGATAATTAATTAACCATTAATCACAATACCTCAAGACAACCCAACATCGGGTAACACGAAATACCACATGATGACTCTAATCACAAAACTAAGACTAACAGGATACCAACTTAAAACTAGAGTGTAGAATGGGATTTTATGTCACCTTTGATCAACTTGCCATTAGGATGAAGACACGCTCAAACCTATGAAGCTAGGTGGAGTCGATGTCTGGTACCTGAAAACTTGTCACCACCAATACACGTACAACAACATATACAATAACATATATCATGAAATAAACAAACAAGTGAAGAGGAATCACAATGTCATATTGTGCTAATGAATAAGTGGTATGACATCATCCCTATCACAACCGCAGTAGAAGATAGTCACGACAACCAAGCACTATCATAATCATTATCATATCCAATAAAATTGTAAAATAGGGTTAGTAAGATATCATCAAATCATCATAAAGTAGATTAAGCTATATCAATATGGTCTATGGATGTACTAAAAGCAAGATGAATAAGGGAGGGGCACTACATGGTAACTAGACAATATACACTATCTGAGGGGGAGAGCGAAATGAAGATCTTACAACCCCTTGCAGTTTGGATGCTCATTTGTTTTCAAAATGATAGTAGTATTGAAGGTGTTTCTAGAGGTTTTTGGATGGTTTTGTTGGTCTATAGTGTTGTTTGTAAAAAGTGCTAAAATAGAGTATCAACTTTTTGAATTGTAATGGTAAAATGCATTAATGAATGCTTAACCCTAAGTAGGCGAATTCAACAGATAAATGGGTATTTTGAAATCATTTTGATCACTTATATGATCTTGATATCTTGAGAGCTCTTGCATGCGAATGAGTTGTTTGTGTAATCTTTGTGTTTGAATTGTTTTCCCTACAAAACCCTAAGTTGTTTGTGATTTCTTTGAAGAGGTATAATAGTGACTCCAATTGTTGTTGATCTTGGGTGAAAGCCACAACCCGTGTTCAAACCATAGCTGCATGTGGCGATGGTGAGAGACAAAGAAGTCATGCTCTCAAGGGTTCCAATAGACTACATTTACATGGAAGATATAAGGGCATACATTCATGCCGAACCAAAGGAGACCAGTCATTCAAAATTTCATGATATTTGGGATAAGCTAACTGAAGCAGATATGACTAAATTCAATGAGCAATACAAGAATATTTAGAGGACGGGGTTGAATGTGTGGAAGGATTTTTAATATTTTAGCTATGAGAGGAGTGGATAAAAAATATTTTGATTCAGATTCATTAGGAGACAATGTATTTGGATAGAACCTACAAGATTACTATGGATGCCATTAGGGCATTGAACTGTATGTTCTACACTAGTATGATTTTGAAGAAGAAAATAATGAATATTGATACTGTTACTGCATTGACTAGTGACAAGTTGGATGATAGAGTGATGATGGTAGAAGAAATTGTTGATCCAGGTGTTTGTTATATGATTTACTATTAGAACTAGGAGGGTTCTGCCACCACAATAGCTATTGATATTGCACATCAGATGGTGGTTGTCAGAGACAGATTCAACTTGTGTGAGCTAATGAGAGAGAAGTTGCTAGAGAACTTGGAAAGAATGAGGAAAAATACCAATTTAGATATGGATATTTGATTATATGTTTGGCATTCATGTTCATGAATGACCTTCTGAGTGCTAAGAATCATGTGTGGAATAAGTTTACTCCTGTAGCAGTTCAAATTAAGCAACATATTAGGAGTTTTAGAATTGATAAAAAGATTACAATACATTATATTCTAGGTTCTTTAAGAATCTTCAAGATACTGTACAAGACAAATATAGGTTTCTTTTGGATGTGGTTCCAAAGTATAGGGACGTGTTTACATTTTGTGTAGGTAGAGACAATTGTTACATTAAGGCCATTGAACTAAGGAAACCATGGATTCTAGGATTACCCTATGAGGTATCGACAGAAGAAATTAAAAGACACATTGCTACAATCATACAATTGCCGGTAGATCCGAATAAGCCTAGATTTGGCATAGTTGGACAAATTGAAGCTATGTTGAGGAAAGAAAAGGTAGACAAAGGGCATGGAAAGAGAATGGAAAATTTGTTCAAAGAAATTAGCATACCTTTGTTAGCAGAAGCATTTTGTGTGACTCTTGTTGTGGGGTCATCTGGTCAAGGACAAAGGAGGACTAGGTATGTGTCTTCCTCACCTCCTGTAAAGATAGGTTCCTTCAGAACCTTGGCTAAGTAAATTACAAGTAAAAATAAGGCACTAAGGAGAAAACAAAAGGCTATAAGAAATAATGATGATTTAGAGTCTAAGGTAAAGGAAGTTGAGTGGAACAACTCAAAAGAAGAAGTTTAGAAAGAGCAGTTCTACATTCAGACAAGGTCAAAAGGGATTAAGGTCAAGAACAAATGGAAGAAGAGGAAGAAGAAGAAGAGGAGGAGGAGGAGGAGGAAACAATGCCTTTGGTAATAAGGAAGAGATAATTGGTCACTCTGGAATTGACCCCCATAAAGAAAATAAAATAATTCAAGAAGAATCCTAAGGGGAAGAAGGGGCAAAACATTGAAGATGATCCAAATTATTAGCCTTTGGATCTATATACCTTAATAAATGAAATATGTGAATATAACTTGTTGAAAACCACTATTGAGATGTATTTGAGTGCAACTCCATCAGATAACTTGAGACAGTTGAGAAAGCAATAATTATATATATGATTTGTTATAACAGTCATTGATGATATTTAGGATAAGTTACCTTCAAAGTTTTTGAAAGTATTAAAAAAGAAGAGAAAGGATGTAGTAATGAAGGAGACAAACATAGTACACAAGCACTTGATATGTTATCAATCCATTTTTAAAAGAAGAGAAAACAAAGATAAATCAGGTTTTGAATACAAGATTCTAGACAAAGGAGAGAGTTAATCTAATCATGGGAGAAGATTCAGAAGACATTAAAAGAATAAAAAAGAAAATAGAGGATGAAGAAACAAAAGCCATGGAAATATTGAAGGTTACTTTGTCTTCTATGAGATAGAAGACAAACATTGAAAGAGGAGAATCAAGTAGTATGGCCATTTTAGAAGACAAAGAAGAAGAAGCTGAGAAAAAGAAGATTGAAGAAAAGACAAAGAAGAAGGAAGAAGAGAAGAAAATCTATCCAAAGAAGGTAACTATGGTGAAAGAGAAGATGATTACAAGAATGTTATTTGGAGAATGTTTTGAATTATCTAGAGATTCTGGAACTAAATTATTACAATTACAGATGAAGTTTGAACCTTTTCTTACATCAGAGGTTTTGCAGGTTCTAGTGATAGAAGGAAAGTTGGATTTGAACAAGCTATCACCCCTTCATATGCTTAATTTGGGTGATGTTCTCCACCATACTACCAAAAGTAATATAGTTTCTAAGGTGGATTGTATAGAGTTGATAAGTAATATAGTGAAGTTTCTTAATGAGAAACTTTTGTAAGTAAAGGTTGATGAATCTTTGAGTGAAGAGGGGAAATTAAAAGCTATGCCGAATGGGTTTAAGGATTATGCTTCTATCTTGGAAGCAACTTCAGAAAAGAAGATGGAAGAAAAGAGGTTGATCGATCTCATAAATAAGTGTGCAGATGCACACAACCAGCTACAAGAGAACATAACCAATTTTGAGAAGAGTGTAGATAATGTGGTAGATGTATACCAATTTTGTCATAATTGGCCTAAGTCTACTAAGGGGATTTGGGATTAAATAAATATTATTGAGAACCAGATTATGAAAGTATTCGTCTGTAAAATTCAAGGAAGATGGAGATGGACAAAGAAGAGTTCAATTGGAGAACTTGTATATAAATCTCAATTTATTAATAAGTCAGAAAGAGTAGTGCAGTGTCATAAAATTGTGACCCTAGCAATTTTTGACCACATTAGGGTCCTCACGCATGCGAAATTGAATCCCCTAGCATGATCAGAGACTGGAGACTGCTCAACCCCCAAAAACTGCTTCTCCCTTGCCCACCGCACCACCTTGTCTGCACTCTTCCCTGAAGAAAAGGGTAGGACAGGGGTGTGGCGCCCCAGTCTCTGCCCTATTCTGGGGTGGGACCTTTCCCGAGTTTGCATAGAAGGTTGTGCAGTGAGCGGGAAAAATTCCTCAATGTCGGCTTGTGATGAAAATCAGTTTCATTAACCCTAAATTGACAAGTACAAAAGTTGCATTTGCCCTCTCATTTTGGGAGAAGAAAGGAGAAAATAAAAGTTCAAGAAGTTAAATAAGGTGAAAATTTGAGATCAAACGTTCAAGAGCATTCAAGCATTCAAGCATCTCTTTCAAGCACTGAGCATCTCAAGTCTCCCTTCAAGGCTAGGTGTTGCATTCAAGTCAAGGATTAAACCATTGAAGAGGAGATCCATTTCAACATTTCAACATTTCAACTTCATACAAGCATTTATATCAACATTTTTATCACAACCTCCTTTGAGGTGATTTACATTTCAGTCTTCCATTTACATTTAGTTGCAAGTACTTTCTTTCATTACTTGGTTAATTCCAAAAATGGGGTTTGACCTAGAGGAAAACCCCCAATCCCAACCCCTTTTCCTCTCTTTTCTGTGTGTAGGTTGCAGGTGCGCAGCTGTACTTTCAGATTTGGACTTCATTTGCAGAGGCGGAAAAACCCTTTTCATTTCGTGGATTTTTTGGAGGACCGTGTATACTTTCGCCACAATCTGAGCAACTTTTCCTCAAATTCGCAAGGTGGCTTCATCTCGACATATTACTGCCAGATTTAGGTGCACAAATTCATCCCATGCTTCAATCTCAAGTAATAAGCAGTTCCTTGTCACTTTTGCACTTAGTCTCTATACATAATTCAATCAATTCCTTTCCATTCCAAGTAGAAGAGGGGATTAACTTATCATTCTCATTTCATTCATAATTCTATCTTCTTCTTTGGAGGTTGAATTTAGTGAATTTACCCCCCTCTTCCAATGTAATGCGTGAAAAGTGTTTGAAGGGAAATCCATAATGAAACTCTCATCTCTCCTTGGAGGGAAAGGGTAGGTTTCCTCTTGATCTCTCATTCACACATTTTTCACCCACCATTATATTTTGGTGACCATTACATTTTGGTGAACTTGACGTCTTGCATGCTTTCCTTTGAACAAAATTGCATATTTTTCATTTACAAGTTTAATTTTTCTACAAACTTAGTGGTTCATTCATTCAAAACCCTATTTTTTTTTTTAAATTGGAATTGAACTTGTGATTTGTAAAAATTGCTTATGATTATCTTAGATCTGAAAATTGTTTTTTTTGTCAAATTCAATTTCCTCATCGTCTTGTTCAATTTGCAAATCAAATTCATAAAATTAAGTGGTTACTTGTTAAAACCCTAGTTTTTAAAAATCATCTTGAAATTGTGCAAAAATTGGATTTCCATTTAATTTTCAGATTTGTGATTGTTCTCAAACTTGTTTTCATTCCTACAGTTCAAAATTTCAATTTCCCTCCTTTTTCCCAAAATTCAAACTTCAAAATTAAGTGGTTAGGTCATAAAACCCTAATTTTCAAATTTAATTGGATTTTGTGCAAATTTCAACCAATTTCATTCAAATTCATCTACACATTTTCCAAGGTGTCCCTATCCATTAGGTTTGACCTTTTTCAAATTTGCAATTCAATTCCTCTTTTTTCAAAACCCTAATAGGGTCCTATTTTTACATTTGAACCTTAACTTCGCCCATCTAGAAATCGTAAAATTCACCAATTTTTGGGGGTTAGCTTTGAAATCATTGTAATTTTCATCCCTGAAATTTTTGAAAAAAGTTGGTTGGACCATGTGCATTCCCGCCACGGTCCTCGACTTTTTTCCCAAATTTTTGGGAGACTATTATGACTGTATTTAATAGCCTAAATCTAGAAGAATTGGCTGATTTTGTCGATTTTTGATCCCTCTAGAATCGAAAATACCTCCAAAATTCAACATTTTAAATTTTAAGATTTTTTTTAAAATTAAGAGGTTAATTATATAATTTGCCCTGATTTTCTCTCTCCAACTAAGTTCAAATTGTGTAATCATTATTTTCTTAAATTTTGTAAGCTTTGTTCCTATAATTCAAAATTCAAAATAAAATTCAAATTTTCCCTCTAGTGCATGAGCTTTACCACTATTAGTCCTACCTACACTATCCTCGTTAGACGAAGCATTAGAATTAAGGCCTCCCAACATTTAATTATCGAGGAGATGGAGCCTAATTTGGGTGACTTCTTTAATGAGGATCATGCTAATTCTTCCCATCCTAATCATATCCCTATTCACCCTATTGATGAATCCCGTGATGAAGAAGAATATTTAACTAGGGTCTCTATAGATCAACTTTCCGAATTGGACAATCAATTTGATAACTTTCAACAATGGATGTCCCAAGAATACCCTAATAGTGAAGCTCTTCCATTAATTGAAGACCTTAAGTGCATGATTCAAAGTGATAAGAATGGAATTGATATATTGCGTGGCATTGCACATATTATTGATTCTAATGTCATGCCTATCAAGAGTTGTGCCGAAACCGTAGGTTATTCACAACCTTCAATGCATGTCAATCCTTCTATTCCTTTGACTACTCTTATGACTAGTATTCCTAATTTTACCTCCAACATCATGGCTACTTCAAATATCATTCCTACAACCATTGGTCATGGGGGCAATCCCTCTTCTTCATTAAATCCTCCATCTTTACCTATGTCTTCAATAAGTGTTCCTATTATCCCTCAACCAATCAATGTGACACAAGGGGGCAATTCCTTCAACAACTTTGTTCCTCCTTTAAGTGTCCCTTTTCCTACCCAATCATCACCTATGCCTACTTATCATAATGTCACACCACCTTATCCTCAGTCCATGCCTTATTTCAATAACATCACACCACCTTCTCAATCAACTATGTCTAACATCAATTCTTCTACCGAAGTGACAATTAACAGTCTTGCTCAAGCCGTGTCTTCCTTACAACAACAAATTGCTTCTATGAGTCAATTCAAAATTAGTGTGCCCACCTTTGATGTTGTGAGCCCACTTTCTCTTGATATTTTTAAAGCCGTTCCACCTAAACATGTTGAGGTCCCTCAATTAGAACTCTATAATGGAAAAGGTGATCCTCTTACGTATGTCAAAACATTTCAAACCTTGTGTACTGATTTTGCTTACGATCAAAGATTGCTTATGAAACTATTTACAAGAACGCTAAGAGATAAGGATTTACAATGGTATGTCTCTTTGCCTTCTTATTCTATCACTTCTTTTCAACAACTGGCAAATTCTTTAATCCAATAATTTCAAAACAACATTGGTCCTAAAATCACTTTGACTGATTTAATGCATTGTAAACAAGGTGTTAAAGAAAAAGTGACTGATTTCATTGGTAGATATAAGCATTTGTGTGCTCAAATTTCTTTTCCTGTATCAGATAATGATATTCAAATAATTTTCATTTCTAATTTACAAAAAAATATTAGGGAAAAGCTTCTTTTGTCTGAGTTTACTTCCTTTTCGCAGTTGTGCGCAACACTCCACAATTATGGCTGTGAGTCAAATGGAGCAATCCACTCCTATGGCTCCGAGTGATAAGGGGGAGAGTGTTCAACAACCATTTGTGAAGTTAAAACCAACAAAAAGCTTCATCAAGTTCAATGATACAATCAACAACAATATGAATGCTACAACAGGTGTGCCTCCTATTTCTAAATTTTTCCAGAGAAAGATAGTTTACTCCTTTGAATGAATCTTTACATAGTATTATGTCTCAGTTGTTGCAAAGAAATGTTATCAAAATTCCTCCTATAAAACTAGTTGATCCTTCTAAACTTGCATCCCCTTATTTTGATAACAATTTATTTTGTCAATTTCATCATCAGCCTGGTCATGATACTAAGAAATGTTTCGCATTGAAAAATAAGATTCAAGAATTGATTGATAATAATACTATATCTGTGGCAGGTGTGAATGATAAAGGGAATAAATCAATAGCTCCTCCTAATCAAAATCTTAATATTTTCACTGATCCATTTCCTTCTCATACCTCTAATGTGATTGAGATTATGCCTACTTCTTTCTCTTCTGAGGAATTCACCTCTATGGCTTCGAACTTGGTAAATATGGTAGAAAAAAAAGATACGCCTAAGGATCCTTGTATTACATTTGACCCTAGTGAGACCATTAGAGCACCTGATGGCCCTTTATACATAGTTACAAAGGTTAAGGATATCCCTTTCTGTGGAGCTCTTGTTGATCCCTCTTGCATGGTTAATGTCATAACTGAAGAGTATCTTTTCACTTTACGATTGCATAAACTAATATATGATGCTTCTAATGTGGTTGTGAAGTTATTTGATGGATTCTCTTGTCCTACCATTGGCTCTATCACCCTTCATATTGAAGTTCATACTAAATCTATGGATGTTAACTTTGTTATCATTCATTCTTTTGAGAAATTCCATGTGAAGTTGGGCTATCCTTGGCTATCTTCCATGAAGGCTATTGCTTCTCCAATCCATAAGTGTTTGAAATTTCCTCACAATGACAAAATCATAACTATGAACCATAGCTTATTTAAACCATCCAAAAGAAGCCTCGGTGTTCCTATTGATTTCTTTTGGCCTAAGCAATTTCAATCTCTTCCATCAAGGAGCAATGCTCTTTTTCAATCTTATCAAAAATGAAAGAAAGATATGATATTATCCTTAAGTCAGCCTAGATCCCCAACACTTCACATTCCTATCATTCTTCAAGATTAAGTTCTTCCCTTAACGGATAGAACTAATCTTCTTCCTAAGGAGGATCCTCAACTTGTTCCTATGGATGTGTATATGCCTTCTCCTAAGAAACAAAACAATATTCCTCCTAAGCTTAGACCCGTACCTCCTCCTCATGATGAATCTGGTCTCCTTCTTACACCTAATATTCCTCCTTTGTATGGCGTAGTGCCGCCTCCTTCCTCTTATAGAGAGAATAGGTATGCTTCTCCCCTTATTCAACCTAAAATACCTCAACCTAAACCTTCAACTATCAAAGACAAGAATATTCCTCCTTCACCAAATTGTCCTCCTTCTTCCCAGCCTTCCACTAGGACTCGACGGAATCGTTGTGCGAGAGAATGCCGACGAAGATGTCGTGTTTGAGCTCATGAAGCTATCCCTCAAACTATTCAATCTCCTAGAACTCCAATAGTGATGAATAATAAGAGGGGGGGTGAATTAGTATAACAAAAAATGCTGAACACAAACTCTTAAATAGTTTAGCAGATAACCGGTACAACAAATTTACTAATAAACTAGTTAAGATAAATGCAAACCAAATAGAAAACAAAGCATTCACCCACAAGAGCACAATCACCATAACACAAGATGTTTGATGTGGAAACCCAAATGGGAAAAACCATGGTGAGACAAAACTCACAAGTAACTATCTGCAGAATAGAAACTAGACCGGTTAAGGTCATACAATGTTCTTCACCAGAACAGATCCTATTAGGAATCTAGATCTTTGTTAGGAGATAAGTCCTCTTAAAGACTACCTTGTGAGAGGATTTTAGATCCATAGTTGTGAACCACCTTGTTAGAGGATTTATAGAGGCTTTGCTAGGCCTACCCGGTTAAGGGTTTCGGACTTGTCGAAGATGTGAGTAATCAACAAGTGAGTGATCTAGATACTAGCACTGCATGCTTGGTTAGATCCTTGATAGCTCACTGCTAATGCATTTCTGTATTACTTTAGTCTTCAATATCTCCACACTCTTACTCTTTACACAGACCTAATCTTCTCTTCTATGATCGCACATATAAAAATCCTCATCATCATTTAAAACCCTAGACATGATGTCTTTATAAAGGATTTTGATTTCATGTCGGTCCAATAGGATTAAATTACAAGTTCCTAGGTTCAGTGCATCTAGACACATTTGGTAACACAACACAAAATCACCACCAAAGTGTTAGTGGATGATAACTCATCACAGAAATACCGGTTGGTAACTCATCACAGAGTAATACTGGTTCATACAATTTACCGATTACCGATTGTCAAAAATGAAGATTGGAAAAATGTTAACTACTGCTTTGTTCCTTCGTATTGCTTGAGATCCTCAAACTGCTTGAGGTCTTCATACTGCTTTGGGTCTTTAGTCAATTTGTGACCAGTAAACATCTTCTACAAAACACTGATAGTCTAAAGACTATAATACATAATACCGGTTGGAACAATTACCGATTGAGCATAACTCATACATTAAGAAAGTGTTCACAAAGCAAGTGTGTGTCCATCAATGACAGTCACAACATCATCAAAATGCCAACAAATAGTTGACATGATTCCCTTTTCTCCTAAGCAAGATGTTCAACCTACATCTCCAAATCATAAGTTGCAAAAAACATGTGATGTTTTTACTTCTATTCATGTGCGAGCTCCTCTTTCTATAAATTTTGATGAAGAAATGAGTGAAAATGTTATTCATGATGGAAATACAACTCCTAATGCTTCTGATAGTGATTATGAATATGTTGATGTTGACAAGCATTTATCAATTGAATTTTCACAAACCCTAATCCTAGCTCCTAGAATCGAACAAAGTGACTTACAACATGAGCATAGTCCTTGCTTGGATCTTGTGATAGCTCCATCTACTATGCTCGATGTCATTCCTCTGGCGTGTTGCTCACCTTCTCAAAATAGTGATGAACAAGATCGGGAGGTGGATGTCTTGCTAGGTTAACAACATTGGCACCGTAGATTTTCTCTCTCTCCTCTCTTGCTCTTTTGTGACTATTCTTCTATGTGTATCCCTGTTCTTCTATTATCCCCTTAATGTCTACTTGAGGATGATGTAAAGCATTGAGATCTCTTTTGGTCTCTTTCATGTTGACTCAAAAGACTCTTATCTTCCCTTTCTTCCAAGGAATTTTCCTTTCTTTGGGGGATGAAGATTATTATATGCTCATACATATATGATATACATGAGTTATCATACATCATACTGACCCCGAGGAAAGCAAAACTACCTCGTGTTTTGTATTCATTATCCTTGGGTTTATTTCTCAATCGGGGGCTAAATCCTTGCAATAATGTGCTCCCTCTCTTTTCTCCCTCTTGGGTGTATGCTACCTTAAAGCAATCACTCCCGATAAGGTGCACGCGATCACTTTAACGTGGGGGCATACATTTCATTCATATTTTCCTTCTTGATACTTAGAGTTACTTAGTGTACTTTGTTTTGCTTTGTAATCTTTACTATCCTTGCTTTCATGGCTCATAGTGAGGAGAAGCTTGCTACTTGCAGTCATGGTTTTCCTTTCTCGATCTTCCCTTTTACTTTGTCAATAGAAGTCATAAGATCCTAAGTCGGGCTTGGTGCATCTTGCCTCCTTGACATGGTAAAAGTCTTTCAATCTTGCTTCCTTGTACTTTACCAATAGTATTGGCGTACACTCATACTCTCACTAAAGTGGGGGCTAAATGTAATGTGATAAAATTGCGACCCTAGTAATTTTCAACCACATTAGGGCCCTCACGCATGCAAAATTGAATCCCCTAGCCTAATCAGAGACCGTAGACTACTCAACCCCTGAAAACTGCTTCTCGCTTGCCCTCTGCACCACCCTCTCTTCACTCTGCCCTAGAGAAAAGGGTAAGACATGGGCATGGCTCCCCTATCCCTGCCCTATTCTGGGGCAGGACCTTTCCTGAGTTTGCATAGAAGGTTGTGAAGTGAGCGGGAAAACTTCCCTGATGTCGGCCTGTGACAAAAATTAGTTTCATTAACCCTAAATTGACAAGTATAAAATTTGTATTTTCCCTCTCATTTTAGGAGAAGAAAGGAGAAAAGAAAAGTTCAAGAAGCTGAATAAGGTGAAATTTGTGATCAAGCGTTCAAGAGAATTCAAGCATTCAAGCATCCCTTTCAAGCATGGGGCATCTCAAGTCTCCCTTCAAGGATAGGTGTTGCATTCAAGTCAAGGATTCAACCATTGAAGAGGAGATCCATTTCAACATTTCAACTTCAGACAAGCATTTCTATCAACATTTTTATCACAACCTCCCTTGAGGTGATTTACATTTCAGTTTCCATTTACATTTATTTGCAAGTACTTTCTTTCATTACTTGGTTAATTCCAAAATTGGGGTTTGACCTGAAGGCAAACCCCCAATCCCAACCCCTTTTCCTCTTTTTTTTTTGTGTGTAGGCTGCGGGTGCATAGCTGTACTTTTGAATTTGGAATTCATTTACAAAGGCAAAAAAACCCTTTTCATTTCACGGGTTTTTCAGAGAACCGTGTACACTTTCACCATGGTTCGGGCAAGTTTTCCTCAAATTTGCAGGGTGGCTTTGTCTCGACATATTACTGCCAGATCCAGGTGCACAACTTCATCCCATGCTTTGATCTCAAGTTATAAGTAGTTCTTTGTCACTTCTGCACTTAGTCTCTATACATAATTCAATCAATTCCTTTCCATTCCAAGTAGAAGAGGGGATTAACTTATCATTCTCATTTCATTCAGAATTCTATCTTCTTCTTTGGAGGTTGAGTTTAGTGAATTTTCGCCCCCTCTTCCAATATAATGTGTGAAAAGTGTTTGAAGGGAAATCCGTAGTGAAACTCTCATCTCTCCTTGGAGGGAAAGGGTAGCTTTCCTCTTGATCTCTCATTCACACATTTTTCACCCACCATTACATTTTGGTGACCATTATAAGTAGAGTAAGAAGGAATTTTAGTAGTTGAGAGACATAATAGATGTGCATCTCCCCACTATGGCAAAGATCTTAATGACTCACAAGAGTTTAGCAAGACAATCAAAGTACTGAGAAGAAGTGAAGAGGTAGAGGATCTTCTACTAAAGATAGAGAGTCAAAAAAATCTTGTGGTCTTCATACGAGCTAATTGGAGTATTCCCTGGGATCAATTGAAGTTTGTGTTGGAATCAAAGAACACTGTGAGGGGGGGGGGGGGGGAATTAGTGTTTTGCAATTTTTAACATTCTTAATTTATCCTTTTAACCACTTAATGCAAATGTATAAAAGTAGAGTGCAGAAACACAAAGCAAATAACAATAACACCATAACACCAAGATTTTTACATGGAAGCTCGGTTAAGGGAAAAACCATGATAGGATTGAGACCCACAATATTAATATACCTTGTTAGAAGTATAATAATAGTACATGAGGGGAATGCACATGCATTCAGGCACATTGCCTAGAGCTCACTACCCAAATTACAATAATGGCTACAACCTGGAAGGCGCACTACCTTACAAATAATAATGGGAATGTTGGAACTGATGAACAACATCTTCAAATGCCAAAATAGTTCCGGTTAAGCACAAAATACTCTTCTCTACAACACTGCTTTGTTATGATATTCTGCTATATTCCGGAGCTTAAATCTTTCAATCGCGCACTTGAAACTGTGCACAATCACTCATACATACTTCACACATATCTAACCATATAAAAAATGATCAAATCAATCAGTCTTACATATCTGTAACATCAATTTAGGTCTTCTTCTCATCGGCCCAAAAACGCATAACATGCAAATGAAACATGTTACCCAAGTCGGCTCAATCTGATCCAAAAACAATCATGTAGACCAAAACAAATTATCTACACACTTCCCACATGTCGGCTCAATATCCTCGATTACACAAAAAACTACCAAAATCGATCCGCAAGATCTGCGTGCAATGAATATCGACATGTTACTGCTGATAAGAATTGTTCTAACCAAAAACTTGTCTATCAGATCTTCCAACTTACACAAGACTCAACACCGGAGGCCACAAACCTGAAATAAGGCATATTACACATCCATAATACTTCTCTAAGATCTGTAACACCAAATACTCATCACAAATGATCCACTAACCAAAACACTATACATTGCCGGATATTCTGTTCTATCTCATCTGACCTCATCAGACCTCAATCTCTCTTTCAGAATGAATGAATTATGAATTGCGGATTGAATATCTGACTCAAGTTGCCATCAATAACAACATCTGAACAATAATGTAGTGTCTCTTGCCAACAGTTTGTGCATCAGAGTATTATGCCTCCAACTAAGCAAAGTGGGCAAATTTCCTAGTAAGGTGGTTAAATTGATTCTAGTAAGAATTTTTTGATCATATGCAAAAGAGTGTGTGAAACAATTTTTGTCTTCAAGTTTTGAGGGAGTGTTGTATATAGGGGGAGTTGTATGTGAGTCATTCAATTTTGTTGTAAGATGCCATTCTTTGTCTTTTATGTCAAAGGGGGAGTGATTTGGAGTCGACACAAGGTTTTCCATGAATGAAAAAGGGGGCAATTGTTGCAAATATGTGCTCTTGTTATCATTGTTGTCAAACTTGTTGATCTAGATGAGCGTTTTGGTTACAGTCTATGGTTCAGATATGGTTTGACTCGGTACAATTGTAGTATTTTTTTAGTATGGTCATGCAGATGTGTGGATTTTATTTGTGGTTGCTCCAAAAGGTTTTTAATGATGTATCCTAAAGTTTGTGGAAATTTGGTGTTGGTCTATTGGGTCCACAGTTGTTGGTTAGATAATGTGACTACTATAGTGCTAGTGTACAAGAATGTATTGCATTATTATACCTGCCAGTATTCTGGTAATGTAGTTTGGTTATTTATTGTTAACAATATGTTTTGATATTATCTTGAGCATCCACAACTCCTCTTAATGGTCTACATTGAAGATGGAGTAAATTTGTGTTGGTGTGCTCTGGTAGTTTTATCTTTTGCGCTTGACCTATATTGTTTTGGTTCATGTGGTTTCCTGTGGACGTATGGGCAATGATGTAGGATAGAATATAAGGTGTGCCGACATAGTGTGAATTCTCACATGTCTCATTTTCTATTTTGGATATGCATTGGAGTGTGTCTTAGGTTGACTGTTTGGTATTTACATGTTAGACCTAATTAAGCCAACCTAATTGGCATCCTTAAGGTTCCGGTTGGTATATAAAGGGTGGAATCATTGAGAAGAGATATATAGAAGTTTTATGAGTTGTGGGAAGTATAAGTGAAGTAGTATAGTGGTCCATAAATGTTATAGAGCACAAATGAAGGCTCTCTACAATTGAACCATAGTGATATCTTTATATTTGGAGTATTATATCTTGTCCTAAAGAAGTGATCTTCATTGTTTTCAAGTCTCTTTTGTATCTTTCCATAAGGTTGTGCACCTTAGCCTTGCAAGTCATCTCAGGGGATATGAACTCCTTGGGCTATATGGCATAAACATTGCCACTCAGTTATTCATACAGTGAGATAGTTCTCTCTGTGGTTTTTGGTTTTTCCATTTAAAAATATTGGTGTTATTGTGTGATTGATTTTGTGGTTTTAGTTGTTTACTTTCAAGAATAAAATTTATGGAATGAATGATGAGTAAAAGGTTAATTCTATTTGAGTTTTAGTATATGCTAATTCACCCCCCTATCAACATCTGATAGTGTTCAACATCCCTATGCTAGAATTTTGGAAAGAGGATGAAATAATGAGGAGTCAGGAAGAATGGAAAGAAGAAGTTTCACAGATCACCACTCCAATCATTCCTGCCATCAATGATAATGAGAAAAAGATCATTGATAACTTGAGGTTAAAGTTGGATCAACTGTCAATGCTGGAATATGAAATGATGATGACTAATGCATCTATTGTCTTAGACAATGGAGTATGCAAAGCATATGGCAAGTACTAATCAATTATTGCCTCGAGAAAATTGAACAAAGAAAATCAAATGCAATTTTGATTTACATTTTAGTTTGCGACTTAGTGATCTTTTTCCATGTTATTAACTCACAAATACCAACAATTTTGATAGATTAAATAAAATAGAAATTCATTTGATTTGTATTTCAATCAGTCATCGAATTTAAATCGCACATCATTTTATCCTTTTGAAATCATGTGCACTTCTCAAGGGCTTATCTTAGTTTTGCATCAACCATAGTTAGTTTGAAGAGTGGAATATCTTCCTTGAGTCATGAGCCTTTTCTCCAACAAAGTTTGTAGATCAAATATTCTCAATTTTTGGTGGGAAAAGTCTATTTTGTTTCTCAAAGATGCCTTTGGAATATATTTTCTTGTTTGTCAAATGAATACATGATACTTGTACATGGCCCAAAGCTTGTTTGCTCCATTGTTCTTATTTTTAGGGGTAAAATTAATCACAAAATAATCAAATATGAAAGAGAAAATCACAAACTCTAAATCCAATTGAATTAACTCCTAAATGGCAATGAAATATCGATGCAAGAATTGAATAATTAAAGCTAATCAAACTCCTGATTCTGCATCGTGGCTGCCATTGCTCTTCTCCAAATCATGCGGTAGGTGGCTCTCAGGTGTTCCACTGGGATTCCTGCATATGATTGACACAATTATTTTGAAGATAGTGATTCTAGATTGAGATTGGAAAATGAGGTTGAATTTATAGATTTTCAGGTGAGATGGGGTGAGATTTGGAAGTGAAGTGCTGATTGATAGATCACTTATTTTGATTGATCTGTTAACTCATTTTATTGATCCATTAACAAGATTGATTGGATAGTTGACTCAATTGATTGACTAGTAGACTGAATTGATTAGGGGGATGATTGAATAGATTGATTAGTTAGAAAAGGTGATTTGGAGTGAAAAGGGGAGATTGGAGAGTTAACTGATTTGATCAATTGGTTAGGAATTTCAACATGTGTTGTAGGACTTTGAATTTGAAATTCAATTTCATGTTATTTGGATTTGAATTTGGACTTTCGAATGATGAAATGCACATGAGATTTACAGAAATTCATTGAAATTTAGATTTGGTGAAATGTGAATTTGAGAAAATGAAATTAGATGGAATGAGTTGAAATTTGAATTTGGGGTTTTGGGGGAATAAATTAATTAATTAAATAATTTAAATGAAAGTATTTAATCATTGTAAATGGAATTAATTAAATAATAAAGATTATTTAATTAAAAAAATTAATCGTAATTAATTAAATAATTAATATTTGAGATAGGGTCAGTACAACTTAAGTTGGCCTAGTGGTAGAGAACTTGTGTTCTTAAAAGAGAGGTCACAAGTTCAAATCCCAAAAGGGGTAAGGTATGTACACCTCATCGGCTTTGGCCCATTAGCTATCAAAAAATAAAAATAAAATAAAATTTGAGATAGGGTTAATCATTTAAATAAAGGATAGAATTTGAATGATTAGTAATGTAGAAATTGATGATTGAGTTAGTAAGAAGAATTAATTAGCTTAATTAAATAATTAAAGAATTAATTAATTAATAATACGATAAATTAGTGTGCGATTAATGAGACATTTTTAGGTGTCTACATTTGCCCCTCTTTGATACAATGCCAAAATGATGTTGTTTCAAAGAAAATGAAAAATTTCTGCCCTAGTATGCTCGGTGATGCTTCAGGGTGTAAATATGCCCCCTCAAAAAAAGTGATTGAAAAATTATGAAATTGAGACCATTTTTTCAATACCATGCTAATGAGAACTCGAGTCAAGTTTCTAGTGATTTCGAGTCCATTTTATCTGCCTACAAATGCGTTGAAGTGTAGGGGGACCACAACTGTTGGAGTGGTAAAAAGCCCTAATTTTGAGCTATAAATAGTGATTTAGCCCTTTCATTTGCTCATTTGCATTCTTGTGAGTTCTTGGAGTTCCTTCTGATTTTTGAGCTTTCCTACGACTTTGCAAGCATCATGGCCGACTTCTGAGTGTGATTGTACCTATCTGATTGAGTCTGATCATACCAGAGACCACCTGGGACTGGAGGCATGGTACATATTTCAAAAAAATTACTCATTTTTACCTGTTATTGCTAAATTTTCCAAATTTTGTTCAGAGCTTCCAATTTTATGTGATGCACAATTGTATATCAAATAATTTACATTTTTTCTTATTGATTCACATTTGTTTCAAATGATTCGCAACTGCTTCTTTAATTCGTATTTGTGTTTAATAATTCACATATGCTTATATTGATGCACATTTGTTCTTAATAATTCACAACTATCTTAAATGTTGCGCATTTGCTATTATTGGTTCACATCTGTCATAAATGGTTTGCATTTGTCATAACCAATTCACATTTGTTGATTATGTTGATTTTTCATCATGTATGATTAAAATTTGTCATGTGAATACTTGTTTGACTTCTTCGTGCTTTTCACTTGTAGGAGAATCTGAGTGTATTGGTATGTAGACAGATGAGGCCTGATAGTCTCGATCTTTGATCTGAGTTGAGTGCCAAGGATGTTGCCTTGGTTTGACATGTTGGTTTGTATCATGTATTGCACTTTCCTGAGGTTATGGCCAACAGGGCCATGATCACAACATTGGTTGAGTACTGGCATTTAGAGACATGCTCATTCCATTTACCTACTGGAGTGGCATCAATCACTTTGGAGGATGTATGGTGCATCTTGCACATTCCTATTCATGACAGAGTAGGGACAACCGGTATGTGAAATCTTTGTGAGTGTACAAAGGAGGAGCTCCAGATCAGGGGTCGATATGATATCCTTTGGGAGGCGATGGATTATGATGACCTCACCATTGTATTATGTAGTATAGTAGCAGGTCTATTGATTCTCGATAGGAGGACACATGGGTTCCCAATTGGTTGGGGTAGGGTTATACATGACATGATTGTGCACACATGAGTGTTCGCATGGGGTCCTTGTTTGCTTGCCACTTTGTATCATTAGATGCATGACATTATGTATCTCAGGCATGGATCTATCGAATGTGGGGATACACTACTACAGGTTTGGGTATGGGAGCATATAGCTATTGCTTGACCGAATGTTCATGTAGAGCTTCAGGATGAGTAGCCATATGCATACAGATATATAATAAGGATTAGGCATAGGGGTGTAGGGAACACCCTATATTGGAGGCACTAGCTAGATATCTTGCAGTACTTTACATGGAGGCCTTACCTTGATTGCCTCGGTTGGGCCAATGATGCACAACACTTGCCTTATTGCAGATAATAGAGGTATTTGATTGGCCACAACTTGTATCAGAGTAGGATCATTGATATTCATCTTCCAGGTCGTGTATTCCATCAGTTTGGAGAGATATAGGGCATACTAGATTTCATAGCCTATTTTGCTCAGATATGTTGGGAGATTAGGGACAAGGGGGCGTGTGTTCAACCATACATTGTGATTGTTGAGTTTGATGTTCTTCTTCCTATGTAGTGGGGTTGGGGAGTTGGGCTAGCGGATCCAAGGACTACTCTCCAGTATGATGATTGGTGGTTGCTACATAGACCTGTTCCTTTGATAGATCATACCATTCCTATCTCGCCATAGTATATTCGGCACCAGAGGCCACAAGGAGGGAGGGGGAGAGGAGGAAAAGATGGAGGAGGTGGACGGGTTGCAACCATTGTTGCAATGGGTGAGGAGGAGGATGAGGATGTAGACATCAGTGGAGACATCGAGTTTGGTAGCAAGGATGATGGTTCATCTTCTGGATCATTTGATAGTGAGGGAGATGAGGGGGAGAGCTCATATGATAGTGACATGCAAGAGCTGGAGGATGCTCCTACTGCAGAGGTAGGTGAACAAAGAGCAGATGATGATGATGATGATGATCCACATGTCTTGAGAGCACAGATCCAGAGCCTAGAGGATGCCTTAGCGAGAGAGAGATAGGGGAGGTAGGATGATCAGGCTATAGTTGTGTAAGAGTAGCAGGCATGTATATAAGAGAGGGATCATCTTTGGAGAGAGAGTGATGAGGCTGTGCATAGAGCGAGATTGATTCAGGATGCATAGGAGCAATATCTGGGTCTAGCCACAGGATCCAGAGATGGCCATCTTATCTATTTGGCTAAGAAATGCACATATTGGTGTCATGAGTATGAGCGAGTTGTTCTTGAGGGACAACCAACATTGAGCTATAGGACATATATTTCAGGGAGGAGATCAAGTAGATCCACTAGTTGAGATACTAGCACTACGGGTGTCATGGTCCACCTCAGGCATCGTCGGGTGATATGGGCAGTGTCAGTTGAGACATATATTTGATATCATTTGAGCCATTTGGCATTTGGTGTATACTCTGACACATTATCATTTTTGAGTTATATATGATATGTAGTTTTGGCAGTGATCTATATGCATGTGTTTATTGATGGTGCATGTTTCTATTATGCAGTCTATATGATTTTATGCTTTCCATGTGGTGTATGATTCTATGTGATGCAGTTTTATATGATGATCTTATATGATGTTTATATGATGTATGATTTAAAATGAATGCAATGTTATGTGATTAAATGCAATGCAATTAAAGTGTATGTGACTGACTTTAATGAATGAATGCAACTATATAAAAGTGGTTGAAATGCTAACACACTTAAATGAAATGCAACTAATATGATAATGTAACTAAAAGGAATTAAATAATGGTGCACTAAATGAATGAACTTAAATGAATGGTATTAAATGAATCAACTAAATGAATCAGCTATATGAATGTAATTAAATGAATAAACTAGATGAATGCAACTAATACCATTTTTGTTTTAAATGTGCCAGAATATTTTTTTTACCCCTTTTGACTCAATTAATTTAGAAGAAATGTTAGTAGGGTGAAAGAGAGGAAAATTTGATGAAAGAGATGATGTTAAATGATAGAATGATGAGGAAGAATAATTAGGTCAATCCATGAAAAATGTCGAGTGATCTTGATTAAGACAATCAAGATGATGAGATTTAGAAAATGAAATGACTTGATTGATGATTAATGATCCTTTGTGTCTTTATTCATAGTGCAACAAATTTTCATCACTGAGCCTTATTATGTAATAATGAAGTTGCGTACATCAGGGTATAAAGAACCAAGATGTAAAGATATCTCATTGCGAGAACAAACACGTAGCAAACAAGGAGTGAACCCTCCATTTTGGGAATGATGCTAGGAGTCGAGGTATGTGTGGCATTCAGTTATTCAACGCTCTTATCATAGACACCCATAACACCATTACCCCATAACTTCATTGGTTCACACCATAAAAAACAAACAAACAAAATGATCATGCCCATCATAGCTCCTCTAGTCACTTTTGGACATCCTTAAGTAGCATAGAAATATGATCTTCGCCAATTGATAAAAGATAAAACCAAAGTAGACAAAACTCAATAGCTATACTGACTGTGCCTTTGCTTTGATTGTTTGATGTGATGGTTGATAATGTATGATATCAGAAAGTTGTGGATCCCGTTTAAGAATGATCTGTTTGATTTCGAGTGTATCCTCTTCTGTTTAAGACAAGATAATGATCATGTTGATATGGATATTGATACGATTAATAAGACAATTTGACCAGTTTGGTTGCAGATGTTTGATAAGATAGTTATATCCTTTGTTTGACTTCGTGCAAAGTGTTTGTTGGATATTAGCTAGGGTATTAGTTTCTCGTGAGATATTTTATTGCAAATTTTCTAATTGATTGATTTTTTGATGTTTTTGGATTTTGTGGATCATTTTCGAATGTTTTAGGTTGATTTTCAAATTTTCTATGTTTTTTAGGCTTTTTTCAGGATCGTTTTTTGAATGTTTTTAGTATTTGTTTAGGATCTATTTATGCTTTTTAGGATATTTTTCTTTTTATGATATTTAGGAGTATTTTCAAGACGTTATTTGATTTTTAGGATTTTTTCAGGTCTTTTATTTTATTTTTAGGATTTTTTCAGTTATGCCCCCATTATGTAGACCCATTATGATATGATGACTAACATAATGCTCATGATATTTAAGCATGAACTTATGCTAATGCAATATGCAGGATGTAGATGCAGTTCCTATTTGAACAAGGATGACTATGTTTGTTTAGCATTTTGTAGTACACCAATTGAATTGGAGGTGCAAAACATTTCATAGATAAGCAGTCAATCGATCCTCAAGATCCCTTGGAATATACAAATTAACACACTTAGTGACTAGGATTTGCAAATGGAGATGCAAAAAACTTCCCCATTGATTCTTGAAACTTTGATCTTCTTTTGCCCATGTGTGTGCAAGTGAGTTAATTCCAGCTCTTGTGTTCACTAAAGATCCTTGGCATACTATATAACTAGTGTTAGCATTGTGTTGTCATTGATGTCGACTGGCTTAATGGTCTTTTATGTCAACTGGTATAGCTGTCATGGATGACAATTGACAGTGTGTGTGTGCAGTTAAGACCAACCGATATGCAAGCTAGAGTCACCAATATACAAGTTGACATTAGTATATGTGAAGAATCTAGTACCCGATGAACAAGTGGATGAATTTGTTAGTATACATGTTGGTATTAACTGGTAAGATGATGACCGTTAAGTCTGCACAGTGAACATGCCACCGATATGCTAGTATGATGCCATCTAGTAGGACTCCCACTTGTAAGTAATGTTGTCCCGGGAAGAAGAGAAGACTAAAGAAGGAATGCTGCTTGAGGATTGTAAGGAAGTTGCATCTACCCAATAATAGGGAAGTCTCACCTTTGGCCAACAGGTGACATAGATCCTCTCTGACCAGTGATTGGCAAATTGTGAACCATAGTGTATCTACCTCCACCGACCAGATGATATGTGTGAGCCTCTAGCATGTGAGATCAAAGATGTGCACTTGATCAACAAGAGTATGCTAATGTGCTACCAAAACAAACAAGGAGTGATGAGTTTGTCACTTTGACAAACCAACTAAGAGGAGAACCTGTCAGATGAAGGTTAAGAAAAGGCTTTCCATCTGTAGACAAGAGATTCACTCCAGAATGTAGATATAGATCAGTGCAGGACAATGTAAGATTGATGGAGTGGTGCCATCAAGGATACAACTGGTAAGAGAACCAAGAGGCAAGGTGAAGTGCTCTCAATTAGATGAAAATGCAAATGGTGAGTCACCCTAGATATCTATTGAGAACCGATATGTGTGATGACTGACCTGACATGATGCACCGACACAAGGAAGGTGAAGGCATATAGGTTAACCGGTAAGGAAAGATATACCAACATGGTTAGAGAGCCGATAGGCAATGATGGACCGATAGTATGAAGCATACACCGGTTGTGTGTTTTTGGTTGGTGACTAAGTCAGACCAACGTAGGGGGATAAGGTGGATGCCGACAAAGGTGCCACATGGAGTTGAGGTGGCGAACATACATAAAGTGGTAGATGGAGTGTGAACTGACGAGGTTGTTACAGAGTCGTTCAGCATTAAATACATACCCCGTAAATCAAGGGATGTGTTGTAGAGGTTTACGGCTCGAGGAAGGTTGACCAGAGGTGATCGATGGAATGCATTGATTGATGCAGAGTGTCCAGGTGCAGATAAAAGTAGGTGATGAAAATCGCTGAACCATTTATGGTGATTGACCAAGTGCCAAGTTGATGGACTGTCCATGGTTGCTAAGTATAGAAAAATGTGCTTTGGAAGAAAGGAGATATGGTGGTGATGCTTGATTGCTTGCAGGTTGTCGATCTTCATGTAGAACAAGATTTGATTGGATTTGATACTCCTCATGATCAGTGGAAGAAACCCTAGCATGCCAAAAGTTTGAAGCTTCGTTTTGGTGGGAAAGCTCATCTATAAGTATCCAGACAAAAGACTAGATAGATTGACGCTGCCAGAAGGAGTGATGCCAGTTGAAAGAAAAGAGTTGATCTAACTGTAAGAGTTAAGCAACTAAGCATTTGGAGGTGCAACCGATAAGAAGGTTTAGAAAAGGACTAACTGGTAAAGGTTTGAGATTTCGGTAAGCAGAAAGAGTGCATTAGTCAAGACAATCGGTAGGAAAGAAGCAACAATAGGCAAGGATAGAGAAGAGTTTAACTGGTACTATGGAAGTCACCAGTAACAAGGTGGAAAGACAGACAACCGATAGAGCCTGAACTGGTAAAGGAGTTGCAGAATTCAAAGAGTAGTGCAGAGGTGGACTGGTGAAGAGACATATCTGTGAGGTTACAAAATTCATTTAGAGTAGTGCAAAGGTAGATCGGTGAAGAGACATATCTGTGAAGTTACAAAATTCATTTGTAACCAGATTATAACTAATGTTTTGATATAATGTATTGTAATCACTGAGTTGGAGCTTGGTGCAGGGGTTGGTTCTCCTTTGGGTTGGTGCCCATAAATCAGTAGGGGTTGGTGCTTCTTGGGTTGGTGTCCTAAATCAGTAGGGGTGGTGCTCCTTGGGTTGGTGCCCTAAATGTTGTAACCAGTGTTTTCATTGTGAGGTTGGATTGAAGCAATAGACTCCAACAACTTTTCTCACAAAGGTTTTTTCCCATCTTGGGTTTTCCTCGTATATACTGATGTCATGTGATGTGCCTTTGTGTGGTTGCATTGTGATTTATTGCTTTATCTCACTGGTAAGTTTACTTAGTGTTTGCATTGCTAACCAGTATTCACTCTTAGGATTAAAAGGTTAAGAGTTTCAGAAACCACTGATTCACCCCCCTCTCAGTGGTACATTGTGTTCAACAACTAGATATGTAGATTATTCTAACTTCAAAAGAATATCGGATAGAGCCTCATTGCTAGCAAGCTTTAAGGGCTCTGACGAGGTTATAAACTGTAATCTCTTGAATATTACTCCATTCCCAACAGACATTCATAGCCTTGATGGAGTTACTTGTATGTTCCCATAGTCAAGCATTTTTGTTGCACTTATATGCGTGATATTTTAGTTATATATCATTTCTCTTTTTCCTTGAGATAGATATTGGCATAGCACTTTTTTCTTTTTATTTTCTTGCCTTGACTTGTGAGTAATGAAACCTACGTGAATATGACAATTACAGTGGCGCTGAAGCAGAATATTTGATTTTTCACTAGTCATATGATCAACTAGGTGTCTAGAATGAATTAGAGATTTTGTTAATGTGTGAGATACTTAAATTGATAGATTTTGGGTTGACAAGGCACAAATAGTGAAATCTCTACCCAACCAAAGGTAAAGCGTCACCACAGGGTGACGTTAAAAATGAATGACTTCAGGATCTCAAAAACTTCATGTCCAAATATCTAAGAAAGGAGACGACCCTTGTTCCTCTTGAATGTAAAGGGATGATAAATTTGGATAGTTTCCTTGTTTTATTGATGCAAATACATGAACAAGTAGTAATGATATGTAGCTACATGAAAAAGTAGTAATGATATGCAACTACATGTTGTGCAATGATTAATATGCAGTGCAATGCAGTAAAGAAATATGCAAATGTAATACTGAATTCAAAATGAACCTGTCCCTTAGATGTAATATATTTTTAGGTGCATACTATTCATAGGATTAGGGTGTGGATCTCCTTCCATGGTGGATAAACCATAGGTGCCATCTCCAACAACTCTTGTGATGATGAACGGTCCCAACCGGTTAGGTTCAAACTTACCTGGTCGTTCTCATTTTGCTAAGTTTCTTTGATTTTATTTAAGGAGAAGATATCCTACTTCAAAATAACGTGGTCTCGCCCTTTTGTTGTAGCTTCTTCTCATTCGGTTTTGATAACCTTGTAGGTGATTTAGAGCAGTATGTCTCTTTTCATCCATTAATTCCAACTCTTGCAAGCTTGATACTCTGTAATCTTCCTCGGATATGATGTTTTTTTAGAGATACTCTTAGTGATGTCAATTCTACCTCAATAGGTAAAATAGCTTCTACACCATATACCAATGAATATGGTGTAGCACTTGTTGCTAGTCGTACACCAGTTCTATAGGCCCAAAGAGCAAGATTGAGCTAGATGTGCCAATTATGTCCTATTTCATTGACAACTTTCTTCAAAATTTTCAAGATCATTTTTTTTTTGCCTTTGCTTGTCCATTGCTTTGCAGATAATATGTAGTTGCAAGTCACTGCTAGATGTGAAACTGCTCACAAATTTCACTTACTTCTTGGTTCTTGAATGGTCTTCCATTATCTATCACAATGCACATTGGGACTCCATATCTGTAGATAATGTAATTCAGAATGAACTTTGCTATTTGCTTGCCCATAATGTAAGTCATAGGGATTGTCTTGACCCACTTTGTGAAATATTCCGTGGTAGTAATAATGAACTTGTGTCCATTACATGAGGTAGTGTTGATTTTCCCTACTAAATCAAGTCCCATTGCAAGAATGACCATGGTGATGTGATGGGTTGAAGGTCCTGTGCACGTTCGTGAATCATGTCTCCGCGAATCTGACATTGTTTGCATTTCTATACATATTTGTAGGCATCCTTTTCCATTAATGGCCAATAGTATCCTATTCTTAATAGTTTCTTAGCTAAAATTGGGCCACAGACATGGGCGCCACAGATTCCATTGCGAACTTCCTTTAGGGCATGTTGTGCTTCTTCAGAATTGAGACATCTAAGCAAGGTGCTATCCAAGCTTCTTCTATACAATGTGTCTAGAATAGGTTTGTATCTAGATGCCTTCCATATGAGGGTCTTTCTTTATTTGGATGAAAGATTTGTAGGCATATATTGATCATGTAGATATGAGTAGACTTCTTGATACTAGGGGGATTTAGGCCCCTCTATGACACAAAAATATTCTAAAGTAGGTATTTAATATGAAGATATCATCAACTTATCTATTACGAATTCAAACTGAGTTCCATTATTCAGCATACCAATAGAGATCCCACAGTTACCATTGCATCGACTCTATTTTGTACTCTGGGGATTTGCTCAAAAGAGATGTTGGAGAAATGTTGCTTGAGTTCTTCTACTAACTATTTGTAGGGTGTGAGCTTCTCATCGTTAGTGTCATAATCACCATTCACTTGGTTGATAATAAGTTGAGAATCCCCATAGACTTCTTGTTCTTTGATCTTCCATTACACGACAGTCTGAGGTCATATTAGTAGTGCTTCATATTCAACTATGTTATTAGTGCATGGGAAGCTTATTTTGAATGATTTGGAGATAGAATCACCTTGAGAGGTGATAAATAGGATTCCTTCTCCTGCTCTATGGTTGGTATGTGATCCATCAAAGTATAGTTTCTAAGTGCTTGATGCTGTAATTGTGAAGACAGATTCATCTAGGAAGTCTATCAACATTGGATGATGGTCTTGTATTGGAGCCTCTGCCAATTGATTTGCAATTATCTACCCTTTGATTTCCTTCCTATCAACATAATCAATGTCGAACTCACTTAGGATCATCACCCATTTAGCTAACCTTCTGGTTAATGCAACTCTTCTTAATAGATACTTGAGTGTGTCAAAATTTGCAATGAGCTAGAGCTTATGATTGATCATATAGTGTCTGAGCTTCTGGGAAGCAAAAATCACTGCTAAGCATGCACTCTCAATAGGAGTGTAATTCAGTTCATAGCATACAAAGGTTCTACTGATGTAGTAGATTTCTCTTTCTTTCCCTTGATCATTGTGTTGTGCTAAGAGAGCACCCAAAGCAGAGTTTGTGGCATATATATAACAATAGTAATTTTCTATGGATTGGTGGCACTAGCACTAGTGTGGTCAGTAAATAGTCTTTCAAACTTGAAATTCCTCTTGGCATTGTTCTGACCATTTGAATGTTACACCTTTCTTCAATAGGTATTGGAAAGGGTGGCACTTATCTATCGATTGTGCTATGAAGCATCTTAGAGATGGGAGTCTCCCTTGCAGACTTATTAATTGCTTGAGTGTTGTTGGTGCTGGCATTTCTAAGATGGCTTTCACTTTTTCGGGATCTACTTAAATGCCTCTATTTGATAAAATGAAACCCAAGAGATTTCCATCTGTAACACCAAATACACACTTCTTAGGATTGAGCCTTACTTTGTACTATTCTAATCTATCAAAGATTTTGGATAGGACTTCCAGGTGATCTTCTCTAGTTCGTGACTTGGCTAGGATATCATCAACATAATCCTCCATGATATCATGCATCATGTCATGGAACAATATTTCCATAGCTTTTTGATATGTTGCACCTACATTCTTTAAACCAAATGGCATGATGTTCCAACAGTATGTTCGCCAAGGACATGTGAATGATGTCTTTGCTTGGTCTTCTGGTGTAATCCTGATTTGATTATAACTAGAGAAATCATCCATGATTGAAATCATTTCATTCCTCACTGTAAGATCTACAATCATATCAATGTTTGGAAGCATAAAATCATCCTTTGGACAAGCCTTCTTCAGATCTATGAAGTCAGTGCATATTTTGATGCCCCTAGTGTGCTTGGTTACTGGGACTAGATTGAAGGTCCACTTTTCATAGTGTATGGGTCTTATGAAACCCACATCTAATAATTTATGCAGCTCAATTTTGACTAATAGGCTATTTGTAGATGCATATTTCTTAACTTTTGCTTGTATGGATTTGTTCCTAGTAATAATGGTAGATGGTGTAAAACCAATTCAGGATCTTATCCAAGCATATCTGCATAGGACCATACAAAGTTGATAGGCCTTTTCTTGAAAACTGAATAAATTTCTCTTTTTTTAGAGGATTTAGTGATTATGCCAGGTGAATTTTATATACATTATCAACATCTCGTATGTTGGTCTCTTCAGTTTCTTCCATTAGGAGTGCCAATTGCTCTTGATCTAGTGGAATATCATCAAGTCTACCTCTGGTCATACTTTCTGTTTCTTCCGAGTCATCTGGATTAGAGGAAAAGATTGACTCTCCAAAATATGTCATTTAATCCAAATCTATGGCGAATCTTGCCTTGTGGTCATCAAATGGGAATCTATTTCTGGCACCTAAGAACTCTACTATAGCCTCATCATTCTAAAACCAATCTAGATTTGGTTCCTCTTTTTGCCCCCAGTCTATTAAATATGGGTACATAAGGCATAGATCTCTTTCATCATCAAAGTTTGGGCTTGTTGTTATCATGCATACTTAATTATCAAATTGTCTTGTGAAGGAATTTGGGTTTATTCCTATATCTTTGTAAACAATGCCATCATCTACACATTGTAGGTGATCATAATATCTTCCCATATCTCCCGTGCTACTGCTATGGAGAGATAGAAACCCATAGTCATGTGAATTAGTGATTGTCTCAACATAGGTGTATATGATCTTCCATCATATGGTTCCTCTTCAATTGGAGTTAAAGGGAACTCTGCAATATTGATGATGTGTGGAATATTCTCATAATTTGATGATCCATCTTCATTTATTGACATGTTGCTTATTCCTTGGATGACTGATTCTAGCCCTGTTACTGTGACATATGCAAGTGCCATGTCCGTAACTATTGATGTATTTGAAGATGAGGATGAGGCCAACCAAGTGTTGATCTTATTTGGTGGTCTTATGTTTGTGTATGAAGAAGAAATCCATGTGTTATTGTCATTGGCAGGTGCTATGTCTGTTTCTGTTACTATATTGGCATGTGAAGATGGTGGACATAAAACTGTTGACAAAGTTTCCTAGTGTAACATTATTAGGATTTCTAATTTTGTTGATTGACTGCTGTGGTATTGTTGGTGGTATTTTCACAATTACTGGAGTAGCTAATTTTTTAGACCTTTTTTCTATGTAGCTATATCCCAAACCTTGGTGTTTTGGGTTGTCTATAGGTAAGATGGGTTCTATGACGCCTTGAGCATTAATTCCCAACCTCGTTATTCTATCATAGCCATGCCTTTGTAGCATTGTGAATCCATTCCCATATATATCTAAGGGAAGTTTGATAACATGGTAGTCTTCTTCATCCTTGTATAGCCAAGCATTCATGTCTTCCTCTAGGGCTTCCTCTTGTTTATCTCCCTATCTAACAAATGAGAAAGAATATGAATATCTAACAATATCTTTTCCTTTATCTTTCTTGGTGGCAGTAGATGAGGGTCTCCCAAAAGTTCTAGGAGATAGAGATAATGGTTTTGGTAATGATGATCCAACGATAGAATATTCCCCACACCCTTCACCCTTGATTTGCAATGGAGGTGCAGTGGGCATGTATGGTGCAAAATTTTGTGCATCTGATGGTGCTATAGATCCTAATTGTGGAATGTTGTGGATTCTTGATTGATGGGGACTTGGTTGTCTATACTTTCTCTCAAGTAGTTGCAATGCTGAAAAGGATCTGGGTCTCCATGTACTGTTATTTCAATTCCATTGAATAGAAACTTGATGCATTGATGGAATGTGGATGGTACGCCCGACATGACATGTATCCATGGATGACCCAATAGCATATTATATCGCAGTTCCTTGTCTAATACTTGGAACATAACATTAGTAGTAACAGGTCCAACTTGTACTGGAAGCATGCCCACTCCTTGTGAAGGACATTCTTCATCATCATATGCCTTTATGTTGATCTTCTTTGTAGGGTCTATGTGAAACTAAGAATAGCCTAGTGCTTGAAGCAATTTGAGGGTGCATATATTCAACCCTGCTCCTCTATCAACCAACACTCTTTTGATCCCTTTCTTATGAATGTATTCTACTAAATGTAAAGGATCATGCATGATTCTATCTACGGGGACATCTTGTTCTATGAAAGACACTCGAGATGAAGCAGCTATGTTTCCAACCATTGCTTGAAATGTATTCTCATCTATATCTCTTGAGACAACTGAATCTTGGAGTGCCTTGTCTAAATTTTTTCTATGACTTGGTGATATACAAAGCAATTCAAAGAGCGATATTTGTGGTAAAATCTTTTTGAATTGATCTACAACGTTGAAGTTGCTTTTTTGAGGAGGTGTATGAGAAGGTACTCCTTGTAGTGTAACCTTTAATCTGCAGGTCACAACGACACAATCTTTGTTTCTAGGATTAACACTGATAGTGGCAAATACTGCATCTCCTTCACTAAGTGTATTGATGGTGTAGTCATAATCAACCTTTGTGTAGTTGGTTGTGTTATCTTGCATTCTTGAACCCGAAGCTTGACCTTGATTATGCTTAACAAATGAATCTTTGTAGATGATGTGGGCTTGATTTGTAGATCCTTTATTGACATCCACTATGACATCACCTTGGTCTATTAAATCTTGAATGTGTTGGCCATATGATGGAATTTATTATGTGTTGCATTGATGTTTTATCATTGACATCAACACTTGTTGTTATGGTTGTTTACCGGCTTCCAGTAGAAGGTTTAGATTGGGAAGATAATCAGTTGATTGTAACCGGTATGATATGGTTGATGGAATAAGTTTGTATGGATGGTTCATATGGTTCCAAAGTATGTTTCAGTTAGTTGGTATTGACTTAATGATTAGATGCTATCTTATGTTCTAGTAAGATTGCTTTATAGGTCCGGTAAGGGTTTCACCGATAGAGCTTATAGGTCCGGTAATGCATAAGCGGTGTTGGTGCAACTTCTAGAAGGGATTCAGGATGCTGATGGTGATTGTGTTCATGCCTCTACTGATTGATATCATTTCTTTGGCATGTGTGGATCTAATTTAGGTCCGATGCTATCTAGGTTATGGATCGGTTTACATGAAACATGTTGGTGGATCCTTCGATGCGCTTCCAGGATGTTTTATTGATTGGATGATATTTGTTTGGCCTTAGATTGACATCTATTATGATTTTATTTTAGGATTATGTAATAGATCTATTGAATTATCATTTGTGTGGTCGACCTAATTGGTTAGGTCCCAGGCTGGTATAAATATATGTAAGATCTCATTGTAGATCATATATGGATGGATATATGGCAAGTTACAAATAATATAATAATCATTTGTGCAGAGGATTTGGTAGATCATAGGTGATCGAGTTGGGTTTATGTAAGAGGTTTTATACCTTTGGTATTGAGCTTAACTAGAACTGTAATCTGGCATGTTTGATGCTATCACCGACAGTTCTTCTCTCTGGATTGTAGTCCAAATATCTTGAGGTGGTTGACATCTCTATAGTCAGTGAGTCTCCATTGTGATTACCAGTGTGCTCTAGGAAGTGTGCCTTCTTGCATGTGCAAGCCCCTATTGTAATCATATACTTGCTGCATAAGTATCATCTGACTATGGGTAGGGTTTCCCACCATGGTTTTTCCTCACTGAGGTTTTCCACGTACAAATCATGGTGTTATGTGTTATGGTTGCATGGTATTGATTCTCTGGTTTTCATTTATGCTTTAATGCTTAATCAAGTTATACCGGTATAAGGTTTTAAGTGCTTTAACTCACATAATCTGTTAACAAATGATTCACCTCCCCTTAGTTGTTCACCGGTTATCCTGACAGAATGAGGTTCTTTAGCTTATAACAACTAGATGTCTTGTGGCCTTTTTCTCAATGGTACTCACAAAAGTCATTGTCATTCCACCATGCTGGTTTGAATGGACCTGGTTCATATTTCTGCACCTCAGACAATATTATTACATTGGTTTGCACAAGTTTTTTCAATGTAGGGTCAATTGTCTTTCCCAGGGGTGTAAAATTTCTTTTTGGTGCATTATTCCTTGGAGGTTTGAAGGTGTTGGATTGCACTGCATTTGTACTGGTAGCTATTATATTGTTAACTTGTGATTGATTCACATTTGGCAAAGGAGAATTTGTTGGTCCTTGCAGTGATACAACTAGTTGAACTCTATTTACCACACGAGCCTCTACCACTCCATCATTTGTCACAATATTATTTTTGGACCAGAATTTAGGCTTATCTACACCTGCTGTGTTGGATGTACCACTGTCTTTGCTATTTTTAAGGATTCCTTGTTCTAGAATTCCTTTCTCACATTTTAATCCCTTTTCAGTGATCTCTTTAAAGGTACTCAAACATTACATTTGTAAAGGATATTTCATTGGAGGTATGAGGTTTTCATTGAAAATATCTACTTGTTCTGTTTTTGGTATGTGGCTTGGATATCGACAGTATAGAGACCTCCATATTTGCAAAAATGTAGCAAAGGTCTCACTTTCCTTTTGATTTGTAGAACACAAGTCTATGAGAGTTACTGGATTATCAATATTATGTGAGAAGTTTGTAATGAACAACTCTACCAGTTCTCGCCATGAGGTAATCCTTGGTGGTAGATGTGAAAACCACTCTAGTGCAAATCCTCCAATACTTTTGGGTAAAAGTCTCAAAAGGTATGCATCATCATGGGCTGCTTAAATGCATGATGTAAAGAAATCTATGATGTGATCTCTTGGATCACCCTTTCCTCTATACTTGTCAAACTTTGGTATTTCAAAATGAGGAGGAAAGGGTGGCATGTATAATGACCTATCAAAAGGATAACGTCCGAGATCTTCCATAGTGTAATTCTTTTTCTCTTTACTTGACTGCATTGTCACCATTTGCCTTTGTAGATTCTGAACTTGCTGAGCCAAAACCTCTATTTGCGTCAAGGGTACACTGGATGTGTATGTATTAGACACATATGGTGGAGTTGTTGTATAGATAAGTATCGTTGAAGAAATTGTTTGATTGTGGAATTGCAAGTTAAAAACTCCATTGGGTGTCGTAAAGTAGGCAAATTGTGATCTTGTATTGGATTGAGTTGACCCAAAGGGATTGGAAGATCCTTGTTGTGTCCCTTGACCACTAAGAGTAGATCCTGCAGATACTGTCGTTGCCACTTGTGAAGTATTGACCAATTGTTAATTGACCATGGGTGCTATTTGCAATGTAGCGGATGTGGTTCGTGACATTTGTGTTGAAGGCATGGTAGCTTGTATTGCATTTTATTATGTTAAAGTAGTTTGAGCAACACTTTCTGTTGAATTTGTTGTTGTTGTTGTTGTTGGTATCTGAGTTGTATTTTTGTTTAGAGTTACCCGGGTGGCAAGATTGCAGAAATGTCAACATTCAGGGGTAACTTTGCTCCATTTTGGATCAAAAGAGAGAGATACCTATCTCTGTTGTTATTAATGAGAGCGTTGAGGACTACTAGTACTTGAGAGTCTTGTTGAGAAACCTTAATTTATTCTTGTGTTAATCCAATCTGTAACTCTTCAATTGTGGGTAGTTGATTTGTGTTTGTAGGTAAAGTAGCTCCCCATCTTGATTGTGAATTTGAGCTTGTAAATGGGCTCATATTCCAAGTAGGATTGTAATAGGGGTCACTATTTGGATCCATTTGGTATTTTGTGGGGTCAATATTTGGATCCATTTGGTGTTTTTCCTTTTGAGACCGTGTTAATGGCATGAATGTAACTTCAAAGTGATCTTGACTCTCTACAATGCACCTAATAGGAGAATGGAGCACTTGGACAACTGATATGCAAGAGTTTGATCTATTGACTATGAGATTATGTATGCAAACTTAAACTACTATGAGGACTCTCTACTACTAAGGAATTTGTTCTTCGATGGTAAGTTTGGCAAGTTGTCAAACAATTTCTTGTTCTCTTTGTTTCTTGATTTCTCATTCAGCTTGCCTTTGAATTCGGATTGACTTACTTTGTTATATAGGACAGTCTTAATATCTTCATATTATGGGAGGTCAATTCTTAATTCCCACACAAGATTGTCTAAAACATGAATTATTTCTAAGTGATCATTATTTGGTCCAAGTTTTTGTTGCTCAAATGGAAATTCTTCATCCCTTGGTAGACCCATGCAAATGAAATGCTCTTAAGACTTCTAAGGGTGATAGACTATGACTGATGTAAATGATGACAATGCAAGAAATAGGATGATAGACTTCATTGCAACCTATTGAAGTGTGCAAGATTGATTCTATCCTAGGAGGGACGTAAATGATGACTTTGCAAAGACTATGTGAATGTGAATAGTTGACCCTAATTCCCAAGTATGTGGTGAGGACTTGTGCAAAATGAGGATATAAGAAGTGACTATGCATGGACTAAATGTATGGGACCTAATATCACAAAATGTAGCATATTCTCTATTTCTCTGAATGTGGAAAATTTGGTTTGATTTGTTAATGTTGCAATGTTTTCTCTTGAAGTTCTCAAAGTGGTTGAAAGGTTCTTGACAAGACTTGATTGTTTTGAATTTGTTTTGGCTATGTTGTGAATGTTTGATCTTTTGAAAGTGTAGCATAGGACACAACAACACAGTAAGACAACAATTTGAAATAAATCAAAGAGAGAACTGTTTAAAGGATCTTTTCAAATCCTAATGATTGTTGGGTCTTTTCAAACCTCATTTATTTTCGATAAATGTTGGTCATGCGATCATAAAAAAACCAAACTCTTCTAGGGTCAAAAGTTCATGAATAATATCATAGCCCACATCTTGATACTCCGTCAGCTCAAACAACCCTGTCACATCCTAGGGTGCGCCTATTTTTTTTTGTCTATGTTTGGAAGTTGAACCAAAGAGAATTGCTCCTCAATTGGCTCATTTTCTTGGGAAATATATGGTGAGTGTCTTGGGGATGGATTCTTCCCCACCCTTGCACTATGATATTATAATTGTCTGGTTATTGACTCAACTTGGTTTCTATGCTTATGGTTCGTAGAAAGGGTTCTATTCGGTGTGTCAAAGATAAACTCCCTGAGGAGGCTTCCCAACCTTTAGAAAAAAGGCTTCTCACATCTTAAAGATACAGGGGGAAGGCTATCAATGCAAAACTATCTAGACACTATTTTCATCACATCCACATTTGATTATAGTGGGTTGGATTACTTGGCTTTAGCCATTGCCCACTTAGGTCGTTCCCCTCTCACTGGCCTTATGGGCTTCTCGGGAGGGCAGGCCTGCTCTTGCAAAATTGACAGAAAACATAAAGGGTGGGTCTGGGTTTTTGGTCACCCATTTAAGGGGAGAGCATATCCCTATCACCTTCAAGACAAAAAATACATATTATTGTTTTTATCCTTTCATTGAAAAGTTATCTAAACTATTTGGAGATGTTGCTTCAACAAGCATGATGTTCATTTTAATCCACAAAGCAATGATGAATAACGAAAGAAAATTTGTTTTTGTTCTTTTTAAATGACACCAAAGGAAGTGTGAGCTAAACCAGGTCTACCTGTACCTGCAAAACCCATGAAAGCATTAGTTTGTATTGTGGGCTCACAAGGCTAAGTTTTTGCTTCGGCTACAAAATTTGCCTCACTATCACTATCTGTCCAAAAAACAAAACATTAAAATTTCAGAATGTCAACAGAGAATTGAGAAAGAACAAAATAACAAGCCTTTGTTAGGACTAGACAATTGCGCATCATCTTCTAAACAAATGTGAATTAATGTAAAGATAGATGCAAATTTTTGTCAAGACAGATGCAAATTTCTGTCTACATAGATGTGATTGATGTCTACATAGATGTGAATTGATGGCTAAATAGATGCAAACTAGTTATACACAGAAATAAAAAGACAGAAAATAGAATTTTTCAAATGACATGGGTTTGATCCATTATCATGTTGCCCATGACCTCAATGTCATCAATTACGTCAAATTTTCCAGGTATTTTTGCACAATGTGATAAAATTGGGATAGGGTAGCCAATTATTCAAGATCTTGGAATCTTTTCTCTACTCTTATCAGCCGTCGATGAGCTCTCTGTTGTCTTCTATATTCGGTTCTCTTCCCAACACTTGAAATCTTGAATCTTACGTTTCCTGTCATGGGGTTAAACACATTCTATGCAGAAAAAAATATTTTTTTCCAGAATTCGACATGATTATTGGGTTAGCAACATAAATGGATTAGAAATAGAAGCGACAATTAAAATTGAAAATTTGAATGATCCCTACAAAGTCGAATCAATTTAAACAAATGCAAATTGTTGTCTGCACAAATGCGAACTGTTATGAACAGTTATAAATTTCTGTGTAGACAAATTGAAGAAGTTGAGAAAGTACAACTTATGAGATCCCAAGAGCGTCTGCAAGAAAAATACCTGTCACAAGAGAAGATTGGAGACAAAACACAAAAATGGCTCTGAAGAAAAAGATTATCATTCAGAGAGGGAATGAAAAAGAAAATTACAATACAATCCTTATGACAGGAGAATATAAAACCCTAAAGATGTGCAACCCTAAAGAAACCCTAAAGGGATAAAGAGTATTTAATAATTAGAATAATTATTAAATACTTATAATATTATTAAATGCCTAAGTTTAGCTTAAGCGTAGAGTATAATAGACTAATAATTAAATAAATAATTATTAGCTAATACAAGATAACTCTAACACCCCCCCTTAAGATGAGCTTAGGGACTAGCTAAAAAAACTAAATGCAGGAAAGCAAAAAGCAACTACATGAAGAAGGCAAATTTGGGTCCCAACAACAAGGCCTGATGAGGTACCCAATCACAACCAAATCTCTATGAACTGGAGAAATAGAGAAAACCACATGGGAAAAACTCTACTCCAAAAAGAGACGAGAAAAAGCATGCAAAAAAAACATGAAGGAAGGAAGGCCTCAATGAGACCCCCCAAGGACAACTTCCTTCACCCCAAGCATAGAGTGCAACTGCAGGTAGCATGGAGATGCAAAAGGTTTAGTGAAGATGTCAACAACCTGCTCCTCTGTAGTAATGTACTCCAAGATGAGAAGGCCATCCTGAATCAATTGTCTGATGAAGTGCATGTGAAGCTCAATGTGTTTAGACCTCTGGTGCTCCACTGGGTTGCAAGAAAGGTGAATGACACACTGATTGTCACACCAAAGAATAGTGGGACTATCAGGAGGGAACCCAAAATCAGTCATTAATTGTCAAAGCCATAAAACCTCATGACTAGCTAACATCGCTACTCGGTAATCAGCCTCTGTAGAGGATAATGCAATAGCATACTGCTTCTTGCAAGACCATGTGATAGGACCAGAACCATGGCAAAAGACAACCAAAAGTAGACTTCCGATCTTGAGCATCACTAGCCCAATCTGAATCAGTGAAGCCAACAATGTGAGGGGATCATAAAGTGTAGTGAATGCCAAATTGTGTAGTGCCCTGGATGTACCTCAAAATACATTTGGCTACTTGCCAATGGCTCTCATGAGGATCATGGGAGAACTGAGAGACAAGACCAACCACAAAAGAAAGATTCGGGCACGTATGTGTGAGGTACAACAAACTGCCAACTAACTGTCGATATAAGGTAGAATCCACGGAAGGTGTAGAACAAGTGGGAGACAAAACAACACCTGACCAAAATGGTGTGGGTGCAGGCTTGCAAGTAAGCATGTCAAATCTATGAAGCATATCAGGAGCATACTTTTGATGAAGTATGGAAATCCCATCGGAGGATTGAATAACCTGTAGGCCCAAAAAATAGTGCAAAAATCCAAGATCTATCATCTCAAACTACTCCATCAAGGCTCGCTAAATATCTTGAATCAAGGAGGATGAGCTACTGGTAATGATGAGATCATCAACATAGAGCACACAAATAACTATATCATCCCCCTGACATTGGATGTAAATTGTAGGATCAAAATGACAATGGGTAAAGAGTGTGGAGAGCAAGAAAGAGTCCATCTTCTCATACCAGGCCTGAGGAGCATGTTTGAGACCATATAATGAGCATCAAAGTTTGCAAACCAAAGAGGAATCCTGCACAAATCCTTAAGGATGATCCATATAGATCTCCTCACGAAGGTCTCCATGCAAGAAAGCACAAAAATGTCCATCCCCATGAAGTTGCCAGAGAAAGTACAAAGCGAATAGAATTCATCTTGGCGACAGGAGCAAAGGTCTCAGAGTAATCAATACCCTCCACCTAGGAAAACCCCTTCACAACAAGACAAGCCTTATACTTATTAATAGAACCATCTACAACATACTTGGTATGGTACGCCCACTTGCACTGAACCAAATTTCTTCCTTTTGGAAGAGTACAAAGATCCCAAGTATGATTCTTTATCAAAGAAGAATACTCCTCATCCATGGCCCTATCCCACTCTGGGTGACCTGTGGCCTCTAAAAATTTCTAAGGATCATCCAAAATGGCATGATTCAGAAGACTAGATATCTATGCATGAGTACGATGAGTGTCAGAAGGATCACTTTCCATAGAACCAACAACATCAACTGTAAACCGGGCCCACTTGGGCAAAGGCCAAGCCACGGGTGGTGGTGGTGGGGGACCATCATCTGCATCATCCTCAAATAAGAATGAATCCTCAAAAGATGAAGAGGGAGGAGGAGGAAGTGAGGGAGAAGCTGGTGATGGAGAATCCATCTGAGGAAGATGCTCAACAAACTGGACATCCCACCTAAATAGGACCTCGCGGGAATCAGGATCAAACAACTTGTATGCCTTAACATCCTCACAGTAGCCAACAAAAATGAGTGGTCGACTCTTCCTCTCCATAGCTTTCCTCTAAGCATCTGGAATAAATGCCCAAGCCTCACTACCAAAAAATTAGAATGAAGAAACATTAGGCTTGACATGGGACCAAGCCTCCTCAGGTGTCAACTAGCGCAATGCCTTATGAGGCATCTAATTCTGAATATAAGTGGCACAATTAACTGGCTCAGCCCAAAAAGTAGGCTGCATAGAACGTGACTGAAGCATACAATTGGCCATCTCCCTTAGTGTTATGTTCTTTCTCTTAGCAACACTATTCTGCTGAGGGGTGTGAGGAACTGATAACTGGTGCTGCAAACCACACTCTGTGCAAAAATCTGTAAAAGCCTGATTCACATATTCTCTCCCATTGTCTATGCGAATCCTCTTTAGAGAAAGACCAGATTGCTTCTCTACAAATGTCTTGAAGACTCCAAATTAATCAAAGACATTGGACTTGTACTTAAGAAAGTACACTCATGTACATCTGGAGAAGTCGTCAATGAAAGTGAGCACATACTTGGACCCTAAAAAAGATGGAGTCAAAAATGACATAAGATCATTGTGGATCAAATCCAAGGGTGGCTCTGCCTGTAGGAAAAGGATCATGATGATGCTTGTCAAGTGCACAACCTCGACATACACCATCAGTAAAAGATATCTGAGGGAGCCCAATAACAAGTGCATGTGTGCTCATCTGCTATAAGTATCTGTAGTTGACATGGCCAAAACACTAATGCCAAAGTCTACTCACTAAATCTACATGTGCTACAAGAGAAACACCTGAACCATCAGGACTCTCAAAACCATCAAACTGGTATAACCAAGAATCAAGATCAACACTGCCAGTAACCACAACCAAACCAAGATCATGGAGCTCTCTAATAACCACATCATGTGGTGAGAACTCAACTATTTTACTAGAGCCAAAATGACAAATATGATAAATAGAGAGGAGGTTCATCAAAATGTCAGGAACCAAAAGAACATCCTGAAAAACAACCACCTGTCATGGAACAAAACCTGAACTTGAACCTGAAATTGAAAGTTGTGTTGAGTCACCAATTGCAATCTGTAAAGTAGTATTGTGAGCAAGTGAGGTAACAAGCCGCGATGAGTGTGTCATGAGGTGAGAACCCTAGAATCAATAATCCAAGTGGATGTAGAAGGAATAGCTCGTGCAGAAAGAGCATGTCCTTTCCAAGTAAAAGATGAAGATGGAGGATGAGGAGTAGAAATATGATGCTACTACATGGCTTCCTCCAAAGCCTCTAATCTTTTCCAACAATGAGAAACTGGATGACCTTCTTTGTCATAGAAATTGCAAAGTTCATCTGATTTCTTCTCAGTCTTGTAGGAAGACTCACCAGAATTAGAAGAGTGCTCCTATTTGGGATAGGACTTCAGTTTGTAATCAGAATTGGGTGGTGGCTTGGAGGGACGCTCACTGCCAGCTGAATCCTTCTTAGGCTTCAGTTTCTGCTTCTTGTTCTCTTTAGATGTCCGAGAAACCAATGATTTCAACTTTGATCCTGTGAGAGTGTCCAACTAATATAGGTGATCTTTCTCATGAGTCAAGCGATCACAAAACACATCAAAATTAGGCATGGTGAAGCGTGTACCTAATGCATCCATAGTAGAATAAAATGTGGAAGCAAATATCTGATAGGGACCTTGAAGCTTAGAGAGAATCAGGTGGATACACTCTGGGTTTGTCTTATTTTTACCACAACTGTGTAGGATAGATCTGGTGGTTTTAAACTTGTTTAGAAAGTCCTCAATGTGAGGAAAAGACTCAGGTAACAAGGAAGAGAGCTCTGTCTCAATCTGTAATGCTTTGAACTCATTGATAGTACCAAAGAGAGTTTCAAATTTGGACCACATAGCTTGATGAGTGAGCAAACCATCAAGGTGAAAAAGCAAGTTGTTTGAAATATGTAAGGAGATGACACCCATAGGCTCATCCATCTTATTTCGGTGCTAAAGAATCTCAAAAGGATGCTGCAACAATGAGTAATCTGCATCCAAAGAGGACCACAACCCTCTTGATCTGAGAAGTCTCATCATACGAGCTTTCCAAAGGTGATAGTTCTGGGATGTAAGAAGCTCAATTGAAGAATCGACCATGTGTACCCGTACCTGAACCTGGACCTACTCTTGATTTTTTTAATTAAGTGATGTCTTAGACTAGATAGAAGATGTAGAAGGGTTTTTTTTGTTTTTTCGAGTTTAGGTGTTATGATTTTCTAAAGTAAATTACAAAAAATAGTAAAAAATAACACCCCCCACAATATGTAAAACAAAAAACCAGTACAATCTGAGAGCTAGAAAAGAAGACAAGAGAAAAGAAAAAGCGTTAGACACTATCTTGTGTACCTGATGATTTTTCTAGAAAAAATAACTCCAAATCTGAGAAGGGCTCTCCAAAACCTTTCCGACGCCTATTCATTTTCTGAAAATGGAGTCCGTTTGCCCAAGTTATGGCTCCCAAAGTACAGAAAAGAGTGCTGACTTGGATGGAAAAAAATAGATACTAGATGAAAAAATCAGCGAATCTCACCTCTAGATCTGAGTAGAGCTCGAAAAGAGATTTTCGGCGCCTATTCATTTTTGAAAAATCGACTCCGTTTGCCTAGGTTAGGACAAAAAAACCTCTCCCTTGTCAAAAGGCTTGCAAGAAGAAGCAAGAGGAGGAGAGTTGGCAGAGGTGGCACTCTAGTTGGGTGGTGGTGGAGGTTGGGCGGTGGCTGGGTGGAAGGTGGCCGGGCGATTAAGAGATTGTTGTGGCTGCCGGTAGGTTGACGGCCAGCGGGCGGTGGGAGACCGCCTGTTGTGTTGGTCTTGGAGACCGTCTGTGGCTCCACAGACCATCACGTGATGGCTCGGCCTTGGCAAGCTGTTAAACTGCTGAAAAAAAGATTTTTTTGTCTCGAAAAATGTGCCCATAAGGGCCAAAATCATTTTTTTTCCAGAGCTAAAGTTGTCCAAACTGGACAAATTTTATATGAAAATGGGGGTTTTTGGGTGTTCTGAGCTCAATGGTGTGGTTCGTTTGAGATCAAAATGCCCATAAACAAAAAATATAACCTAGATCCAAACTAAAAAACCTCCGAAAAAACTAAAACCCTTGGCTCCAGAGAAAATCTCCTGAAAAGAAATCAGGAACAAGCAGCAGCAGATGTAAGCTCTAATACCATGAAGAAGTTGAAAAAGTACAACTTTTGAGATCCCAAGAGCATCCGCAAGCAAAATACTTGTCATAAGAGAAGATTAGAGACATAACACAAAAAAGGCTCTGAAGAAAAAGATTATCATTTAGAGAGGGAATGCAAAAGAAAATTACAATACAATCGTTATGATAGGAGAATATGAAACCCTAAAGATGTACAACCCTAAAGAAATGCTAAAGGGATAAAGAGTATTTAATAATTAGAATAATTATTAAATACCTACAATATTATTAAATGCCTAAGTTTAGCTTAAGCGTAGAGTATAATAGATTAATAATTAAATAAATAATTATTAGCTAATACAAGATAACTCTAACACAAATGCGTAGCACTTTTTCCAACGTCCGTACATAACCTGCAAATCATGAAAAAGATATTTCAAAGGGTTAGAAAATTTGTTCAATGTCGGGTTCACTATTGTTTTCAAGGATAAAATTAATCATAAAATAATCAGATATGGAAGAGTGGATCACAAACTCAATCCAATTGAATTAACTCCTAAATGACAATGAAATATAGATGCAAGAACTAAACAATTAAAGCTAATCAAACTCCTAATTCTGTATCGTGGCTTCCATTGCTCTTCTCTAAATCGAGTGGTAGGTGGCTTTCATGTGTTGCACTGGGATTCCTGCATACGATTGATAGAATTATTTTGAAGATAGTGATTCTAGATTGAAAGTGGAAAATGAGGTTGAATTTATAGATTTTCAGGTGAGATGGGGTGAGATTTGGAATTGAAGTGCTGATTGATAGATCACTAACTTTGATTGATCAGTTAAGCGGATTGATTGATTTGTTAACTCATTTGATTGATCTATTAATAAGATTGATTGAATATTTGACTCAATTGATTGACTAGAAGACTGAATTGATTAGGGAGATGATTGAATAGATTGATTAGTTAGAAAAGGTGATTCAGAGTAAATGGGAGATTGGAGAGTTAACTGAGGTAACTGATTTGATCAACTAGTTAGGAATTTCAATATGTGTTGTAGGACTTTGAATTTGAAATTCAATTTCATGTTATTTGGATTTGAATTTGGACTTTCGAATGATGAAATGCACATGAGATTTACTGAAATTCAGTGAAATTCAGATTTGGTGAAATGTGAATTTGAGAAAATGAAATTAGATGGAATGAGTTGAAATTTGAATTTGGGGATTTGGGGCAATAAATTATTTAATTAAATAATTTAAATGAAATTAATTAAATAATAAAGATTATTTAATTAAAATAATTAATCATAATTAATTAAATAATTAATATTTAATTAATATTTGAGATAGGTTTAAATGATTAATTAATTAAAGCATAGAATTTGAATGATTAGTAATGCAAAAAGTGATGATTGAGTTAGTAAAAAGAATTAATTAGCTTAATTAAATAATTAAAGTATTACTTAATTAATAAGACGATAAATTAGTGTGCGATTAGTGAGACATTTTTTAGGTGTCTACAATTCTATAAAAAGGAAATCAAGGCAATTTTAAAAGGAATATGAATTTCATCTTTGGGTGGGTAGCTTTGTGTAGTGACTAGTCTAAAGCCAATAGAGGATAAGTACAGTTTCTAATTGTTTGAATTTGTATAGAAATATATAAAATCAATCTTGAATATTATAAAAAAGTGTTACAAAATTATCTCCCTAATGTACATTCACTATTTATATGATTACAAATATCAAGGATGTTTTGGATTCATCTTGGTAGTATTTTTTGTGATGTGTGTCTTGTTTATGGATTTCTTTTAAGCAAGGTATTAAATGCTTTATTTAATTTATAGTAAATTTGAATGTGTGTTGTGGATTTCATGTAGAATTATACAATTCTATGTCGAGGATACATTGATGTAATAGGTTTGTGTAAAGATCCTCTTACTTGAGTTCTTTTGTTAGAAAGATACATTTTCTTATTGTAATTTGACCCCATAAGCTTGGGATATGCACTTATGAAGTGGGAAGTCCATCTCTGATTAAGTAACAATAATTAATAATCAAAATCATTTTACTTTTTGTGTATTTTAGAAGTAGGATAAATTAAAATTTGTTTTCAAAGTTGATATGCATTTGGTATCCTAGAATGGAGCCAATCTAGATGATAACATGCATTTCCTTGGTATAATTTCATTGAGAACATAGATCTATATGTAGATACTTAAAATTGTCCCATTACTAACATCGCTAATTATTCCTCTATATTAATTAAATAATTTTAATTATTTGATTAATCTAATTTTTTCTTCTAAATTGATAATCCTATTTCCCATCACAAACTAATTATTCAATTTCTACCTTAATTGTTTAATCAATTAGTGTCTTTCCCCTTTAAATTAATTAAATAATTTTATTATTTAATTAATTGTGATTGTTTATCTTAATTAAATTATTTTTATCATTGAATTAAATTCAATTTCTATTCCTCCCATTTAAATAATCTCTTTAAATTATTTAATTATCTAATTATGTCCTCCAAAATTAAATAAATTTCTTAAGTTTATTTTATTTAATTTCAAATCAATGAAATTCCCTCCAAATTCAAATTTCTTCCAATTAATTTCATTTCTCATTAATTTGCAAGTCATTTAACATTTTTGAAAATCTAAATGCAAATTAAATTGAATTTCATGCTAATTTCCTCTAGCACATGCTAAAAATCTAATTGCCACTGACATCCAGTCAACTCTCAATTAGCCTTTTCTGACTAACCAGTTAACTCTCAATCACCTTTTTCTAACTAATAAATCAATCCAATCATCTGATCAATCAATTATGTTAACTATCCAATCAAATTTCCTATCTGAGCAATCAAACTAGTTATCTCTCCAGTCAAGCCAGTTTATCTATCAATCAAATTTAGTTAGCATGATTGATTTTCTCTCACCTTGTCACATGAAATCTCAACCATCGATTGAATTAGTTCACAAATCAATCTCAGCCATCCAATCAATCCATCTAGCATCTTTAAATTCAACATCAATTCCCCTCTTTCAAAAACTACTATCTTTGAATTCTTGTGCTAACATTCTACAGGTTTTCACAACATGACTTTGAGAGCCAACATCATGCAAGGAACCCATACTTGTTTCTTTTAAATAAGATGCAAGTCTATTTTTGAGGAGGACATGGTATGGAAGGAATGACAAGATCATGAAGTAGACCAGATCAGATGAAAGTGGAGGAACCCATTTGATAAGTAAAGAGTTCATGACTAGCTTTGTTAAGGGTGATGGGATCTTGAGATGAATTAGGATCATGAGGGGGATTAGGGTCATGATGTGGATATGAAGGGATACCTTGATATTGACTTGGAGGAGGATCAACAAAGTTTGTGATTTTCTCTTGATTTTGAATTGGACCATTGAAGGGGATGGAAGGGATATCATGATCTTGCTTAGGATGTGGTTGTTGAATTGGCCTTGGAAGGACACTTTTCTCTTGAGATGGAAGGGGATCATTGCGAATGAGATATAAAAGGATGAGGGTATCTTCTTAAGAATCTTGATAGGTGGGATCTTGATAAAAAAATGGATTGAATTGGAGAGTCATGCTATCTTGATTTTGATTTATGCTAAGACTTGTTTCTTTTGACTTTGGATTATCCTCTTGACACGGGGTAGGAGTTTGGATATGTATGGGGGATTCTTGGAAGGATTCAACACTTTGGCATAATAAGGATGGATTTTAAATGGGGATCTTTGGAGTAGGTTTGACTGGGAATGGAGCATGTGGTAGCATTGGATCTATGATTTCTAAATTGTGCAAGTAATTAGTATTAAGAAATGGATTAGCTTGGATTTGTACTGTGGATAATCCTTGGGGATAAACTTGAAAGATGTCATCATTTGATTAACTACTTGGTGAGGAATCAAATGAGGTAGATATGATATTGATATAATCACTTTGGAATGAGCCACTGCCAGACACAGTTGGATGATTTTGTTCATGCTTGAAAGAGGCATCTTGACATATTTGGTTTCTCTTGCTCTAGGATTGTGTATAGGCTATGAAAGATTCCTAGGAGTATGTTGATGAATGTAAAGGTGGACACTATAAAGCACTAGTTTATCAATCAAATATTAAAGTGAGACTAGACAAATGCAAAGCCGGTTAATGATAAATGCAAAATCTTGATTGCATAGATGCAAAAGGAGCACTAGATAAATGCAAGATTGATTATGTACAAATGCGAAGGGGATTGAGTATGGATACAAAATTCTGTGTTTTATTAGAAATTTAAAAAGTTTTGGTTTGATACGGGGAAATTTCAGAGAAGTTATGATAATCAAATAGTCATAAATCACGAAGACAATATGGCTAATGGACTGACTATTGTTATTGCATATGTTCAAGGGCTAAATTCAGCCCCAAATTTCCACAGGTCTTTACACATTCAAAGACATGTTAGATAAATCCTATTCCTAAGGAAGTTGGCTTCACTATGATAATCTTAGCCCACAACTTGGAATCTTCATCGACACAAGTGTAGGGACACCTGAGGGGGTGTATTCACTCTTGTCTTTGTGAGAGAGGATAGGTAGGCCCCCCTAGGTTTGGAAGGATGATCCAATCACCCTCTCCCAAAAAGCTACATGTAGTTTATGCACAACCAAGGATTTTTTCTCATCTCAAGGGAGAATAATGGTGAGTATATTGGGGGAAAAACCAACTATTCCCTTGCACTAATACTATCACAATATTTGGTCAAAATAAGGGTAGGCCACTACTAAGTTTTCTAGTTAGAATTTGGGGTCGCCAACACCCTACATGCACCAAGGAAACCATACTTGAGATATGAACTCCTTTTGGATTGACAAGAATGACAAAAGCTAATACTGGCTGGGCTATGACTTTCTTAGCACCCTTTTTTATATATAGGACTGGATTAAAGTATTGCTTGGGTTGTTCCCTCCCAATTGCATAAATGCTTCGGGAGGGAGGCCCTCTAAAAAGCAATGGGTTCTAGAACACAATGGCCAAGTGCCCCAAACATGACAAATAATGATTAGTTTTATTGCGGTAATTGAAGTATTTTCTAATCTAAAGAAAGCGATAGACAATTTTCTAAGGTACCTCTGCAAACAAAAAAAGTTAGTAGTTTTCAATTTCTTGTCTTTGACTGATCATGTGTTTTCATCCTCAAAACGTTTCTCACCACATGCTGAAAGTGCAACATTAGTAACAGAAGAAATTAAAAGAACTAAAATTTGCAGGTTGAAATAAAAATTAATTTTTTGTCAGTCGAATGCGAAACAAAATACTAACGAATGTGAAATAACAGAATAACAAATGCGGAAAAGACGACATACAAATGCGAAATATCTAGAAAACAAATACAAAATGTTTACCTCACAAATATGAAATACTGATCTAACACATGCGAAATGAATTGTTAACACATGCAAAATACTAGTCTAACAAATGCAAAATGAGCTATTAACACATGCGAGATACTACTCTAACACATGTGAAATGAATTGTTAACACATGCGAAATACCAGTCTAACACATGTCAAATGAATTGTTAACACATGTGAAATACCAGTCTAACACATGCAAAATGAATCGTTAACACATGCGAAATAACAGTTTAACACATGTGAAATGAACTGTTAACACATGCGAAAGACCAGGCTAACATGTGTGAAATGAACCATTAACACATGAAAAATATTGGAACTAGTTGTGAAAATGTGGTAGACAAAAAAAAATAAAAAATCAGTATGATGTTAACTTCACATCGGGTTCACCATGTTATGTATGCAAATTTGGCATAGTTAATTAGATAATTAGGAAACTACTAAACCTATCTAATTAATAAGATTTTTGTCATAATATCAATGAAAGTATGCATAAATCAACAAAGAAATAACAATAATTCGTTAGAAACCCCCTGTTGAGTTGATGCACATTGCTTCCATTGTTCTTTTGATCCTTGCATGATGTTGGCTCTCAGAGTCACGCTGTGAAAATCTACAGAATGTTAGCACAAGAATTCGAAGATAATGATTTTTGAAAAAGAGGAATTGATATTGAATTTATAGATTCTGGAAGAAGGATTCGAATGGCTGAGATTGATTTGAGAACTGATTCGATCGACGATCGAGATTTCATGTGACAAGTTGGTGAGAGAAAATAACTCATGCTGACTAAATTTGATTGATAGATAAACTTGTTTGATTGGAGAGATAACTAGTTTGATTGCTCATATAGGAAATTTGATTGGATAGTTAACATAATTGATTGATCAATGGACTTATTTGAATGATCAGTTGACTAGATTGATTGATCAGTTAGAAAAAGGTGATTGAGAGCTAACTGGTTAGTCATAAAAGGCTGGTTGGGAGTTGGTTGGATGTCAGTGGTAGTTAGATTTTTAGCACATGTTTTAGGAAATTAGCATGAAATTCAATTTAATTTGCATTTAGATTTTCAAAAATGTTAAATGACATGCAAATTAATGAGAAATGAAATTAATTAGAAAAAATTGAATTTGGAGGGAATTTCATTGATTCGAAATTAAATTAAATAAATTTGAGAAATTTATTTAACTTTGGAGGACATAATTAGATAATTAAACAATTCAAAGAGATTATTTAACTACGGGAGGATTAAAAATTGAATTAAGGTTAAGGTAAATAATTATAATTAATTACATAATAAAATTATTTAATTAATTTAAAGGGGAAAGACACTAATTGATTAAATGCTTAAGGCAAAAATTAAATAATTAGTTTGTAATGGGAAATAGTATTATTAATTTAGAAGAATAAAATTAGATTAATCAAATAATAAAATTTATTTAATTAATATAGATGAATAGTTAACGATGTTAGTAATGGGACAATTTTAATTGTCTACACTACATTTTCACAATAACTGAGCATAAGTGGTTGATATCATTAGGTATTGTCAAGGAGAATCCACCTATGTCCTGTAGAGCTTGAAGAGTAGAAGAAAATAATTGTTATGATTGTTTTTTGTCAATTGGCCATTTATACAAGAACTTGATCATTGAAAATGGCTGATTTGTAGAGATTCTTGGGCAATCAGTTGGAAGCCCATGGTGTTTAGCTTGCTAGTTGCCACATTCACCTCTATAATGTGTAGTGGCACAATCAATCAAGAACTCTGATGTATTATAGATGAGGGTTGTAGTGATGATAATTTTGAAGAAGGGAACTTTATAAACATGTTGTCAATAAAATCCTATGTGATGAAAGAAGAATAAGCTTCCTCAGATGAGGATGTGATTGTAAATGAGCAGAGATATGCTAAACTAGGATATCATCAAGAGGTCTCTTCAAATAGTGAGGTTGATTGTAGTGCCCCTCCATCGATCAGACTCCGTCTAAATAGGTTTGACTCTGGTTGTTTTTTTCAATGGTTTATGTGACTGGATGATACTCTCTTATGTGATGGTTTTTATCATGTAGGCTATTCATTTTATCTTGAAGGATGGTTAGATGCTAGATTATATGCGTATATACTAACCTTGGATTGACATATCTTCTTTATGTATGAAATATTTCTTATGTTCATCTTCTTGTATGGGTATGAGTCTGTATGGGGTGCGAGGGGATGATCTTCCATCACCCACTTCGGTGGGACATGGACTGTCATGACTCTCCTCCATCGGTGTGCCTGTTCATATTGGATATCGACATGTATGTTTCTCAGTGATACAGGGTTGCAAGTACCAAGCATCGACTCCATCTGAATCTTCAGGTCTTTGTGTGCTCTTCAACCCAATGGAAATGTGGAAAGGGAGATATCAGCCATAACCCATCGTACCATTGTTCCTATGGAATGAATCACATGTCAGGTATCCTTGTATAGTGTTTGTCTGGTCATGTCAGTCGTTAGCCTGGTTGGTCCTCTATGTTTTGATTTGATGTATTTTGTTGCTCCTGTGTGTAGTATAACAATTATATAATATTTGTGAAAAAGATTAGTATTATATTTTAATGAATGGAAACGTGGAAAGGGAGATATCAGCCAGAACCCGTCGTACCATTGTTCCTATGGAATGAATCACATGTCAGGTATCCTTGTATGGTGTTTGTCTGGTCATGTCAGTCGTTAGCCTGGTTGGTCCTCTATGTTTTGATTTGATGTATTTTGTTGCTCCTGTGTGTAGTATAACAATTATATAATATTTGTGAAAAAGATTAGTATTATATTTTAATGATATTTGGATGTTGTTACTTGATTAATTAATAAGTTGAAATTATGGAACTTAAAGATTTAAATTATTTAATTAATTCAAAAAGAGTATTTATTAAGGGAATTAATAATAACATCTATTTGTGTATTTAAAGACTAATTAATTAATAATTTATTATAGTGGTCTCATTTGACTTATTAATTGAGAAGCTTAAGGGCTTAAATTATTTATCTAAATTAGAAAGACTAATTAAATAGAAAATTATAAATATTTAATTAGGTATTTTCATCACTCTTGTAATATTCTATTAAAGTACGATTATTTATTAATTATTGTAATAAAAATAATTTTTAAAGAAAATAAAGAAAATTTTCTGATTGCATGTGTGGGGGTTACTAATATAAATAAATTAATGGTTTTAATTAATAGGAATATTGGCATGCAAATTGTTTGAGGGAGTTACAATTTGTAAAGGGGGGAATTATTATTGTTCACTTGCTTTTTGGGGGAAAGAGGGGGGCTTTCCATGAAGTTTTCTCTAATAATTTATGATAGTTATCGGGGGGGGGTGTTCAAAGAAATATTGGGTTGAAGCTTTAGGAATTGTGTGCATTGTTGTGAATCTCTTGGGAAATTTTCAACGTCCTCCTCTATGTTGTTTTCCTGATAGCAAATAAGGTAGGTTTCCGATCCATTTCTTCCTATGCATGTTAAAATTTTGCCTTAATTTGAATTAAATCAGTTTGATTGTTCTTATATTGAAACTAGAAATTGTAATGGATTTGTCTGATGAGGAAAGGGTTTTGGGTTATCATTTTTTCGTAATTTAATTCTGGATCTAAAATTGATATTAGTAAGAAAAATAGATTTCTTATCAAGCCTTGTTTTTTTGAATTTTTAGATTAATTTAGATTGGAAATTTGGGATTCAATCTCTGTTAAATTTTGAATCTGTGAAATTGGGCATTTGGAAACTTGTATTCGAAAAGCTTTTGTTACTCTTTTCTGAGAATTTTTTTGTGATTCTTGCCTATGATTCTAGTTTATTTATAAATGTATTTATTTTAATATATATATACCTTTGGAATCAAATTTTTATCTTCATGTTCATGTTCCGCTTTATTTATTTCTGTAGCCCTACATTGTGGGTGTCTATGGGTTCACCCATGAACTATGGGTAGTCATTCCCATAGCCGTGGGAAGCCCATGACTGTGGGGGGGTTTACCCACAGCCATGGGTAGCCCATGATTGTGGGGGGCGGGGGCTCACCCACAGTCGTGGGTGATACCCCCATGGCTCCCTTTCTCCTATTGTAGTCGTAACTCGACATAAACCTATGCTGTGACTTGTAATTTCTTGTTTGATGGTTTCGTTGATACATTTGGTAGGTTTTATATATATATATATATATATATATATATATATATTAGTTTTATCATGTTATGGTATAAATATGGTTTTGTGCTAATTCAATATATTAATTTAAATTCAGATTTGTATCTTTTAAAATGTTATATATATATATATATACACACACGCGCGCACACACTTTATCTTTGAATTCTAAATCCCTTTTGGCATTTGTTATTGATTGAAATCCTGATTGCAATATGGTAATAATATATGACATTTTTCATGAATAGATGAAAATGAAATGATAGTATTATCATGCAAATGAATATAAATAGACTAAACTAATAATGACTTGGATTGGGGTATTGGAAAAAGAATGTTAAATTAAAATTAATGAAGGTATAGACGTTATTTTGATCTCATTGGTATTATAGAAAGAGTGTATTCTTTATGCTTGGTTTAATGAGACCATGGGATTGCCTTGTTTTTGGTCTACCATTGTAGGTTGCTCGATTGTGTTGTTTTAAAGTTTTTAGCTTCCAGAGGCTAGGACATTGTTGAGTTTCTCTTTGTCTATGGTATCTCTTTGACATGGAATGTAATGGGTTTGGTGTCCTGCATGGGTTCTATTGGTCCTTGTTGCTTTGAACCATTTGGATTCTTATCATTTTCTAGCAAGTGGGCTAAGCCTTTCTATGGTTGGAACCTTGTCACCTTATGTTTTGGGTGTCATGGCCTTGTGTTTTATTTTGGATTCCTAGGTGCAAGTCAAGGGGGAGTGGCTTTCATGGGGGGCCGGGACCCAAAGTGGTCGCCAGGGTAACTCAATACAAGTTTTGTAATCAAGTGAGAACATAATATAATGTATTGGGATGGGTAGATAGGTCACATTAATAAAGATTAATTCTTGTTGCCTCTCTTACGCTCAGGTGCTTGTTTAGGGCTGAGGTAAGTAGAGAAGGGCCTAGAATGGCTTCCACCAATCTTGTCCTTTCGAAAGGTTGGTGTGGTCCACTAGTGTTTGTATGGGGGCCAGGGGTCAGGAGAGGTCACCAGGGTAACCCAAGATGGGGAGTGGGACCTATTGAAGACCTACCAGGGTAACTAATGACAACCTAGTGATGACACTCTTCCCTATTGCTACCTAGTGGTAACTTGCATCTTTTTGACCTTCCGTGGATTTCTTTGAGCTTCTGGAAGTGGTTGGTTAATTTTGTTTTGTTAACCTTATGTGAATTATTTGGGCCTCTGGAGGTTGGTGTTTTACTTTGAGTCCCTTTTGTTGTTTCACTTGTGAGCCTCATGTATGTTCAGCCTTGTTGATCCTCTTTTGAGTATAGCCTTGTGGATTCTCTTGTGAGTTGTGTAGATACCCTTGTATGTGTTGGTTCTTCCTTATGGGTATGGCTGATACCTCCTAGCACGGGGAGTGGACCTTATGGTACCACATGGTTGGGTGGAGTTATATTCGCACCCATTGGGTTTTGGTTCGTCCTATTTCATGTTCGAGGAGGCTCGTGAGAAGATTGAAGACTGTTACTATTGTACCAGATTCATGTATTCACCCCATCATGGGACTCTTGGAGATTTGTATCATGTGGATCCATTGTAATGTATTTGATGTTCATATGTATATTCTCCATCAATGTAATGTGTATCTTGTACTTATGTAAATGATTAATGTAGTAATTTGTATAGCAATTCTTTGTTGGGTTTATTGGATGATGTTCAACCTTGTGCTGTATTGTTATGGGGCCTTGAGGACATTTTCTAGTTGTTAATTGTGTATCATTATTTATCTCGATGAATGTATCTCTCTTGCATGTGTAATGTTACCTTTATAAAAAAAAATATATTCATATTTTCATTGTTTTGTTGTATAAGTCCTCTTGGCCTCATAGCGGGGCATGACACTTGGTATCGGAGTCCATGTTCAAACACTGGGATCTTTGGATAAGGTTGTGCCCTTAGTCTGGGTGGTCTTTATGTCGTATACTTGACCTTTTGAGTATCCTTGAGGTTGATGTTTAGTTCCTTGTTAGTCTTGGGTGTTTTGTGAGCTATGTCTCCTGCCTATCCAATTGTGTTAAATGGGCGTATTCACTTCTTTCTCTTACCTTCTTGATGTTAGTGCTTGTTATGTGAGTGCATGTGCTTTTTATTGCATTGTAGTTAAAAAATATGTAGATAACTTAATAGCCCAAGGTGTTTATTAAACAATCTCTAATGCACTCAGGACATGTGATCTTGGGTGTTGTGTAGCGGTTACTCCCTTCAGTGTGGCTGAAAATGGTCACCTTGTGTTGATATTTTGTTGTGTCTGTGATTTCTTTGACTTGCTTATGTATTGTGCTTTGTGAATTTGGGGCTAGCATTATTTTTATTTTTATTTTTTGAAATTTTGTATGAAAGGAATGACCACTAAATCCTCTTTTCTTTGCATTTAATTTATGACCCTTGTCATGTTTTGGTATTGTTGGTTGTTGAAATCACATTCACTAGTTCTTGTTTAATGTTAAGCTTGACATATTTGTTTCTTGGATTATTTCCTCTTTTGTTTCTGATGGTCATTCTGAATGTTTGAATTAACTAGCCCTAGTTATATGTTAATGTGGCTTCTATCATGTTCACTTGAACCTTTGATAGTGTGTTATGGGAGAACACCACGTAGATTGGATCTAGGCATGTTGGGTAATCAAATAAGATTATTAATAATTTAAGGAAATAAAATTGAATTCTCTATGATGAAATTCATTGTAACCTTTTTGATCTTAAGATATATTAGGAAGAAGTGTGAATTAGATAAAGTAGATTGTGTTATAAGCATGAGATAAATTTATTGATCTGCAAATTTATTGTATGACGAGTGTTTGTGACTGTTTACCTAGATTCTCTTTGAGTTAAGTTGGCATTATATTGTTAATGTAGGTGTTTATGTTCACCTTCCTCTTTTAGATTGAGATTGTTTTGGGCTTTATGATTGGAGTTGGTGTTGATGTGATATAACATATGTGCAGCGAACTCTCTTCTTCTTTCTATATGTATGCATTATGGATCTGAGATGATAAATAATACATTATTTATGACCGAAATTGGAGAACTAAATCTGAAATTATGTATGTTTGTCATAGTGTGTAGAAAGAAGTGTATGTGTAGATGTTGAATTAAATGTATATCTATCATATTAATGGTGCTTAAAGATGTTAAGAGAGTGATTACATTTTTGAAAAGAGTAAGTTTGGATGTTTTACATTATGACATGTCCTCTTTTGGATAAGGAATTCAGTAGAGAATTTGTGTTCTGTGAGAATATTTGTGGAATGGTGACTTTTGGATTACTTAATATATTTGTTATGACTAACGTGATTCTTGTTGTTCCTGCCTTAGCCTTGTGACTTCCATGAGTAAGTCAAAACCTAGGGGGGGAGAATGTAGTGCCCCTCCCTCGATCAAACTTTGTCTAACTAAGTTTGACTCTGGTTGTTTTCTTCAGTGGTTTATGTGACTGGATGATAGTCTCTTATGTGATGGTTTTTATCATGTTGGTTATGCATTTTAACTTGAAGGATGGTTAGATGCTAGATTATATGCGTATATACTAACCTTGGACTAACATATCTTTTTAATGTATGAAATATTTCTTATGTTTGTGTTCTTGTATGGGTATGAGTTTGAATGGGTTGCGAGGGGATGATCTTCCATCACCCACTTCGGTGGGACATAGACTGTCATGACTCTCCTCCATCGGTGTGCCTGTTCGTATTGGATATCGATATGTATGTTTCTCGGTGATGTAGGGGTGCAGGTATCGAGCATCGACTCCACTTCAATCTTCAGGTCTTTGCGTGCTCTTCAACCCAATGGTAAAGTGGAAAGGGATATATCAGTCAGACCCCGTCATACCATCATTCCTATGGAATGAGTCCCCTGTCAGGTATCCTTGTATGGTGTTTGTCCGGTCATGTCAGTCGTTAGCCCAATTGGTCCTTTGTGTTTTGATTTGATGTATTTTGTTGCTCCTGTGTGTAGTATAATAATTATCTAATATTTGTAAAAAATATTAGTATTATATTTTAATGATATTTGGATGTTGTTACCTGATTAATTAATAAGTTAAAATTATGGAACTTAAAGATTTAAATTATTTAATTAATTTGAAAAGAGTATTTATTAAGAGAATTAATAATAACATCTATTTGTGTATTTAAAGACTAATTAATTAATAATTTATTATAGTGGCCTCATTCAAATTATTAATTGAGAAGCTTAAGGGCTTAAATTATTTATCTAAATTAGAAAGACAAATTAAATAGAAAATTATAAATATTTAATTAGGTAATTATCATCACTCTTGTAATAATCTATTAAAGTCCAATTATTTCTTAATTATTATAAAAAAATTAATTTTAAAGAATATATATAATATTTAATTATTCTATTTTTTGATTGCATGTGTGGGGGTTACTAATATGAATAAATTAATGGTTTTAATTAATGGGAATCTTGGCATGCAAATTGATCGAGGGAGTTACAATTTGTAAGGGGGGGATTATTATTGCTCACTTGCTTTTGGGGGGAAAGAGGGAGGCTTGCCGTGAAGTTTTCTCTGATAATGTATTCCTCTAGTTATGGGGGGGGGGGTGTTCAAAGAAAGATTTGATTGAAGCTTCAAGAATTGTGTGCATTGATGTGAATCTCTTGGGAAATTTTCAACGTCCTCCTTTATGTTGTTTTCCTGATAGAAAATAAGGTAGGTTTCTGGTCCATTTCTTCATGTGCATGTTAAAATTTTGCCTTAATTTGAATTAAACCAGTTTGATTGTTCTTATATTGAAACTAGAAATCGTAATGGATTTATCTGATGAGGAAAGGGTTTTGGGTTATCATTTTTCATAATTTAATTCTAGATCTGAAATTTATATTAGTAAGAAAAAAATATTTCTTATCAAGCCTTATTTTTTTGAGTTTTTAGATTAATTTAGATTGGAAATTTGGGATTCAATCTTTGTTAAATTTTGAATTTGCAAAATTGGGTGTTTGGAAACTTGTATTCAAAAATCTTATGTTACCCTTTTCTGAGAAAATTCTTGTGATTCTTGCCTGTGATTTCAGTTTATTTATAAATGTATTTGTTTTAATATATACCTTTGGAATCAAATTTTTATCTTCATGTTCATGTTCTGCTTTATTTGTTTCTGTAGCCCTACATTGTGGGTGTTTGTGGGTAGCCATTCCCATAGCCGTGGGAAGCCCATGACTGTGGGGGGGCTTACCCACAACCGTGGATATCCCATGACTATGGGGGGGCTCACCCACGACTCCCTTTCTCCTGTTGTAGTCGTAACTTGGCATAAACCTATGTTGTGACCTACGATTTCTTGTTTGACAGTTTCATTGACACACACACACACTTTATATTTGACTTCTAAATCCCTTTTGGCATTTTTTATTGAGTGAAATCCTGATTGCAATATGGTAATAATATATGACATTTTTGTGAATAGATGAAAATGAAATGATAGTATTATCATGCAAATGAATAGAAATAGAATGAACAAATAATTTCTTGGATTTGGGGTATTGGAAAAATAATGTTAAGTTAAAATTAATGTAGGTATAAATGTTATTTTGATCTCATTGGTATTATAGAAAGAGTGTATTCTTTATGCTTGGTTTAATGAGACCATGGGATTGCCTTGTTTTTGGTGTACCATTGTGGGTTGTTTGATTGTGTTGTTTTAAAGTTTTTAGTTTCCAAAGGCTAGGACATTGTTGAGTTTCTCTTTGTCTATGGTATCTCTTTGACATGGAATGTAATGGGTTTGGTGTCCTGCATGGGTTCTATTGTTCCTTGTTGCTTTAAACCATATGGATTGTTATCATTTTCTAGCAAGTGGGCTAAGCCTTGTTATGGTTGGAACCTTGTCACCTTGTGTTTCGGGTGTCATGGCCTTGTGTTTTATTTTGAATTCCTAGGTGCAAGTCAAGGGGGAGTGTCTTTCATTGGGGGCTAGGACCCAAAGTGGTCGCTAGGATAACTCAATGGGAGTTTTGTAATAAGTGAGAACATAATATAATGTATTGGGATGGGTAGTTAACTCACATTAATAAAGATTAATTCTTGTAGCCTCTCTTACACTCAGGTGCTTGTTTAGGGCTGAGGTATGTAGAGAAGGGCCTGGAATGGGTTCCACCAATCTTGTCCTTTCAAAAGGTTCGTATGGTCCACTAGTGTTTGTATGGGGCCCGAGGGTCAGGAGAGGTCACTAGGGTAACCCAAAATGGGGGTCGGGATGTAGTGAAGACTTATCGAGGTAACGCATGACAACCTAGTGATGACACTCTTCCCTATTGCTACCTAGTGGTAACTTGCATCTTTTTGTCCTTCCGTGGATTGCTTTGAGCTTCTGGAAGTGGTTGGTGAACTTTTGTTTTATTATCCTTCTATGAATTTCTCGAGCCTCTAGAGGTTGGTGTTTTACTTTGAGACCCTTGTGTTGTTTCACATGTGAGCCTCATGTACATTCAGCCTTTTTGATCCTCTTGTGAGTATAGCCTTGTGGATTCTCTGATGAGTCATTTTGATACCCTCGTATGTGTTTCTTCCGCTTTGTGGGTTTGGCCGATACCTCCTAGCACAGGGGGTGGACCTTATGGTACCACATGGTTGGGTGAAGTGTTATTCGCACCCACTGGGTTTTGGATCATCTTGATTCATGTTTGAGGAGGCTCGTGAGAAGATTGAAGACTGTTATTGTTGTACCAGATTCATGTTCGAGGAGGCTCATGAGAAGATTGAAGACTGTTACTATTGTACTAGATTCATGTATTCACCCCATCATGGGACTCTTGGAGATTTATATCATGTGGATCCATTGTAATGTATTTGATGTTGATATGTATATTCTCCATTAATGTAATATGTATCTTGTACTTATGTAAATGATTAATGTTATAATTTGTATAGTAGGTCTTTGTTGTATTTATTGGATGATGTTCAACCTTTTGGTGCATTGTTATGGGGCCTTGAGGATATTTGCTAGTTGTTAATTGTGTATCACTATTTATCTTGATGAATGTATCTCTCTTGCATGTGTAATGTTACCTTTATAAAAAAAACAATTATTCGCATTTTCATTGTTTTATTGTATAAGTCCGCTTGGCCTCATAGCGGGGCGTGACATTGATAAGGATAGGAATACAACTGCTAATTTTTTCATTTCAAAAAATAAATAGGTGAACTTAAGGAGTCCCTTTGAAGAAGAGATCTATTCTCTCAAAGTTGCTACTATTACTTAGGATAGAAGCAACTACAATTTGATAAATAGATCTGTTAATGTTGATTAGGGAAAACTTGGTAGCCTGTTTATAAAAGAAGCACAAAATGCTACCAAGGCCCCTAAAAATTTAAATAGGATAGAAGAAAAATGCAAGGTGCAAAAGGTTTAGAAAGTTCAGTTTGATGAACCAAAGGATGTTCGAAAATTTGTTAAAGTGGAAAAAGAAGTCTATGTAAATAGATTTCCAAACTCTTCTATTTCCACTGAGAAAGAAAAAGTTTCCAAGGTTGAGGTATGCAAGAACAACATTCCTTACTGTGAGCTTGGAAATTTACACTAATGTAGAACCTACTATTATACAACAATAAAATAGAAGTTCTACCTTTCACAATTATACTAATGAAACTTTAAAGAGAATGAACAAAAACAAAAGAAAATATTATACCTTGATTCCTCTTTGATGTTCCATTTTGCTCTATCTCTTGAGATCTTTTTGTCAATATTTACTCTTAGATTTTTGCACAAATGATTCAAGGTGACTTCAATGAGAATGATCTATGTGGTGATTGAAATGCAAACTGGAGTATTCCTATAATGCAAAAACTAAGATGATCATGGATATTGGTATGAAACTGATATGTGATATGAAGCTCAATGATTATGTAAATTATAATGAAGCTACAATGATAATATAGAAACTAAGATAATGCTAATGATTTAAAAAAAAGGAACACTTATGATCTCTTGAAAGCATAAAAAGCACATAAAACACACTTGCCAATTGGCCAAAATGAGGTGATGAGGTCTCCTTTTATATAAAATCCATGGCTCTGATCCTAGGTGGCAAAGATCAATGGATGAGAATTGGTCATCTAACAATGAAGGGCTGAGATTGAGTTGGTTGAGTTGTGAGAGAGAAGAGGGGAATACGTTCCTCCAACATTGGCAGGATGGAGGAAAAAGTGGGAGGAGAGGCCACATGTCATGTGTCTCTCAATGACCATGAGGAAGAGAAGGAAGAAATATTCCAAGTTGTTGGAATATAAAAGAGAATATAGGTCTCATAAGACATGTGTCTCATGAGTCACCTTTGGCCGTGATGAGGTGTAGAGACCAATATCTTGAGAATAGGGAAGTTGGAGAATGAATAGGGAATGTGATGGCTCATAAGTCTCCACCTCCTATTGAATAGGGAAGGGTGTTGAGGATAATTAGGTAATTAAATATTAAAATATTTAATTTTCTTAGCCACATGAGGATGGGGTGGCAAGTGAGGTGGAAAGATGATGTGGATTTTAGTAATTGACTTTGTCTTTTGGAGGAATAAATAAATAATTTGGAATTATTTAATTAATGGAGACTTTAGAAGATTTAGGACTTAATTAAATTAATTAAGATTTATTTAATCATTAGAAGAATAAGATAACGTGAATCACGTAAATAAATTAAATAATTTATTTAGTGATAGAGGAATAGGAATAAATTAAATAATTAATATTTAATTAATTTATCTCAAGCCATTTTTAGGTCTATACACTTACATCACAAATATACCTACTTTTGGCATGATTCAAACCTTGTCTCAAATAAAAATGTTTGTTACTCAATTAGAAATGATGAAAGTAGAAGAGCATAGGAACAATGCTACGACATTAATTGTAAATATTTGGAAGACACCAATAGATGGTCAAAGGTCAATGTACATCTAAAAAGGTTAATAAAAAAGTCAATGATGTAAAGGATGAGATTATGAGAAATCCTAACATTTATCTCAGAATTACACTCACAAAATGCCCTTCCCCAATAGACCCATTCTATGTCACCTTGTTCATCAACAATAAGCTAGTAAAAAATTCTATGATCGACTCATGAGCTATAGTGAACATAATGCCATTGGGAGTCATGAAAGAGCTAGGTCTATGGTCAGATACAACCTATGGTACATGTTATTCTATGGATAATAGAGATATTCTTGTCATGGGCATAATGAAAAATATTGATCTTAAGTTGGCAACTTTCTCAAAAGGGGTCTGGACATCATTGTTGTTGATATACCACCACAATATAGAATGCTTTTATCTAGAATGGATTGAAGAAGTTGGTGGGAATGTGAAACAAAATTTATCATATGCTACCATTCCAATTAATGGGAAAGAGATCGGATTGAAGAGAGAGCCTAGATCTCCTATCGTTATTGAGGACATAAATCCCAATGAGTTAATTTGTTTTTATGATATTGGCATGGAAAAATTTAGAGTTGGACTTGCACAACCAATGCTAACAAGTAGTAATCCTAATAGTGTTAAGTTACAAAATGATCAAAATGGCTTGTGGCAGATGTACTTTGATGGTGCATGCTCCATATATGGATTAGGAGTAGGTTGTATTTTTATTGCACCTAGTAGAAAAACTAATAAATAATATTTTTTACTGAATTTTGAGTGCACTAATAATATAGCTAAGTATGAGGCACTATTTATTGGCCTTAATCTAGCTGTAAAATATGATATCAAATTGTTAAGAGTTTTTGGTGATTTTGAATTGGTTGTTTCACAAGTTAGTGGAAAGTATTCTTCACAATATAAGAGGTTAAAGCAATATAAGTTTTCTATATGAGATACATTGGAGTTATTTGATGCTTTCTCCATAGATTTGTTGGAGATCAAAAAATGTTATGGTATACTTCTTAGAAAATATTGCTTTGAGGAGTGGAGATATTACATTGGTAAATTTTTTCCAAAGTGGAGATTAAGGCAAGGCCATTTGTACCAAAGGATATTTACAGTTGGGAAGTTTTCAATGATGATAATGATTTTCTTAAACTCCTCCAATGTGTAGATAATAAGTATAGTCTGTAATTGTTTGGAGCTATATAGAAATATATCAAATCAGGCTTGAATACTTGTAGAAAAGTGTTACAAAATTGTCTCCCTAATTTGCATTCACAATTTATATGAATACAAATATCAAGGATATTCCAAATTCATCTTTGCAATATTTTATGTGATGTGTGTCTTGTTTATGGATTTCTTTCAAGGAAGGAATTAAATGCTTTATTCAATTCACAGTAAATTTGAATGCATGTTGTGGATTTCAAGTAGAATTATGTAATTATATGTCGAGGATACATTGATGTAATGCATTTTTGTAAAGATCCTCTGTCTTGAGTTCTTTTTTTAGAATAATACATTTTCTTATTGTAATTTGACTCCATAACCTTGGGATAAGCACCAATCAAGTGGGAAGTCCATTTTTTATTCAAATACAATAATTAATAATCAAAACCATCTCAATTTTCATGTAGTTTAGAAGTAGGGTAGATTAAAATTTGTTCTCAAAGTTAATATGTATCTGGTATACAAGAATGTATCCAATCCAAATGATATTATGCATTTCCTTAGTATATTTTCATTGAGGACATATCTAAATTTTTATAATATATGAGAAAAGAGGTTGATATCATTAAATATTGTCAAGGGGAACCCACCTAGGCCCTATAGAGCCTGAAGGGAAGAAGAAAACAATCGTTATGATTGTTTCTTGTCAATTGGCCACTAATTCGAGAACTTGATCATTGAAATTAACTAATTCATAGAGATTATTGGGCAATCAATTAGAACAACCATTAGGGATAAATATTTATTGTGGGTTGTACATATTAGAAAAACTTAGTAGCAAAAATTAACTAATGGGGACATGGTTTTGCAAGCTCATTTTTAGAGGAACAGTGCTATATTTATTTTTCCACTTTGAATGTAGTAATATGTGTTGAAGATGAATGGTTGAATTTGTAGGGTTAGAGCCTTAAGCTCTTTGTTTTTCCATTTAGAATATGATATCAAAGAATATTTTATGGACATCTTTGGTTTACTTCCATCCACTTGTTTTTCCTCTCCAAAGTGGTGTATATAAGGGCCAAGCAGTGCAAACCACATACAAAAACAATTGATGTCCTCAACTATTCTTGTATTTTATCAATAGAAACGTAGTACATGCCATGTAGAAATTTGTTGCAATTAATCATCCATTTGTATTTATTTTCTTTAATCTCTCCATCTTATTCATTCTTTTCTAAGTTTTTCATTCCATTGTTTATTTTCATATGATTTTTTAAAAAAATTATATATATTCAAAGATGCAAAAATCAGACTTGTTGCAAAAAAGTGTAGGAGGTTAAGATGATTGAGAAGAAGTTTTTTATATTTTAGTTATGGAGGTTAATGTTGGTAAAGATAATTAAATGAAATTTTTGCATTGAATCCTCTAGCTTTATGTTTCTCAAGTTTTCAATATGGAATCATAGAAGGTTTTATGGACCTCTTTGGCTTCCTTCATTTCACTTATTTTTCCCCTCCACCATGGTGCATACAATATCAAAGTAGTGCAAACCATGCACAATAACCATTAATGCTTGTCCACCATTATTATGTTAAAAACACTATCAGATGCTAAAAGGGGGGGTGAATTAGCATATACTAAAACTTGATTAGATTCAAACATTTATTCCTTATCAAAAATTCATCACTTGTGCATGCGAATAAATAACTGAAACAACTAATGCATCCACACAAAAAAACCAAGATTTTACGTGGAAAACCCAAACTAGCAAAAACCACTATGAGAATCAAACTCACAATATATAATAAGAGTTTTACAATGTTTTAGGCCATAGGACAGGGAGCTCACTGCTTTGAACTTGTAGGCTAAGGTGCACAACCTTAGGGAAAAGTACAAAAAAAAGACTTGCACAATAAAAAATCACCTCTTCAGTGCAAGATATACAATATTTATCTTGATAATGTGAATAAGAAATTGAACTGCAAAGGGAATAACATTTACCAACATGCATATAATAGTTCATTTCTTAATACTCATCTGATACATATTTCATCTCTTCTCTATAACATATTTGAACCTCTGTATCACATCAAACTCACATTACATTTGCAACCTACTTCATTTCATTCGCTACTCACATTTGGTTCATCTCATCTCTATCAAAGTAGCTCAATTAATCTATCTTAATGTATTATCATAAATTGTACACCTTTATTAGTGTGTCCAATTTCACACTCTCCTAGCACCTATTTTAGTATTTCCCTTTCCTATATGCATTATAGGACCTTTATTGATTTAAATTAATATTATGGGTCTTTATTACATCATCAAACATTTATTTGGGCCCATAATTCTAGGTGTGCCCTTTATCATTTTATCCTAATTTATCCTTCATCCTACCCTAATTTCAACTCTCAAAGCATATTTTGCATACCTATGCATTACGGTTTGAGCCATCGAGCTGGATTTTGTATTAGATTCCTATTATCTCACATCCCTAGAAATTCATAAAAAGGTTGAGAGGACCACATAGTAGAGATTCACCTTGGTCATGCACTTTTTTCCCTGAATTTTGGGAGAATAATTTAGTGGTGCTATCTAATTCAAGTTCGGCTCTGTGTGAAAATATATCAAATCTAAGTTAGCATAAGGGTGATTTCAATTATGAACTCCCTATATAAGGCATCCTTCTTAATTCATTTTTATTATCTTATCTTATGCTAACATTATCATCAAATGAAGAGCAAGTATTCTTCCTTAAGAGTAGGTCTGATTCAAGGAGCAACAAAATACATCAAGGCATCTTCATATTATGTTTCGATTATGATTTCATGATGAATTTTATGTGATTTATCATGTTATTGCATCAACACATGGAGGACTTATCCTAAGGATATTGCATCACCTATTGAAGGTATAATCTTTTTGATATTGTTGGTCATTGCTGCTACTAGGATATGTTGTTGTCATTGATGTCAACATATTCCTATGAATTGCTCCGATGTGTGTTGATTGGGAAGATCTTATGATCCGATTTTTCAGTTTTGTTTTGCTGATCATTGTTTTGCTGAGTTCAGTATTTCCTCCGGTATATTCTGGTGTGATCGGATCTTGAGCTAAGTTTTTGGGATATTGCTTGGGATGGTCTTGTGTATCTTCATTTCAGATGGATCCTAATTTGGTGCTCCACAAGTTATCTTTCTTTGTGGTACTTGTTATTGTTGAGTATTCTCAACTTTCAGTTGTTGATCGATGAAGATTTGATAAGTGGTGTCGGTGCAGCTGTTGCTAATGATTCTAACGTACTTGCTGGTGTTTCTAGATCTTGTCCTATTTTTTTTTGTCTATCCACATTGATCGTTGTGCGATTTTTTTATGCTTTCTATGAACCGATGATGATTTTCATGTTATGCGGTTTTCTTGGTGGTGTAACGTGTTGCTGTTGATCTTGGCATAATTTTTGGTGGAGTTGAGAATTTTGGAATTTGTTTTAGGACCATGTTATGTCATGTAAATAATTATATTGGTCCAGTGGTCGATATTTGTATCATGTGATGTAATTTTGTATTTGAGGGTTGAGGGTTTAGCCGACCTTGTTATCAAGGTTGATGATTTGTATAAATAGGTGATATATTCATGTAATTTAGGTGTCGATGTTGTGTCTACATTATCAGAGAGTGGTGCATGTGCAAACAAGTGATTTATCCTTCGGTGTTGTGATTGAGGAGAGATTGGTGTTGCTGAGTAGACAACTATGCTTAACTAAAACTGTAATTAGGCATTTGGAGATGCTATTCTTTTAGTTCATTTCTTTTGGATTGTAGTCCGAATCTTGTTGTAAGTCAGTGAGACTTCCCTGAGGGTTGTAGCCTTTTGGGTCATTATCTTTTGAGCAGTAAGCTTTAGGCAGTGTTCCTGAATGCATGTGCATTCCCCATTATAATATTTCACATACTACTGCAGAGTATCATCTTACTATGGGTAGGTTCCCACCGTGGTTTTTCCCTTAATTGGGTTTTTCATGTAAAAATATTGGTGTTGTGTGTTATGCTTTCAATTTGCTCATCTCTCTTACTACTGCAATTTATCAAATCTATGTTTTGTGATTGAATTTGTTGATCCGGTGAAAATTGATTCACACTCCCCCCTCTCAGTTTTCCTCCTCTTTGCTGCTAACAATTGGTATCAAAGCTAGATCCTCCAAAAGAAGCTTAACTGCTTGAGGAGATCTAGGATGGTAGCTTAAGGTGTTATCTTTAAGAAGGATAGTTTGAGGTTTGATGGAAGTAACTATGCTATATGGAAGAACCGGATGGAAGTGCACTTGAAATGTATTGGAGAAGATTACTGGAAGATTACAAAGAATGCCTATTCTGTTCCTTCGAATGGACCAACTACTCCTGATGAGATCAAGGAAGCTGAACATAATATTAGAGCAAAGGAAGCATTGCTTAGTGCCCTGACTAATTTTGAGATGACAAATGTAATGGGACTTTAGACTGCACATGAGATCTGGGATAAGATTGAGATCTTGTATGAAGGTGATAAACAAGTCAAAGTTGCTAAGTTATAGAGTTTGAAAGGAAAGTATGAGATGTTGAAGATGGGAGATGATGAGAATATACACTCCTTCATGGCTAAGGTGAATGACCTTTTCCTAGGTATCAGATATGCTGATGGAACCCTTGAGGAAGATGAAATTGTTTCTAAGGTGCTGAGATCCTTGCCTCCTACTTATGAACATAAGGTTGCTGCTATTGATGAGATATGGAGTGTGACTACAATGAAAAGAGATATGCTATTTGGAAAGATTGCTACATTTGAGCTAAGCGTATTTAGAGAATCACATGGAAAGTCTGAGACAACATTTAGAGCATCATCATCTCTATCTGGAAAGCATAAATATGATCCTGATGAGTGCAGAATGTCTAGATATTAAAGAGAGAGAAGAGAGATGGAAGAGAAAGAATAAGAGTTGGATGAGCTTGAATCATTGATTGCTTGGAGATTGCCTAAAGGAGTCGGTAAGTATGATGGAAAATTGCCTTTGAAATGTTTCTCTTTCAATAAGATATGAAATTTTGATTCTAGATGCTCGGAGAGAATGGCTAAGTATGACAGACATGATAAATTTGATAAGCATGATAGCAGTGATAGATATGAGAAGCATGAAAAGTATGATAAGCCTTACAAGCCTAATCGAAAGTATAGGAATCAGAAGAACTGTTATTATGCTATTGATGAAGGTGTTACAAATGAAGAATCAGAAGGAGATGAAGTTGTGTTTATTGCCATTAAGGAAGATATTCTTGTACCTATTGATTCCATAAGTTGTACTATTGAGGAGAAATCTTTAGCTGCTAAAGTTGAAGAGAAAGATGAATGGGTGATTGACAATGGTTTTTCACATCATATGACTGGTGATAAAAGCAAATTTGTGAGTATGGAAAGGTATGATGGTGGAATAGTGAGATTTGGAGATGACAAAGCCTATGTGATCTATGGGAGAGGTTCTATTTCTTTTGATGGTAAACATAACACTGATGATGTCTTGTACGTTGAAGGTTTGAAGCATAATCTTTTGAGTGTTGGACATATGGTTGATAAAGGTTATGAGCTATAATTCAAGAATGAAAAATGAAAGATCCTAAATCCCTTCAGTATAGAGATTACATCTGGAACTAAGACTAGAGGAGCATTGGACAAGTTCAAGATATTTAAAGCAAAGGTGGAGACTGAGTCTGGTTTGAAGGTGAAGTGTCTGAGATCTAATAGAGGTGGATATTTCTGTTCTGGTGAGTTCAATTCATTCTGTGAGAAGCATGGAATTAGAAGATAATTATCTGCTCCTAGAACCCCTCAGCAGAATGGAGTTGTTGAAAGGAAGAACCAAACTATCTTGGATGTTGCAAGGACTATGCTGGTTGAAGGGAATGTTCTGAATATTTACCGGATAGAAACTATTAGCACTGTTGTTTACACTTTCAACAGAGTTCATATTAAAGGTGATACTGGTAAGACCCCTTATGAGCTTTGGTTTGGTCATGTTCCTACTATGAGATATTTCAGAATTTTTGGTAGCAAATGTTATATCAAGAGAGACGAGGATATAGAAAAGTTTGATGCTAGAAGTGATGAAGGAATTTTCTTGGGATATTATACAAAGAGAAAAGTCTACTGAGGCTACAATAAGAGACTAAGAAAGATAGTGGAAAGTGCAAATTTGAAGGTGGATGAGAACCTTGGGAAAGATATTAGAGAATGTGGTTATGATGATGGACAAGATGTTGTTTTAGCTCCTATTCAGACTGAAGAACCTAAGAAGAATGATCTGGTAGAGATAGTTAACCTAGATGGTGCTGTTGTCGATGAAGGGGTGCAGGAAACTGATAATTAGAACAATCAAAAGACTTCGAGGTATGTAAGATTGAATCATTCTAAATATCAGATTATTGGTGATAAGAATAAATGTGTAATGACCAGAAGAAGGTTAGTTGTTGAAGAAGTATGTTTGATTTCTAAAGTTGAACCTAAAGATGTTGTTGAAGCTTGCAAAGATGAAAATTGGATGAGAGCTATGGAAGAAGAATTAGATCAGATTGAAAAGAATAATACATGGGAACTTGTACCTAGAACTAAAGATAAGAATGTGATTGGTACTAAATGGGTATTCAGGAACAAATTGAATGAATCCGGTGAAGTTTTAAGAAATAAAGCTAGATTGGTTTGCAAAGGATATTCTCAGAAAGAAGGAATTGATTATGAGGAGACTTTTGCTCCATGGGCCAAACTTGAAGTTGTTAGATTGTTGCTTGCTTATGCCGCGTATAAAGATTTCAAGGTATATCAGATGGATGTCAAATCTGCCATTTTAAATGGTGATCTTGAGGAAGAAGTCTACATTGAGAAACCAGATGGATTTGCATTATCAGATCATGGCGATATGGTATGTAAGCTTAAGAAAGCTCTTTATGGATTGAAGCAAGCCCCTAGAGCCTTGTATGCAAGACTAGATAAGTATTTATTGAAATTGGGATTTAATAAATGGGCTGTTGACAATAATCTATATTTTAAGATAGAAAATGACAACATCTTGATTGTTGAAGTTTTTGTTGATGACATTATCCTTGGAGGTGATGATAACTTGAGCATGAAGTTTGCCGGTGATATGCAGAAAGAATTTGAGATGTCTATGATTGGTGAGATGAAATTTTTCTTAGGTTTGTAGATTTCACATACTGAAAAAGGTATATTTATGTCTCAAACTAAGTATGTGAAGGAATTGCTAAAGAAGTTTGGGTTGGATGACTCCAAACCGGTTGGAACTCCTATGGTGACTGGCTGTAAATCGTCTAAGAATGATGAATGTCAGAAAGCTAATAAGAGCTTGTACACATCTATGGTTGGTGGACTACTATATCTCACTTAGACTACACCAGACATCATGCATGATGTGTGCATGGCTGCTAGATATTAAGATGATCCAAAAGAGAATCATGTCACTGCTGTAAAGAGGATATTTAGATACTTGAAGGGAACCATGGACTATGGTTTGTGGTATTCGAGGAATGATGATTTCATGTTATGTGCCTACACTGATGCAGATTGGGTTGGCCATGTAGATGACCAGAAGAGAACTACCAGTGAAGAATTCTTTTTGGGAAAGAAGCTAGTTTCATGGGCTAGTAAGAAACAAGATTCAATGTCCCTATCTACTGCTGAAGCTGAGTACATTGCTTCTCCTAGTAATTGCACTCAGGTAGTTTAGATGAAGCAAATGTTGAAAGATATTAGAGTTATCTATGATGAGCCTACTGTCATTTACTGTGATAATTCCAATGATATTAACATGTCAAAGAATCTGATGCAACATTCAAAGAATAAGCATGTGTCAATCAAATATCATTACTTGAGAGAGCAAGTTAGTGAAGAGAAAGTGAAGCTAGAGTATGTATCTACAAAGGAACAAATAGCTGATATTTTCACTATCTTTGCCTACAGATACATTTGTATATTTGAGAGACAAGGTAGGGGTATCTACCCCTCTTGATGAGAACTAGATGCATTGAGTTGCATCAATCCGATGGACTTCAGAGCTGCATCCTTTTATCCAGATTGATGAGTTGGTGTTGCTCCTCTGATGTAGTCTATGTTTTAGGGAGAGATATTCATGTTTTTGTTTTGGGAAAGAGGTTTTGGTTTTCTATTTTGAGATCATGTGAAAAACTGCTTTATATGTCTTGATCTTAGGGGGAGTTTGTTGGAGATATCTTCTTTCTTTGCATTGACTGCTTTTCACATTCATATGTTTCCATCAATGCCAAAGGGGGAGATTGTTGGATATTGTTGGTCATTGTTGTTGCTAGGATATGTTGTTGTCATTGATGTCAACATATTCCTATGAATTTATCCGGTGTGTGCTGATTGGGAAGATCTTATGATCCGATTTTGCAGTTTTGTTTGCTGATCACTATTTTGTTGAGTTCAGTATTTCCTCCAGTATATTCTAGTGTGATCAGATCTTGCACCGAGTTTTTGGGATATTGCTTGGGATAGTCTTGTGCATCTTCATTTTAGATGGATCCTGATTTGGTGCTCTACAAGTTATCTTTCTTTGTGGTAGTTGTTGTTGTTGAGTATTCCTGAGTTTCAGTTGTTGATCGATGAAGATTGTTGCTAATGATTCTAATGTGCTTGTTGATGTTTCCTGATCATGTCCTATTTGTTTTATTGATCCACATTGATCGTTGTGTGATTTTTTTATGGTTTCTATGAACCGGTGATGATTTTCATGTTATAAGGTTTTCTTGGTGGTGTAGCATGTTGCGGTTGATCTTGGCATAATTTCTGGTGGAGTTGAGCATTTGGGAATTTGTTTTAGGACAATGTTATGTCATGTAAATCATTATATTAGTCCAGTGGTCAATATTTGTATCATGTGATGTAATTTTATAATTGAGGGTTGAGAGTTTAGCCGACCTTGTTATCAAGGTTAATGATTTGTATAAATAGGTGATATATTCATCTAATTTAAGTGTCAATATTGTCTCTGCATTATCAGAGAGTGGTGCATGTGTGAACAAGTGATTTATCCTTCGATGTTGTGATTGAGGAGAGATTGGTGTTGTTGAGTAAACTGTTCTTAATTGGAACTGTAATTAGGCATTTGGAGATGCTATTCTTTTAGTTCATTTATTTCAAATTGTAGTTCGAATGTTGTAAGTCAGTGAGACTTCCTTGAGGGTTGTAGCCTTCTGGGTCATTATATTTTGAGCAGTGAGCTCTAGGTAGTGTGTCTGAAAGCATGTGCATTTCCCATTGTAATATTTCACATACTACTGCAGAGTATCATCTTACTGTGGGTAGGTTCCTACTAATTGTGGTGTTGTGTGTTGTGCTTTCAATTTGATTATCTGTCTTATTGTTGCAATTTATCAGATTTATGTTTTGTGATTAAATTTGTTGATCCAGTAAAAAATGATTCACCCCCCCTCTCAGTTTTCCTCATCTTTGTTGCTAACATAATCATCTACATTTAGGTATTTTATTCTTGCCCTCAAAAGGCAAGCTATTCCAATTCAATTCAAGTTCAATTTCTATTTCAATTAAGTTTAATCAAACCTGAGGTTTGACATAAGGCAAACCCCTATCCACAACCTCCTTTCTTTTCTCTTGTGTGTAGATACAAGTACCTAAAAGAGATGAAAGACCTCAGACAACATTCAAAGCCCAACATAGACCTGACCTCATAATCTGGACTTGACTTTTAGGTACCAAGGCATTAGGTGCCCCTATCCTAGGACCAAGGTGTTGGGGTGCCCTAGTCCTCTATGTTCTACATTAAATTTCAATCACAAGTGCATAATCAGATTCCCTATCCATTTGTATACCTATTGTGAAGTTTTCATTTCATTATCAATCAACGTAATCAGTCCAAGTTGTTAGTTCATGCATGTACCTTCTTACCTTAGATTTAACATTCAAATTACCTCATTCCAATTACATTTTCAACTCAAACAAAAGGAAATGGGACTTCAATCAATATCTAACCCTCTTCCTAATAGAATTGAGTTTGGATCTATTGAGTTAATCCTCCTTTTAATGTGATGCATGTGAAATTTAGTTCATTTCCTAGTTTATATAGCTAAGCTTATGAAACCCTAATTTTCCATCTATTACACTTTATATATCCATTGGATCATCATTTATCTCTATTAGGATGGCTTAGAGATGTAGGGTGTATATTTATAATCAACCCAAAAATATTGGATGCAAGAGGTAAATAAGACGTGTGAAGATTCTCTCCAAGTCGACACACATTCCAGTTATCCTCATAAAGATTCTACACAAAACTACTCAATTTAAAAAACATAAGTAGGTTCATACCAATCTGTTTTACCCAAAATATTTAATTTGGATCCAAAAATAAAATATGCGGTCCATGATGAAAGAAGCATGATGTGCTAAGAACAATATCCAATGATCCACAACAATCTCAAGGCAATAGATAGACAAGAAATGCAGTGCATTCTTCCGCAAAGTTATGAAAGTGCACTAACACTAATCACAAACATATATGCCACTTAAAGAAAAACATCCATCCAATTGATAAACTGAGATCGGTCAACCATATTCATTCTACTTCAATCCACATAGCCATTTGATACATATATCTAGTGTATACACATACTTTCAGATAAAGATATTGTTCACCATAATAGTCATCAGAGATAGTAACACATTTTCCAGACCAAACAAAAGACATTAATCTTCTAGAAATACAACATGTCATCAAAATTAGCCATCCAGAAATATTACAAATAGTTAACATAGTATATCCACCTATTCCTAAAAAATAATACATCATTTTGTACAAGAATTTGCATACAACTCTACATTGTATTATTAACTGATAGACATTCGGACCACATCCAGACAAACAACCAGATACAACCAATATCAAGGACTTAACCAGAATATACTGTCAGACCATATACTTCTGCATTATATCACTTCCGGACCAGTAGCACCAACAACTAGACCAATCCAACAACCAAACTAATAATCAGACCACCAATAAGTCAACCAGACCAAGTATATTAACATCTTGAATCACAACAATAGATTTTACATCAATGACAACAAAGACTCATATGTGCAACATATTATATTTTGTCATCAAAAGCATAGTGTAGACCACATGCAAATTTGTTGGCATTCATCATCCATGTGCATTTGTTTTTTTCCTCTGTTCGTATTTTTCGTTCCACTTTGTTCATTTTTAATATGAATTATTCAAAGATGCAAATATTGGAGGTGTTGCATAAAGTGTGTGAAGTTAAAATGACCGATAAGAAGTTTCTACATTTTAGTTATGAGGGTTTTTTTAATAATATTTCTATAGATTTATTATGCTTCTCGTAGATGGATATTTATGCTTTTCAAAGGAGGAATTTGTTAGAATAGTTGTGTCTCAAAGTTGCAATTACATAAGTTTACTATTGTTGAATGTTCCAAATAACTGAGAGGGGGGGTGAATCAATTGTAAATTAAAAATTGTATTAGTTTTCCACCGAAACAAATCTGGCAAATTAAACTCTAGATTACTTAACCATGAACAAGTAGTAACATGAAAAGACATACACATGAAACACCAAATATGATGTGGAAAACCCAAGAAGGGAAAAAACACTAAGAATGTTAGTTCTCAGAATAGAAACACCTATTTGGGTGACACCGGTTAAGGTGATTTTTACAAGATGGCCCACTGTTAGAATTTATCACTATAGGTGGGCTCACTACTCAACTAAAACCACTAGAAAAATGAGGGCTCATAGCCCAAAGGAAGAAAGAAAGAATCCACCACAAAGGCACAATTGCTAGTCAGCTGCAATGCTGGAAGAAACCTTAGGCTCACTACCACCGGTATCAAACAACATCAACACACAACCACACTGATCAACCACTTCCAATCACCAAAGATAGATCTTCCTTTTACAATCAAATTTCTTCTATAATTCATTCTATATATATTTCATTACAATCATTCTTAATATATACTGATCTCCAAAATAAAAAATTTCAAGTTGACCATGGAGACAATAAATCATAATTAAAAAATAAGTCTTCACTAAGCATTCTCATGATGGAAGGGAATGAAAAGTGGACCACACCACAAATCAACAACACATTATCCAAATGCTGCAATCATCAGACCAAAAAGATAGAGCATTTGGGTTAACCAAACTAGGTAAGAACAATTATGGAGCACAACAACATGTGCCAAATTAGAATAACAAAAATACAAGCTTTAGAAGCATAAATCCAGAAACACAACAATAGATTTGAAGATGCATAGCAATAAAAACTTTGTCAAACAAATATCATCAACACAACATAGGCTTCAAGAGAACACTTTTCAAACCACCAAAACATGAGAGAAGAATCTCAATATAGTATCCAACAACGTGCCAATATATCATGAAAATATTTGCAATAAGTCAGAACATCCGAAGCAAAAAACGAAGCACTAAAACATAATCAGTATGTTGACATCAATGACAACCATACTGAAACATCAATCAAATTCACATTTGCAAAAATCTCCCCCTTTGTCATTGATGGCAACATTCATCAATGAGAAACAATTTCTCTGACAACATGTTCAACAAAAATTCTCAAAAATACTTCTCCCCCTTAGAAAGAAAAACTACATACTTCCAAACTTCTCTGAAATTCTCAAGCGCAAGCTTCTCAAATTTCTCAAACATAAAATTCTCAAACTTCTCTCCCTTTGACATCAAGGACAAAGGTAGATAACAACACAACTTAGAAACTACACTGCTCCCCCTAAGAGGAAGCCCCAAACACTAGCCTAGATAGAAATATGCATGAATTATCTTGGACTAATGCACTACCAGATGCACTTAGTTCAAAATAGGAAGGGGAATAATGCCCAACAACTGTCAGATATATTCAAGTTTCACTTCATTGTCCAATACTTTTTCTCTCAAGAAATGATACTAAATAGAAATATGCTTTGTTCTAGAATGCAAAACCGAGCTTTTAGAGATATTGATTTTACTTGTATTATCACACATAATTGAGATAGGTTCATCAAACAATACACCAATATCCTTTAATAAATGTTTCATCCAAAGTATTCGAGTGCAACATGAAGCAATTGCAATATACTTAGTTTCTATGGTTGATAAAGATACAAAATCTTCCTTCTTACTTAGCCATGCCACTTACTGGGAGCCAAGGAAAAATGATCCACCATTTGTAAATTTCTTGTCATCAACACTTCACAATTCTCTTATTATAAGCTTTTAGAGCAAATGTAGTGCCCCTCCCTGATTTATCTTGTCTTTTCTATATCAAAGGAATATATTAATCTAGCTTAGTCTACTTTATGATGATTTGACGGTATCATGTTATGTACTAACCCTATTTCATGATTGTATTGGATATGATGATGGATCTATATTTGATCATTATTCATGATGGATCATATTTCTTATGGGATTTTGATGACATTATGATTACGTAACCCTACTCTATGATTATGATGACTGTGTTGATGCTCTGATGTTTTTGATTGTCTTCTAGTGTCTTTGTGATTAGAGACGATGTCATACTACTCATTGCGAGCACAATATGACGTTGCAATTCTCTATCACTTGCTTGATCATTTATGATGTATATGTATTGTATATATGTTGTATTGTGTTTAGTTGTGGATGTAGGATTGCAAGTACCAGACTTCGACTCCACCCGGTCTCACAGATCTGAGCGTATCTTTATCCCAATGGCAAGTTGTTGGAGATGGCATGTGTTTCCCTCTCTTACTCTAGGCTTAAGTTGATATCCTTGTCAATTAGTGTCTTGGCTTGAGTAGTTGGTCTGCGTCATGTGGTATGTTGTTCAACCTTATGTCAAGTTGCCTTGTGAGTTTATAATTATTAATTAATCAGTTTATATAGTTTATAAATATTAAATTAAATCAATGGATGACATTAATATTTAATATTAATGTGTGATTATTGTTATTATTAAAAAAATATTACTCATTAATGTTTATTTTATGGATTTATATTTTATTGGTTATTTGGAATTGTGGAAATTAAGCAATCAATTACTACATATAGCCATTGGCGTAAATCATTAAATAATGGTTAGTACGAATACAATATACTTAAATACATATTTATTTTCTGAGAGTTTATAATTAATTAATAATTAATTGATGGAATTATATTAGTTGAATATTTATGCTTATCACAACATCCATTTATTTATTAGTTCTTGCCGATAGGCAGGATACTTATGCAATCATTCGATTCAATTCTTTTTCTGGGTTGGCCAATCACAATAGATAATTTTTTGCATTTCTAAAGTTCAAATTTAAGAACATATTTTTATTTATCTCTTCTACTATCGAAAGTGATATAAAGTAGATAGATCAAAGTAAATATTTTTACATTGATTACAAATGCCGACACATCTGTGTATATTAAATGCAAAGTCTGACAAAACCTTATCTGTTTGATTGCTCAGGCTATGCCCTATCAATTTGAAGTGAACCCAAAATAACATAATTTTGGACTTAGATTAACAAAAAAATGTATTGACATAAATTTACCAAAATTGCATACCGTTAAAAAGAAACATATCAAAGGTCATGTAATTCCTGCACTACCCACTCTAAAATAAGAAAATGTTAACTTTCAAAAGCAAAATTGACACTACACCTAATTAATAACCAATGTCAGTTCCTGAAATTTGTCTTCAACTAGATTTCTTTCAAATCAAAACAACTTTTAATGAAAAAAAAAACACAACCATAACACAACTTTATGTAAAGCAGAATGATTGCAAAGATTTGAATTTTGTCTTAGTAGCCCCACCATACCCTAATATGTGCTACTACTCATGCTGATGATGACCAAAGCATGTTATATTGTGACCTCTTTCGATCTACTCCAAAACATTCATGAAACTGCCCACTCAAACTTAATTTTATCAAGCTAATATAACCGACTTCAACAAATGTTTAAAAAAAAAATGATGCCCCGTAAAATTCACCATAGCTGAGGCATATGATGTGAAGTATTTTTTTTACAAATATGTAGTTAAAAAATTGACTAATTTTAAAAAATTCAAGGCATTAGATAAATTAGATTGCAAATATGCAGTTCATAAATCAGTAGGCGATGGATGCTAAATGCTTTTTCTAGCCAATTGGAAGAATCAAAGGTTTTCAGAATATAGCGAGGTTGAATAATTTGAAAAATGACACCAGATTCTGAATATTGTTAGCTAGTAGGTGCATCACTATCATATTTTTTCTACACATTTTTTTATTCCAGAATAATATTCATCAAAAGAAGGTGCATTGTTTGTGGTCGAGATATAGCTAATAATGGTCCAAACTAGGGGCACAACTAGAAAGTTATCTATACAACCACATTTGGCAACAACTGGGAATCAAATAGTAGACAAGATAAAACATCTCTACCATTGGCAATAATTACCAAATCCATTGGCTCAAATTTGGAGTTCCTTTGATTCAATTTTGTTGTGCAACTACAATTTCTTACACATTGTTGGAATCTCCTATGCCAAAATAGATTGGAACTTGTGTACAATGAACAAGTCTCTAACATATATGCTGCCCAAGAAGCCACTATGCTTTGTGTGTTGGAAGGAACAAAATAATACAAGAGAATAATAAATATTGGACACTAACACCCTACCCATTGTAGTTTCTGAAAAATAGAGGTCCAGTAACAAAACACTGAATGTTGTAACAAAATAGAGGAGAAAATAGAGCACTGGTACAACAAACATAATAATTGTTTTTAACACAAACACATAAATATCTTTATTCAATTCAATCAATGGGTTACATAATGCCACAGTTATGAGGCCTTCTTTAAAATGGAATAAGGACACCCAAAATCAGAGCATGATGAAGGTAGAAATAATGGTGAAAGGAAAGCCTTGTTAATTGTTTATTCAAACTGACTAAAAAAGAAACTAAACTCTAAATTAATAGTCCCAATGTACAAATATAACATTGGTGGTGAATGACAACTACATCATCTTCTCAAATAGATCAAGCTGCAACATCAATTATCAACACCCATGCACCAGACAATAAAACAAAGCCTACACAAAATACTTCGCACCAAGAATGAACTTCATAGCAAAGGAAAAAGCTCTGCCCTTCCTATCAATATGGCTTTCCTTCATGCATGATGGTGACTTTGATCTAGAAAACTTAGTTTCTTCCAACTAGCTTGAAACAACATTTGGCCCAACAATGCATGGTGGAGCAGCTAAAAATAAGATTTTTGCCACACTTGTCACTAGATGTGAAGCCCCACGTTGCATTATGCTAGGATATCTCTCCTACATTTGGCAAAGGAAATTTTATGATTCTCTTTTTGGGCAAAGAAAAAGGCAATGGCCAATACCATCTCTTCCTGTAGGACACTAACTATATCTCCGTCTGCATATCATGATTCTTCTCCACTATTGTACAAACAAAAGATCCTTTAAATATATTGGTGCTCTTTTAGTATCTTATTTTATTTTAATAAATTCATGAATCCATTCCACATGCTTAGACATTGCAATTATTGGTCAACAAAATGAAGAGAAATAAATATATATATATATTTTAGTAACAAAATTTATTTATTCTGAAGTACTTTATTTAATTTGTTTAGAAGAAATTTGTGTGTCATAATGTAGGCTCTAACTTTACAAATGGTATTTAAATCATACAATTGTTTTGATAGCAAAAAAGAGTTTGAATAGATGGAAAAAAAAATCTCAACCCTATCCATATTCCATTGCATGCTCTTGATATACAGTTCTGTGATGTATGTCTGCATCGATCTAGTCCTTTGAAAACACTGTGTTTTCTAAAACCATTTTGAGTTTATATTGAAGATAGAAGCATTCAAAATGTTGCAGGGTGAGAGAGTAGCTGTGAGGGCTGATTAGGAGCAGAAAAACCAAATTGATGATCTGTTTAGAGATGTGGGTTGTCTATTTAGCTCATTTTTTCAATGCCCATCTCTGTGAAAAGAAATGAGAGGTAGGACCGAAATGAGGGCTGCAGGATTTGCTTCATTGCTGTTGGGGATTTCTTCTACTCTCATATTGCTTGGCACTCTTGCATTCTTTCTTGGGCTTATAATGATGCCGATGGTCGCAACACTGACTCTCACTTTTTCTTTCATTGGGATTCTTGATACCTTCTTTCCATTCAATCCATGTCATATTCTCAACAAGAGCAAAATGGTGTTGGACCCATAATAATTCGACAATTTTGGATTATTGCCAGAGATTTTTTTTATTGTATGCATTGATCGTTACATACAGATGAGCCAATTTTTGTTTGCAAAAAAAACAAAAGAGTTTGAATTACAAGTATGGTAAAGAATTCATGAATCCAAAGGTTGTAGTCTATTAATGCCATATAAATTCTTATGTAAAATGTGTCCATATTTCTATATTTTGATGATCAAAATATCACAATTTTTTTTGTAAGATCAATTATTATCAAATTTTGGTAGTTATGATATGTGCTAATGTTCAATATCATATTGTCCAAATAAAAAAAATTCCATCATTTATTATGGTTTCATATAATAATACATACGATTAAAAAATAAGGTGTAAAAAAACTAATTGTTTTGCCTATTATTAGTTTTATTTAGGAGTCCAAAAATTATTCCTTGTAAATTATTGATGAATACAAAGAATAACTCTCATAGAAACCCATTTACTCAAGATTCTTGAAATTAAAACTATATTCTTGAAACTACAATTATATTTGTCTACTTTTACACTCATCCAAGAATTCCACTAAATACAAATAACCTAATTAAGAAATTCCAAAAGCTTCTTCCTACGGTGGAGAAAGAGGCCTTCGTAGGGAGCTTTTCCTTGATGTGGACAACAAACACCCGAAGCAAAATTAAATTGATCTTATTCTAGAAGAAAGAACACAAACATTATTGTCTTCTACTTCCATGAAATTTCTTGATATTCATAATTCTTCAGCTATACAGGCATATAATATAAAGGTGTAGGTGAGCAAAACTATGTTGGAAACTGGCATGACTAAGTTGTGGGTAAACCTTTTTTTTTACAAGAACATAAATGATGTTATACACACAATAATCATAGGCAATACGAGTAGCAAGAATCTATGCTATAAGAATAAAAAATTATGTTGCAAAGGGTTTGACCATAGTATCAAATCATAAAGAATTTAGATGTTCACACACATGATTCAAGAAATAAAATAAATTAGAAATAGTATATGATCAAATGATTTTTACCCTCTTTTTTATTTATCATATTTTATCCTTCTCTTCCTAATTGTGCTTATTTTGTTTTGTTTGCTTGTCTCATTCTATCCTACTATTCAATGGCACCATTCAATCACAACTATTTTTGTTTCTCTTATAAAGCTTAGATTTTCTAAATTTGTTCAATATAAAGCTTAGATTTAATAGCGTCATGTAATGTAAGGCGATTGCATTATTATCGTTGTCTTAGTTTGTTCAACCAAACATTGCCTTGGCACATACATTGTTGGAGATATTTTCAAATAAAACATGTGAAACCAAAATTTCATATTGTAGGTGATTAAACTTATCAAATTCAAAATCTTTGCTCTAACAACAGTCTCTTGTACAAAAGCTTTAATCAATTGCTTTTCCCTTTAAATCACTACATTAACCCAAAACATTTCGGCAGGAACTTGACGCATTGCGTCTCTTGTTTATTATTTATTTGATTATTTTATATGTATGTGGGAGATATTTATAGTATTGAGTTTAACTTATATTTGCTAGCACATTTATATGTATCTATACATTTAATTTTTTGTTTCTTGTTTATCTATTTATTTATTTTTGGCTCATCTATTTATTGGCTATTTATTATTTATTTATATTGGTTTTGATTTATTATTTGAGCTTTTGATTTATTGGATTATTTATTTATTTATTGTTTAATTTCTGGATGGGTATTTATGTTTGTTTGTACATATATCTTCTTTAATGATTATTTATTTATTGTTGGATTATTTATTATTTATCTAATTATTTATTGTTTTGATTATTTATTTGCCTTGTTGTTTTATTTATTTGCTATTATTCATGTACCTTCCCCTTGTTATGATTGGCCCTCTTGGGAGTTGTGATTGTGAGGATAATATTATTTAATTGTTTATTTATTTATTTATGTTCATTGTGGTTTTATATTTAATTGGAGCATTTATTTATATTGCCTTTGATTTATTTTATTGGGCTTTAATTTATTATTATTGTTTATTATATTATTATTATTACATTCTCTTGTTACTAATTGAGTAATTAAATATTATGTTTATACCTACCCTATTATTTTATTGGTTGAGATTTAAGGGTAAGTAAATAATATTATTTTATATTCTTACCTCGATTTTTGGTTGGGGGGGGGGGGTTGGTACAGAATATATTTTATTGGAATATTTTGATTGACAGATATTCTTTTGTAGTTTTGAATGAGATTCTATTTATTGGCTTTGTGAGCATTTGTGTGAGTGTGCTTCTGGATATCTTTCTGCAACTTTTGGATTTTAGAATTGCTTGGATTTTTGCTCTTCTATGAATACATTACCATCACTCTACTTCCAAGTTGGAGATCTTTTTCCATTCTTGCATTTTAATTTTTTGAAAAGAGTTGTTTTCTTCATGTCTGCTAAAAGATTGTTTAGGGAGATTTGGGAATGAATGATTATTCTATTATCAGTAATTGGGAGTAATTTTTTGGGAAAAAGATTTATATATGATTTTACGAATCGGTGTGTTGTATTGTTAGAAAAGGGGATTTGTGTATGTTAATATGTTGATTATAATTTGCTTGTGAATGCATTGTGGTAATGATTGGTTTTATGAGGTTTATTTGTTGTTGTATACAATGTCTTGTGTCCATTTGGTTTGATTAGATCTGGAGTGGCTATGTCTATAATTATTTATGTGCAATTTATTGTCAGTATAAGTTGGAATTCTTGGATGCGTTGTATTGTTGGCCTTAACAAGGCTTTGTTTTGGTTTTTTATTGGATTTTAGTGACTTCTTGGTCATATTTATGCCATTGTAAGGCTCGTGCCCGAATCTAGACAAATTTGAATCTCTCTATATTCTATTTTCCGTGAGTTGGTCCCTTGTTACAATAGCGCTACTATGGGCTTCAATAGCACCAAAGTAGTGTCAATAGATTTTTGGGTTGGTTTTTTGAGTCCCTTAGTTGATTTCTTTGCTTGGTCTTTATTCCATAGGCTTGTTTTGTTATGTTTGATGGTTTTGGGGCATTGTTCCATTTATTTGTGATATGTGTGAATCCATTTGGGCTCGGGCAAGTAATTTTGTGCTTGTCCGTTGAGGTTTTGATATGTTGCTCCAACAAGTTGAGAGATTCCTTGCTGTTGAGGATGGTTAATTGTAGCTCCAATGAGAGGTTATGTTGTGCCTTGTTGTGGAGGATCATTCTATGTTATTGGATTCATGTATTGCCCCTATTTATGTGTATTTGACATTCTTGAGGCTCTCTTTATTATTGCATTTTGGCATTATGAGCTTATGGATTGGTCCTTGTTAAGTGGCTCTTGGTTGTATGTTGATGGCTATCTTTGTGATTCAGTTGTATCAGTTTTGTAATGACTTTTGGATTCTTCCCATGTTGAGTTTCATGTTGTTGTAAGATGTATCTTGTTATTATTTTACCCATTGGTCTTGGTCTGTGTTGGGAGAGTGGGCTCTTGCATGTGTTGGACCAAGGTTATGAGCAATAGATCTCTAGGAAGGGGGTTCTAGACCTATGAAACCACATGAAGAGTTTTTGTTTTAATTTGTAAATGATAACATTATTAATAATTGATTAGTGGGTTGGATATTTAGGAATTCTCCTAATTAAGATTAAGAATATGATGTTGTATGCCCTAATTGGACGGACCCAAGGAGATGGTTTTGGAATCCTAGATTGGGAAGACCGTTGGAGCGATATACCCGATCTCCCTTGAGTGACTCCAAGGCGGAGATGGGTGCCACATGAGGTTTGCATGTGATGACACTCTACCCCACATGTATCCATTATCCATAAGCCTTGATTTGTTTAATTATGCCTTTGGAGGTTGATTACTTTGATTTAGCCATGTAATGTATTTTGATGTTATATTCTTATGTTGGAGTCTTGTAGTGTCATGTTGTATCCTATGATTGTTAGGTGTCAGCTTAGGTCTTGAGTGTGAGTTGGAACCTTATGTCATCTCCTAGCATGGGGGGTGGTTCCTATTTGGTTCCATATGGCCGGGTGGTTTGATGCCTTCTACCATTGGGATATTCTTCTTGGATGATAGAGTGCAAGGATTTGGATCTATAGTATCTCATCATGAGCTTGGATTCTTAGAGAATATTTATGTAATTAGAATTGATATCATGTGTTATGAAAGATGGAAATGTAAAGAAGACTATGTAATCAGCGTATTGAGATCATGTATTATAGAACATGTAGTAAGATGATTTATGAATGAAATGTATTGAATAAGATTGTTGTAAATGGACATTCTAATTGTAGATGTTGTTCTTTATTAGAAAGGAATTAAATGATTTGGAGATATGTATGCTATGTCTTGAGTAAATTTTATGGATAGTAGTGATTATGTTAATTATCATATATGCCTTGATTTGAAAGATGTTAATCTCCAATGTTAGATATCTCAAGATATAGAAGTTAAGGGAGTAATTGTGGTTCATATGGAAATATGGCTCTTTATTATGCGGTCGTCCTTTGGTGCTGATTTCTATGTATTAGAGATGCTACCATATTACGATGCCTTGTAAATGAGGAATATGAATACGTGTCTATGTAACTTGTATTATTAAGATGGGATGTAGCAAAGAGACTATGTGCTTGCTCCATGTGCACTTATGTAAATGAACTTGATATAGAAGAACTATGCTATTTTTATTGTTATAAGATGATGTATTGGTATGTGGTTCACGTTATAGATATGTTTATCATGTTGAGAATTAAATCCTATATTTAAATTAGGGGATTGAAATATTATATTGTATTTATTCTTGTAGAAACATATGACTCTCGAACCTGTTTTGTAGATTGGAATCCTATTTGAATGTAGATAAGTCCTTGCTGCTATGATCTTGCATATGGCTATGGATAGTATTCTTGATGAGTTGTTCTTAAGGAAATAATAGAATACCATTAGTAAAAGAAGGATAAATAAATTTAGTTTCATGATGTGTTAAGTGTTCAAATGAGTAAAGATGGGTATTAGCAATTTTTGATTGCTACTTAAAAATGAACCTTATAAAGAGTATGCAAAGGAATAGAGTTATAAATATGTGTTAATGTTTTATTATAGTTTCATGGGAAGTAAATGTTTAGTTGGATGATAGTATATGGTGCTCTAGATGGATATGCGATGTGTTAGTTTAATGTCAAGTAGTGACATTGAGATACCCTAGGGAATGGAGATGCATTATATGGTTTTATTATGTAGTTATGTTAATGATTAAATAAATATTCCGCTTGCGTAATATGATTCTATTGTTGTGTTCTTGTTCATTTATGTATTCATGTATATAGTTAACGGTGCATTGATGAATAATGGTAGTAATGTTGCATTAATAAATACTAGTAATAGTGTAGTTGTAATGGTTATCTTAAAAAAAAAATAATATCTTTTGTTAGTAGATTTCAGTTTATTTCTCTTGGGTATTTTGGTGGGCATTACAGTAAAATCTGATCCTTTGGGATACCACCATCCAAAATCTTTCGTTACTTTCAAGTATCTGAGTATCCTCTTTACTATAACAACATGTGACTCTTTTGATTGCTATTGAAATCTGGCTACAAGACAAACAACATACATGATATCTGGAGTCTTGTAGTAGTCAAATATAACAATCCTCCAATAATCCATCTATATTTTCTTTCATCAGTCCGAGGATATTTATCCTCATTATTCAACTTGCATCCAATAGTTATGGGAGTATATACTAGTTTGTAATTCTCTAATCCAAACTTCTTCAATAATTATTTAACATATTTTGATTGAGAAATGAATATTTCTTTACTGTTTTGATTTACTTACAATCCAAGAAAGAAATTCAACTCGCCAATCATAGATATTTTAAATTTCTTCTGCATTTCACTAGCAAATTCCTTGCACATATCATAATTGCCAACATTTAAGATTATGTCATCTACATATACAAAAATGAATAAGATCTTACTTGATTCAACTCTGAAGTAGAGATTGCTGTTAGAAAACCCCTTTTCAAAACCTTGATTTAGTAGATACTTATCTAACCTTCCATACCAAGCTCTCGGTGCTTTCTTCAATCCATACAATGGCTTCCTCAATTTACAAAGAACAATTGGATCATCTGATAACTTGAATCCTTCTGGTTGTTCAATGTATACTTCTTCTTTTAATTCTCCATTCAGAAATGCTTTCACATCCATTTGATAGACTTTGAAATCCTTATATGCTGCAAAAGCCAAAAACATCTTAATAACCTCCATTCTATCAACAAGAGCATAAGTTTCTTCAAAATCAATTCCTTCAACTTGTGTGTAACCTTTTCATACCAATTTTGCTTTGTTTCTTATAACCTAACCATCTTTATCCAGTTTATTTCGGAACACCCACTTTGTTCCAATAACATTCTTATCTACCGGTCTAGGTACCAATTCCCAAGTCTAATTTTTCTTAATTTGATCCAGCTCTTCCTTCGTTTCTTTCATCCAATTCTAATCATTTTAGGCTTCTTCAATTGTCTTAGGTTTGGACTCAGAAAGTAAACACAAAAGAACTTTCTCTTCAATAGATTTGCTTCTTGTAATGAATCCTCTGTTCTTATCTCCTATGATTTGATTCTCAAATATTTTTTGCACATACCTTGGGGTTTTTGATATGGTTGCCAAAGCAACCCAAGTTTCTTTCTGCTTATCTTCATCTTTGTTTTTATCTTCTCCTTCATCAGATTCATACATGATTGAATAACAACTTCTTTTGAAATGTTCTCATCAACCTTCACATTTGCACTTTCAACGTTCTGATTCAACCTCTTGTTGTAACATCTGTAAGCTTTTCTCTTTATAAAATAACTAATATATATACCTTCATCTGCTCTAAGTATAAAATGTACTTCCAAAAAATTTGAAATACTTCACAGATGGGATCCTTTCATACCATAGCTCATATGATGTCTTCTCAAATTTATTGTTGAATATAACTCTATTAAGGGTATACACAATAGTGTGTATAGATTTTCTTCACTAAAATTTTGGTAGGTTTTCTTCCTTAATAGTCCTGTTCATTCTTTCAACTACACCATTCTACTGAGGTGTCTAGGAGCTGATAATTGCCTTCTAATTTTATATTTCTCACATAAAGTATTAAATTCATCAGAAATAAATTCTCCTCCTCTATTAGATCTTAGACGCTTAATTCTTATATCAACTTCATTCTCAACTCTAGCTTTAAATATCTTGAACTTTTGTAATGATTTTGAATTTTCTCTTACAAATGCAACCCAAGTCATTCTAGAATGATCATCAATTAAGAGCATGAAATACTTCTCACCTTGTAAACTCCTTGTTTTGGTCAGACTGCATAGGTCTGTGTGAATCAGATCTATCAATCTGGTAGATGATTGTTCCTTTTCTTTGAATGTTCCTTTTGTCTACTTTCCCACTTGGCATTCTTTGCAAATATTGTTATCCAGTTTGCTCAGTCTTGGTAAATATCTCATAGCTTTTATCATACTAATATTCACCAAATGGTCAAAATTGATATGGCACATCCTTTGGTGCCATAGCCAAATCTTATTGATTTGTGATAATAAACCATGTCTTGTAGTATCTTCCAATTGACACATATTTCCACTAGTCTTTTTCCACACAACAATAACAATTTTGGATCTCTTCTGGATCTCATAGCCACCATCTTGAAAGACAACATTGCAACCATTTTTGTACATTTGTCCAACACTCAAGAGATTATGATGCAATCCTTTTATATAGTAAACATTGTCAGTGTTGTGCTTTCCATCAAAAGTAATAGAACCAATTCCAACAATTTGAGGAGTCTGATCATCTCCAAGTCTAATGGAACCACCATCATATTTCTCAAGCTTTACAAACCTACTTTTGTCACCAGTCATATGATTTGAACATCCACTATCAATCAACCATTCATTTATATCTCTTCTAACATAGTAGGCTTTCTTATTGAATTTTCCTTTGTTATCCTTAAACTTCTGTTTTGATCCTCTTTTTGGACATCTGCATGCATAATGACCAATCTTTCCACATTTAAAATATTTAAGGGGTAACATACCTTTATACTCTCCAGTTCCACTCTTCAATTTTCTCACAAAGTTTTCTTCCATCTCATCTAGGCTCTCATCATCTAAATCTTCGTCTACAACTTTTGATGCTCTAAAGGTCATTTCTGATTTTGGTTTGTCCCAGCCAAACTTCCTCATCCTCAATACAATCAGGGTGCCAAATAAATGTTCTCTAGTGAATTCTTTTGGATCATAGGTCTCCTCAATAGCTAATATCTTGTCACTATAACTCTTCGGTAAAGTTTTTATGATCTTTTGTATCACATTCTTCTCATCCAAGACATCACCACAATGTTTGATCTCATTTACAACACTATCAACCTTCTAAAAGTAGCTCACAACTCCTTGACCTTCTTCCATTCTCAAAATCTCATAAGTGCCCTTAGCAGTCTACATCTTACATAGTTTGACTCTTTCATTTACTCCATAAATAATTTTCTATTGGGAACTGTTAGCATTTGCATGAAGACTGCATTAATGATATGTTATGTTGTCACTGATGTCAATTGAACTGATAATGGTATTTATGATATTGTCTTGTAACCGGTAGGAAGAGCTTTGAGGAAGATGTTGTAAACTGATATGTAAGTTTGTGAGTTAAACCGGTAACCGGTGTATAAGGTTAAACCCTTTCTATGTTATGTAACCAGTAAACCCTACCAGTTGTTTTTGTTAAACCCTAACCAATTAAGTTTGCTGAAATGGTTATGTTGGTTTATTATCTGTTGAGCGGTAATGATGGAGACACATGTGATCATTGTAAGAAGATAAGTTAAGATTGTTTTGGAATGTTTATTTGATTGTCTAGGGAATGAGAAAAGTGGATTGCATCTAATGCAAAGTGTGTGATGAGTTAAAAGTCCGATGAAGCAGTGATCATGGAGCGGTTGGAATTTTATTGAAGAATGTGTATAGATTGCTATGTAAATCCAATGGTCACACTTGAACTGATTTGTTTGTAATCTCTATGAGAGAATTAGGTTTTTGTTGTGTTAGCGACCTAATTGATTTGTATTTAAGGTCAATGAAGCTGTTTTGTTTAGTGTTGGAAAAGTATTGGCTGAAATCAGTTGAGTGTGTGGTTGCCTAACCAGAGAATGGATCTACAGTTTGAGTAAAGACAGATTGAAGCTTAAAAGGATCTGATCAAGCAAATATAGTGCTATTCAGACAGATCAAGAAAAACCTATTGTCTTCTAACAATTACAATAGAATTGAAATCCCCTAACCGGGTAAGCTCTAACAAGCTTGGTTACTTCTTAAATCCTCTAACAAGGTGGTCCATTAGCTTGGATTCTCAATTCCTCTACCAAGGTTACTCCTAACAGGATATTTGCTTTTTATTAAGGCATTTTGTAAATCCCTTAATGAGGTGATTCCTAACAGGATCAGTTCTTAACAAGACTTATTATAAAAGCTTTAATAGGCTTGGCTCCTAATAGGGCGAACTTCATAAGAGTTCAGATAGCTATCTTGTGAGTCTCATCTCACCGTGGCTTTTACCTATTTGGGTTTTCCACGTATAAACATTTATGTCATGTGGTGAATGTTTTTTGTGGTTATGATCTTATTTGTTGCTTTGATTAACTTCTGATAAGGAGTGATAACTAGAAGCATTGAGAGATGGAGTATGTTGATATATGATTAAGCATTTGGATGTTTACAAGATAAAAGTTGTTTATTGTTAAGTTGTTATAACAGTTAACTGATTGATGTTGAGTATTCTTATGAGTATCGATCTTGACAGTAATATTTTATTGATAAGTTTACTTTGTGAGTTTGAGTTTGAGATTTGGAAGTTTGTATCAGTTTTTCAGTTTATTGATTCACCCCCCCCTCTCAGTAATCTACCGAATACTTATTCCTTCATCATACCATCAATTAGTATCAGAGCATCTCAGGTCCTCTTAAATCTAAAATCCTAACAACTTGAGGAAAAGATATTGTAGATCATGATGAAGAAGGAAAGTCCAAAGTTCAACAAAGATAACTATAGGATACAGAGCAACATAATGAAGATTTACATTAAGAGTCTGGGAAGTCAGTATTGGGATCATGTAAAAACTCAGTATGTTACACCTACTAGAACTCTGACTGATGAGCAGAAGAAATAACAACAAGAAAATCATCGAGCATTGGAGGCTATTATTAGTTCCCTCTCTGATGCTGAATATGTAGATGTTCATGGTCTTGAAACTGCATATGAAGCATGGAAAAAACATGAAGAGATTTATAGCGGTGAAGAAAATGTTAAGATTGCTAAAGAGGAGAGCCTAAGAGGAGAGTTTGATGACATGAGAATGTCTGAAGGTGAGAATATCCAGCAGTATGGTCAAAGGATAAAAGAGATAGTTGGTGAAATAAAAAGTGCAGGAGGGAAAGTGGAAGATGCCACAGTGATCAGTAAGGTACTGAGAACCCTGCTACCGGTCTATGCTATCTGAGTTGTAGCTATTTAGGAGCTAAAGTCCATTGACAAAACTAAGGTAACTCTTGACTCTATCATTGGCAAACTTACTGCTTTTGAATTAAATGGCTATGATGGTAGTGTATAGAAATCAGAATATGCATTCAGAGCTTCTATCTCTAACACATCTGTGAGAGAAAAAGTAGAGATACTTGTCATGGTTATTAATCTAGATCCAGCAGAGATGTTGATGATGAAGACAACTTAGTGTAGCTTGAAGCATTGTTGGCAAAACGACTGCCTAGAGGCACTGGTAAATATAGAGATAAACTACCTTTAAAATGTTTTGCATACAATAAGATTGGTCATATAGCAGCTAATTGTCCTAATGGTGAATATAAACACAAGAGAGACAAATTCAAGAAGTATAAGGGTAAAGTAAGAGAGATTGTCTTATTACTATTGATAGTGGTATCACTAATGAAGAATCTGATGATGATGCTAGTGAAGATATTGTTAAGGAAGAGATATCATATCAGAAGGCACTGGTGTCTAGGATGGATAACTCTGATGATTGGATCATTGATAGTGGTTGTTCACATCATATGACCAGTGATAAGAGCAAATTTATTTCCTTGAAGGAATTTGATGGTGGTGTTATCAGATTTGGCAATGACTCACACTGTATAGTTAAAGGTAAGGGAGTTATTTCTCTTAATGGGAAGAGCAGTGCCGACGATCTCTATTGGGTTGAAGGCCTAAAGCACAATCTTCTGAGTGTGACACAACTTAATGACAAAGGATACCCACCGGAGTTTAGAAATGGTATGTGCAAAATCTTTGACAACAAAGGTGAATTGATTGCAACTGGGAAACAAACCAGAGGTAATTTATTTCATCTTAATCCTAAAGTTAGCAACTATTTGATTGCAAAGATAGATGATAGCTGGCTTTGGCATAGGAGATTTTTTCATATAAACTTTGATAACATTGTCAAAGTGAGCAAGTCCAAGACAATAAGAGGTCTACCTCAGCTAGACAAACTGGTTAATGCTCTTTGCAAAGAATGTCAGTTAGGAAAGATGAATTCTTCAACTTTCAAGAGCAAGTCCTTCTCAGCAGAGCACTTGTTAGATTTAGTTCATACAGATCTATGTGGACCAATAAGAACAAGAAGCATTCAAGGTGATAAATATTTCATGATCTTCACTGGTGATTGTTCAAGGATGATGTGGGTCACATTCTTGAAGGATAAGAATGAAGATTTTGGTAAGTTCAAGGCATTCAGGGCCTTAGCTGAGAAAGAGAGTGGCAAAAAGATAAAATATCTGAGAAAAGATCAAGGTGGTGAATTTTCTTCTGAGGAATTCGCTAAGTGCTTTGATGAGAATGGTATCAAATGACAACTACCTACACCAAGGACATCACAACAGAATGGTATCGCAAAGAGGAAGAACCAATCAGTGGTTGAAGCTGCTAGGACAATGTTGATACAAGGAGGTGTAGCGAAAACATTTTGGAAAGAAGCTGTAAGTACAACTGTCTACACAATGAACCAATTTCTGGTGAAAAGAGGTAAGGACAAGACCCCTTATGAATATTGGTATGGAAGATCACCTGATATTAGCTATTTTAAGATATTTGGTAGCAAATGTTTTATTAAAAGAGGTGATTACATTAGAAAGTTTGAAGCTAAGAGTGATAAGGCATATTTCTTGGATATTCCACCAAGAGTAAGGCCTATAAATGCTTCAACCATCGGACACAAAGAATTTTTGAGAGCGCTGATGTTCGAGTAGATGAATATCCTGAAGTGTCAAAAGGAACCAGTTCAGAGAAAAAGGATGAAGATCCTTGCATTTTTCTTTTGGAACCTGAAACTGTTAAATTAGAAACCGGTTAAGCAAATTTTGATGCACATGTTCAACTGGAACGAATAAATTTAGAAGAAGATGATAATGAAGAAGATGAACCTAAAGAGAATGATCATGTTATTCCTAGGTCTGTAACACTGAACCACAGTCCTGGACAGATTATTGGGGATAAGGATGCTAGAGTACTAAGTAGAAGAAGAATAAGAGAGAATTCTTGCATGATCTCCACCATTGAACCTAGAAGTGCTAAGGAGGCATTTGGTGATGATTATTGGGTTAAAGCTATGGAGGAGGAATTGGATCAAATTGAGAAAAACAACACTTGAACCCTGGTACCCTGAATGACAAACAAGGATGCTATAGTAACTAAAGGAGTATTCATAAACAAGTTAAATGAAGATTAGGTTGTAGTTTGCAACAAGACATGATTAGTCTGCAAGGGTTATGCTCAAGAAAAAGGAGAAGATTATGGCAAAAATTTTGCACTAGTAGCGAGACTGGAAAGTGTCAAAACATTACTTGCATTTGCATCCCATAAGAAGTTCAAGGTATACCAAATGGATGTTTAGTCTGCATTTTTGAATGGGATATTGGAAGAAGAGGTATACATAGAGTAGCCAGATGGTTATGCTTTGACATATGAGAAAGACATTTTATGTAGATTGCATAAAGCTTTGTATGGATTAAAGAAAGTACCCGGAGCATGGAATGAAAGGCTTCATACACATCTGATGAAGATAGGCTATGCAAGAACTAGTGATGATAGTAATATTTATCTCAAGTCCGAAGGAGATAAAATACTGGTTAGTGAAGTATTTGTTGATGATATTATTTTTGGAGGTAATGATGTCATGAGCAATAGTTTTGCAGATAAAATGAAAAATGAGTTTGAAATGTCTTTAGTAGGGGAAATAAATTTTTTCATAGGCTTGGAGATACATCAAATGAAGAATGGTATTTTCATTACTCAATCTAAGTATGCGAAAGAGGTTTTGAAGACTTTTAGCATGAGTAACTATAAACCAGTTGGAACACCAATGGTTACAGGTTGTAAGCTGCCCAAGGAAGATGAATCTAAGTCTATTGATGAAAAGGAATACATGTCAATGATTGGCAAATTACACTATGTTGTTCACAACAGACTAGATATAGCCCACGTGGTTGGTATAGTTGCAAGATTCCAAAAGAATCCAAAGGAGAGACACCTGCTAGCAACCAAGAGATTTTTTAGGTATCAAAAAGGTACTGTTGACTATGGATTATGGTATCTATATGGAGGAAACTTTGATTTGAAGGCATACATAGATGCTGATTGGGTAGGAAATGATGAAGACCGGAAAAGAACTACCAGTGGAGCATTCTTTCTAGGAGGAAGGCTTGTTTCATGGAGTAGTAAGAAGCAGAGTTGTACTTCATAATCTACTGCTAAAGCTGAGTATGTTGCAGCTTATATGAATTGAATATAGGCTATTTGGATGAGGCACATTTTGGAAGGTTTTAAGATGAAGATCTTAGAACCTATAAAGATTTTATGTGATAATACAAGTGCCATAAATATTTCTAAGAATCTCGTTTTGAACGCACGAACCAAGCACATTGAATTGAAGTATCACTTTTCGAGGGGAAAAATTCAAAGTAAAGATGTTATCTTAGAGCATGTTTCTACCAAGGAACAACTTGTAGATATTTTGTGCCAAACCTCTACCTAAGACCACTTTTGAGTATCTTAGAAGTCAGTTGGGGGTTGTCCCTCTTCATGAAGTTAGTTGAGCATGATGTTGATTGCATCAGTCCCTGAATTACTTGCAAAATCTTAGAAGGATTGATGAAGAAGTGGATGTATTCCACAAGGGGAGCATCAAGTTGCAGTATGTTATTGATGCACAGTGAAAATTTGCAATTACAAGTTTTACTTTCAATTTGGCATTGCTGTCAAAGGGGGAGAAGAATTATGTGATTGAGGAGAAGAATTATGTAATTGGCAAAGGAAAACTAGTGACATGCTGAAGATAGACAGAGCATGGTGAATATTTGGTAATGTAAACCAATATTCCTATTCACCATTCAGAACAACAATCAGAGGCATGGATATTTGTATTGCCATCAATGCCAAAGGGGGAGACTGTTGGCATTTGCATGAAGATTGCATTAATGATATGTTATGTTGTCATTGATGTCAATTGAACTGGTAATGGTATTTATTATATTGTTGATATTGTTGTTAATATTGATATTGTCTTGTAACCGGTAAGAAGAGCTTTGAGGAAGATGTTGTAAACCAATATGTAAGTTTGTTAGTTAAACCGGTAACCAGTGTATAAGGTTAAACCCTTTCTATGTTATGTAACCGGTAAACCCTACCAGCTATTTTTGTTAAACCCTAATCGATTAAGTTTGCTGAAATGTTTATGTTGGTTTAATATCTGTTGAGCCATAATGATGGAGACACGTGTGATCATTGTAAGAAGATAACTTCAGATTGTTTTGGCATGTTTGTTTGATTGTCTAGGGAATGAGCAAAGTGGATTGCATCTAATGCAAAGCATGTGATGAGTTACAAGTCCAATGAAGCGGTGATCATGGAGTGGTTGGAATTTTCTTGAAGAATGTGTATAGATTGCTATGTAAATCCAACGGTCACACTTGAACCGATTTGTTTGTAATCTCTATGAGAGAATTAGGTTTTTGTTGTGCTAGCGACCTAATTGATTTGTATTTAAGGTTGATGAAGTTGTTTTGTTTAGTGTTAGAAAAGTATTGGCTGAAATCAGTTGAGTGTGTGGTTTCCTAACCAGAGAATGGATCTATAGTTTGAGTAAAGGTAGATTGACGCTTAAAAGGATTTGATCGAGCAAATATAGTGCTATTCAGATAGATCAAGAAAAACCTGTTGTCTTCTAACAATTACAACAAAATTGAAATCCCCTAACCGGGTAAGCTCTAACAAGCTTGGTTACTTCTTAAATCCTCTAACAAGGTGGTCCATTAGCTTGGATTCTCAAATCCTCTACTGAGGTTACTCCTAACAAGATATTTTCTTTTTATCAAGGCATTTTGTAAATCCCTTAACGGGGTGATTCCTAACAAGATCAGTTCTTAACAGGACTTATTGTAAAAGCTTTAACAGGCTTGGCTCCTAACAGGGCGAACTTCAGATAGCTATCTTTTGAGTCTCATCTCGTCGTGGGTTTTACCTATTTGGGTTTTCCACGTATAAACATTTGTGTCATGTGGTGAATGTTTTTGTGGTTATGATCTTATTTGTTGATTTGATAAACTTCTGATAAGGCATGATAACTGGAAGCATTGAGAAATGGAGTATGTTGATATATGATTAAGGATTTGGATGTTTACAAGATTAAAGTTGTTTATTGTTAAGTTTCTATAACAGTTAACTGGTTGATGTTGAGTATTCTTATGAGTATTGATCTTGACAGTAATAGTCTATTGATAAGTTTACTTTGTGAGTTTGAGTTTGATGTTGGGAAGTTTGTATCAGTTTTATAGTTTACTGATTCACCCCACCCCCTCTCAGTAATCTACTAGATACTTATTCCTTCATCATACCATCAATTGGTATCAGAGAATCTTAGGTCCTCTTAAATATAAAAGCCTAACAACTTGAGGAAAAGATCTTGTAGATCACGATGAAGAAGGAAGGTCCGAAATTCAACAAAGATAACTATAGGATATGGAGCGACAAAATGAAGATTTACATTAAGAGTCTGGGAACTCAGTATTGGGATCATGTAAAAACTTAGTATGTTACACCTACTGGAACTCTGACTGATGATCAGAAGAAATAACAGCAAGAAAATCATCAAGCATTGGAGGCTATTATCAGTTCCTCATCTGATGCTGAATATGTAGATGTTCATGGTTTTGAAACTGCATATGAAGTATGGAAAAAACTTGAAGAGATTTATGGTGATGATGAACATGTTAAGATTTCTAAAGAGGAGAGCCTAAGAGGGAAGTTTGATGACATGAGAATGTCTGAAGGTGAGAATATCCAGCAGTATGGTCAAAGGATAAAAGAGATAGTTGGTGAAATAAAAAGTGCAGGAGGGAAAGTGGAAGATGCCACAATGATCAGTAAGGTACTAAGAACCCTGCTACCTATCTATGCTATCCGAGTTGTAGCTATTCAGGAACTAAAGTCCATTGAAAAAACTAAGGTAACTCTTGACTCTATCATTCACAAACTTACTACTTTTGAATTAAATGGCTATGATTGTAGTGTACAGAAATCAAAATCTGTATTTAGAGCTTTTGTCTCTAATACATCTGTGAGAAAAAGTAGAGATACTTGTCATGGTTATTAATCTAGATCCAGTAGAGATGCTGATGATGAAGACAATATAGTGTATCTTGAAGCATTGTTGGAAAAACGACTACCTAGAGGCACTGGTAAATATAAAGATAAACTACCTTTAAAATGTTTTGCATACAATAAGATTGGTCATATAGTAGCTAATTGTCCTAATGGTGAATATAAACACAAGAGAGACAAATTCAAGAAGTATAAGGGTAAAGCAAGAGAGATTGTCTTATTGCTATTGATAGTGGTATCACTAATGAAGAATCTGATGATGATGCTAGTGAAGATATTGTGTTTGTAGCTATTAAGGAAGAGATATCATATCAGAAGGCACTGGTGTCCAGGATGGATAACTCTGAAGATTGGATCATTGATAGTGGTTGTTCACATTATATGATCAGTGATCAGAGAAAATTTATTTCCTTGAAGGAATTTGATGGCAGTGTTGTCAGATTTGGCAATGACTCACCCTGTATGGTTAAAGGTAAGGGAGTTATTTCTCTTAATGGGAAGAGTAGTGTCGACAATGTCTATTGGGTTGAATGTCTAAAGCACAATCTTTTGAGTGTGGCACAACTTAATGACAAAGGATACCCACTGGAGTTTAGAAATTGTATGTGCAAAATCTTTGACAACAAAGGTGAATTGATTGCAACTGGGAAACAAACCAGAGGTAATCTGTTTCATCTTAATCCTAAAGTTAGAAACTGTGTGATTGATGATAGCTGGCTTTGGCATGGGAGATTTTTTCATATAAACTTTGATAACATTGTCAAAGTGAGGAAGTCCAAGACACTAAGAGGTCTGCCTCAGCTAGACAAACCGGTTAATGCTCTTTGCAAAGAATGTCAATTAGGAAAGGTGAATTCTTCAACTTTCAAGATCAAGTCCTTCTCAGCAGAGCACTTGTTAGATTTGGTTCATACAGATCTATGTGGACCAATAAGAACAAGAAGCATTCAAGGTGACAAATATATCATGATCTTCACTGATGATTGTTCAAGGATGATGTGGGTCACATTCTTGAAGGATAAGAATGAAGCTTTTGGTAAGTTCAAGGCATTTAGGGCCTTAGCTGAGAAAGAGAGTGGCAAAAAGATAAAATGTCTGAGAAAAGATCAAGGTGGTGAATTTACTTTTGAGGATTTCAATAAGTACTCTGATGAGAATTGTATCAAATGACAACTTCCTACACCAAGGACACCACAGTAGAATGGTATCGCAGAGAAGAACAACCGGTCAGTGGTTGAAGCTGCTAGGACAATGTTGATACAAGGAGGTGTAGCGAAAACATTTTGGAAAGAAGCTGTAAGTACAACTGTCTACACAATGAACCGAGTTCTGGTGAAAAGAGGTAAGGACAAGACCCCTTATGAATATTGGTATGGAAGATCACCTGATATTAGCTATTTTAAGATATTTGGTAGCAAATGTTTTATTAAAAGAGGTGATTACATTAGAAAGTTTGAAGCTAAGAGTGATGAAGACATATTTCTTGGCTATTCCACCAAGAGTAAGGCCTATAAATGCTTCAACAATCAGACATGGAGAATTGTTGAGAGCACTGATGTTCGAGTAGATGAATATCCTAAAGTGCCAGAAGGAACTAGTTCAGAGAAAAAGGATGAAGATCCTTGCATTTTGCTTTTTTAGACCTGAAACTGTTAAATTAGAAACCAATAAAGCAAATTTTGATGCACATGTTCAATCGGAACAAATAAATTCAGAAGAAGATGATAATGAAGAAGCTGAACCTAAAGAGAATGATCATGTTATTCCTAGGTCTATAAGACTGAACGACTAACCTGAACAAATTATTGGGGATAAGGATGCTAGAGTACTAAGTAGAAGAAGAATAAGAGAGAACTCTTGCATGATCTCCACCATTGAACCTAGAAGTGCTAACGAGGCATTTGGTGATGATTATTGGGTTAAAGCTATGAAGGAGGAATTGGATCAAATTGAGAAGAACAACACTTGAACCCTGGTACCCCGAATGACAAACAAGGATGTTATAGTAACTAAATGAGTTTTCAGAAACATGTTAAATGAAGATTGTGTTGTAGTTCGCAACAAGACATGATTAGTCTGCAAGGGTTATGCTCAAGAAGAAGGAGAAGATTATGGCAAAACTTTTGCACCAGTAGCAAGACTGGAAGGTGTCAGAAATTTACTTGCATTTGCATCCCATAAGAAGTTCAAGGTATACCAGATGGATGTTAAGTCTGCATTTTTGAATGGGATATTGGAAGAAGAGGTATAAATAGAGCAGCCAGATGGTTATGCTTTGACATATGAGAAAGACATGGTATGTAGATTGCATAAAGCTTTGTATGGATTAAAGAAGGCACCCAGAGCATGGTATGAATGACTTCATACACATCTGATGAAGATAGGCTTTGCAAGAACCAGTGATGATAGTAATATTTATCTCAAGTATGAAGGAGATGAAATACTGGTCAGTGAAGTATTTGTTGCTGATATTATTTTTTGGAGGTAATGATGTCATGAGGAATAGTTTTGCAGATGAAATGAAAAATGAATTTGAAATGTCTTTAGTAGCGGAAATAAAAAATTTCATTGGCTTGCTGATACAACAAATGAAGAATGGTATTTTCATTACTCAATCTAAGTATGCGAAAGAGGTTTTGAAGACTTTTGGCATGAGTGACTGTAAACCAGTTGGAACACCAATGGTTACAAGTTGTAAGCTATCTAAGGAAGATGAATCTGAGTCTATTGATGAAAAGGAATACATGTCAATGATTGGCAAATTACACTATGTTGTTCACAATAGACCAGATAGCCCATGCGGTTGGTATAGTTGCAAGATTCCTGAGGAATCCAAAGGAGACACACCTGATAGCAACCAAGAGATTTTTTAGGTATCTAAAAGGTACTGTTGACTATGGATTATGGTATCGATATGGAGGAAACTTTGATTTCAAGGCATACATAGATGTTGATTGGGAAGGAAATGTTGATGACTGGAAAAGCACTACCGGTGGAGCATTCTTTCTAGGAGGAAGGTGTGTTTCATGGAGTAGTAAGAAGCAAAGTTGTGATAAGGAGCATTCTTTAAGATGAAGATCTCAAAACCTATAAAAATTTTATGTGATAATACAAGTGCCATAAATATTTGTAAGAATCCCATTTTGAACGCATGAACCGAGCACATTGAATTGAAGTATCACCTTTTGAGGCAAAAAGTTCAAAGTAAATATGTTATCTTAGAGCATGTTTCTACCAATGAACAAATTGTAGATATTTTTTACCAAACCTCTACCTAAGACCACTTTTGAGTATCTTAGAAGTCAGTTGGGGGTTGTCCCTCTTCATGAAGTTAGTTGAGCATGACATTGATTGCATCAGTCCCTGAATTACTTGCAAAATCTTACAAGGATTGATGAAGAAGTGGATGTATTCCACAAGGGGAGCATCAAGTTGCAGTATGTTGTTGATGCACAATGAAAATTTGCAATTACATGTTTTACTTTCAATTTGGCATTGCTGTCAAAGGGGGAGAAGAATTATGTGATTGAGGAGAAGAATTATGTGATTGGAAAAGGAAAACCAGTGACATGCTGAAGATAGACAGAGCATGGTGAATATTTGGTAATGTAAAACAATATTCCTATTCACCATTCACAACAACAATCAGAGGCGTAGATATTTGTATTGCCATCAATGCAAAAGGGGGAGACTGTTGGCATTTGCATGAAGATTGCATTAATGATATGTTATGTTGTCATTGATGTCAATTGAACCGGTAATGGTATTTATGATATTGCTGATATTGTTGTTATTATTGATATTGTTTTGTAAGTGGTAGGAAGAGCTTTGAGGAAGAATTGTAAACCGATATGTAAGTTTGTGAGTTAAATCGGTAACCCTACCAGTTGTTTTTGTTAAACCCTAATCAATTAAGTTTGTTGAAATGGTTATGTTGGTTTATTATCTGTTGAGCGGTAATGATGGAAACACATGCGATCATTGTAAGAAGATAAGTTCAGATTGTTTTGGTGTGTTTGTTTGATTGTCTAGGGAATGAGCAAAGTGAATTGCATCTAATGCAAAGCGTGTGATGAGTTACAAGTCCGATGAAGTGGTGATCATGGAGCAGTTGGAATTTTCTTGAAGAATGTGTATAGATTGCTATGTAAATCCAACGGTCACACTTGAACCGATTTTTTTGTAATCTCTATGAGAGAGTTAGGTTTTTGTTGTGTTACCGACCTAATTGATTTGTATTTAAGGTCGATGAAGTTTTTTTTTTTAATGTTGGAAAAGTATTGGCTGAAATCAGTTGAGTGTGCGGTTGCCTAACCAGAGAATGGATCTATAGTTTGAGTAAAGGCAGATTGAAGCTTAAAAGGATCTAATCAAGCAAATATAGTGCTATTTAGACAGATCAAGAAAAACCTGTTGTCTTCTAACAATTACAACAGAATTGAAATCCCCTAACTGGGTAAGCTCTAACAAGCTTGGTTACTTCTTAAATCCTCTAACAAGGTGGTCCATTAGCTTGGATTCTCAAATCCTCTACCGAGGTTACTCCTAACAGGATATTTGCTTTTTATCAAGGCATTTTGTAAATCCCTTAACGGAGTGATTCCTAACATGATCAGTTCTTAACATGACTTATTGTAAAAGCTTTAACAGGCTTGGCTCCTAATAGGGCGAACTTTAGAAGAGTTCAGATAGCTATCTTGTGAGTCTCATCTCACTTTGGTTTTTACCTATTTGGGTTTTCCATGTACAAACATTTATGTCATGTGGTGAATCTTTTTTTTGGTTATGATCTTATTTATTGATTTGATTAACTTTTGATAAGGCATGATAACTGGAAGCATTGAGAGATGGAGTGTGTTGATATATGATTAAGCATTTGGATGTTTACAAGATTAAAGTTGTTTACTGTTAAGTTGCTATAACAGTTAACCGGTTGATGTTGAGTATTCTTATGAGTATTGATCTTGACAGTAATATTCTATTGATAAGTTTACTTTGTGAGTTAGAGTTTGAGATTAGGAAGTTTGTATCAGATTTTTAGTTTACTAATTCACCCCCCCTCTCAATAATCTACTAGATACTTATTCCTTCATCATACCATCAGGAAGTTTTTTGGAATAGTGTGTTGTCATTGATGTCAACATATTCTTCAATGTATTCTAGTGTTGCAATTAGATTGAATGAGTTGGTTTAGCCTATGTGTTGCAGATGAACTAATGTGGATTAAAGGGTTTCTGGTATGTTGTTGTTAGCATTTTCACAAAGGGAGATTGTTGGCATTTATGTAAGTTTGTTGGTATGAGGATATTGAGAAGGTTATTGGAGATTGTTGATATAACTGTGAAAGGATGATTACTGTTCTAATAATATTATTTTTTCATTGATATCAAGCAATTGATCTTCTTATTCAGTATGATGTTGCCATATCTTAATGAGTATGTTTTAAAAAGTATAAAGATGTCGGTAAGTGACACAGAATGAATGCAACAATGAAGGGGAGCAATAAGTTATTCAATGGGCAACTATTACTGAGTTAGACAGTGATGAGATCTTATTGTTTTCATTGTTTTGATATCCTATAAATGAGTATTCGAAGACTGAACATGATGGAGGAAAGATTTCAAGCTATAGGATTAGTTAAGGTTTGATACTGTTCTATGTTACCGAGCAAGTTGCTAGTCGGTAAACCCTAAGGTTATCGCTATCGGTTAAAGAAGGCAAAATGTCTACCGAGTGAAGTTCAGTATTTACCGAGAAACAATTGAGTAATAACATAATGCATTGGATGGATAAAAGCATTATTAAATGAAGGATGCCAATGAGCTGGAGATGAATAAATGATTGGTATGCCATGCAAGAAGTTTGTTGAGGATTGACGACATGGAAAGTCAAGAGGAAGATCTACACCACAGATTGAACCGCAATAACCTAGAACAAGTTCCAAGGAAGGAATGCAAGTTCCAAGGTGAGGTAAAACATTTTTCAGATCGAAGGATACATTGAACCTAGTCAAGTTTGAAGATCTGATGGCTAAAATTGATCATGGGAAATGTGATCAAGGAGATTAAGCGGTTAGAAATTGTTTATAAATAAGGAATTATTGATGAACAATGTAATATAGTGGATGGAGGATATCAAAATTAGATAGTGGATGGAGGATTGGATGCTACTATCTAGTTTATAAAATTAGATAGTGGATGCTCACATCACATGACAGGTGATAAACAAAAGTTTGTTAAATTAGAAGACTATGATGGAGGATATGTAAGATTCGGTAATGATGCACCTTGTCCAGTGAGAGGTAAAGGATCCATAACACTTCTTGACAATGCTAAATGTGATGATGTATACTAGGTTGAAGGTTTGAAATACAATTTGTTGAGTGTAGCATAGCTAAACAATACAGGATACCGAATAGAATTTCAGAAGGGATGTGTCAAAGTTCATGACAAACATGGAAAGTTGGCTGCTACCGGGACACAAACAAAAGGTAATACATTTCATCTTGACTCAACTAGGAACAATTGTCTATATGCTAAAATAGAAGATACCTGGTTATGGCATAAAAGGTTTTGTCATGTAATAACCTGATCAAAATAAGCAAGATGCACCGAGTAAGAGGTCTACCGAGCTTGGAAAAACCTAAGAATGCAATATGTCGAGGATGCCAGATGGGCAAGATGACAAAGTCAAGCTTTACAAGTAAGTCCTACACTTCTAAAGGAATTTTAGATCTTGTGCACATTGATCTTTGTGGTCCTATGAAAGTTCAAAGTTATTATGGAGATAAATACTTCATATTATTTGTGGATGATTACTCAAGGATGATGTCAGTTATGTTTTTAAAAGAGAAATCAGAAGCCTTTCAAATGTTCAAATGGTATAAGGCTAGAGTTGAAAAATAAACGGGAAGAAAGTTGAAATGTCTAAGATCTGATAGAGGAGGAGAATTTATTTTTGATGAATTTAACCTATTTTGCAATGATCATGGTATAAAGAGACAAGTGTTTGCACTGAGAACACCTTAGCAAAATGGGATAGATGAAAGAAGAAACAAATCAATTGTAGATTGTGCCAGAACCCTGATGATAGAAAAGAGGGCACCTCAAACATTTTGGAGAGAAGCAATCAACACTGCAGTTTACACCCTGAACCGAGTACAACTGAAGAAAGGAACTTTGAAGACACCGTATGAAATCTGGTATGACAAGAAACCTAATGTAAGTTATTTTAAGATATTTAGAAGTAGATGTTATGTTCACAAAGATGACAGAAACGGAAAGTTTGACCAGAAAAGCAAGGAAGGAACATTTCTTGGTTATTCTTCAAGAAGCAAAGCATTTAAATGTCTGATCAAATCATCTAACAAAATAGTAGAAAGTGCAAATGTGAAAATTGATGAATTTGTAGAAAGAAATGATGAAGGAAATTCCAAAGAAATAGAAAATTATGAAGAATTTGTTTATGTTCAACCGAGAAATCCTACCGAGAAAGTTGATGAAGAAAATGAAGACAATAATCAGTTACTGAGTGATGGAGAAGATCATATAGAGCCTACCGAGCCTATATTAGCCAAGTATGTCAAAGAAATCATGCTTCAAGTCAAATTATAGGAGATAAGGATGATCCAGTAATGACAAGAAACAAACTGAGACAAAACACATGTCTGATATTTGAATTTGAACCAAGGATAGTAAAAGAAGCATTTAGTAATGAAGATTGGATAAATGCTATGACAGAAGAGATTGAACAAATCAAGAAGAATGAAACATGGACACTGGTCCCAAGACCAAAAGAGAAAAATGTAATTGGTACAAAGTGGATTTTCAAAAACAAGCTAAATGAAAAAGGAGAGGTCATTCAAAATAAAGAAAGACTAGTTTGCAAAGGCTATGCTCATGAAGAAGGAATTGATTATGGTGAGACTTTTGCACCTGTGGCAAGACTTGAAGGAGTGAGAACATTGTTGACATATGCTGCTTACAAAAATTTGAGATGTCAATAATCGGTGAAATAAAGTATTTTATAGGTTTACAGAACTTTGGAAATGAAAAATGAGATTTTCATTACTCAATCCAATTATATAAAGGAAATCTTGAAGAAATTTGGAATGGAGGATTCTAAACCTGCAAGTACTCCTATGACTCCCAATTGTAAACTATCAAAGAGTGATGAATCTGCATTTGTTGATGAGACACTTTACCGATCTATGATTGGAAAGCTACAATATGTGGTTCATAGTAGGCCGGATATAGCACATGCAGTAGGTATAGTTGCAAGATTTTCTGCAGATCCCAAAGAAACTCATTTGACAACAATCAAGAGAATTTTTAGATACCTGAGAGGCATTGAAGATTATGGCGTAGTATATCAAAAAGGGAATATTTTTGACCTAAAAGTCTATACTGATGTTGATTGGGCAGGAAACATTGATGACAGGAAAAGCACAAGCGATGGAGCTTTCTTTTTGGGAGATAGACTAGTAAGTTGGCCTAGCAAGAAACAAGAATGCATTTCACAGTCACAGCTGAAGCTGAAGCTGAATATGTCGCATCAGCATTGAATTGTACCAATATAGCATGGATCAAACAACTGTTGGAAGGTATGAATGAGCAAGTTACCGAGCCAGTAACTATATTATGTGATAATACTAGTGCCATTAACGTTTCAAAGAATCCGGTAATGCACTCTAAGACAAAGAATATCTCTATCAAGTATCATTATCTCAGAGAAGAAGTTCAAGAGAAGAAAGTTGTGTTGGAATATATCAGTTCAAAGGAACAAATAGAAGATATTTTCACAAAGCCATTGCCAAGGGACACTTTTGAGTATCTCAGAAGTAAGTTAGGGGTCCTACCCCTATCTAGTACTCATTGATAGAGTTCGGTGAAAGCATCAATTCTATGAATCTAAAGGATAACTATCTATGAATTGATGCTACTTTACACACTTTAGGAGGTTGCCTAAAAGTTGTGTAGGAAATAATGATTGAATACAAAGCTGCTCTAACTGTGAATGAGACTGCAAGGAAATTACTTCACAAAGGAAGAAATCATGAATTAGTTTTTCTTTTTCGCATTATTGTCAAAGGGGGAGAAGACTAAATGAAGAAGCTAGGAGAAGACTAATGATAGGGGAAGAAGACTTTAGGAGAAGTCTACATAGCAATCTGAATCCGAATCAGTTGGTTTTGCCATCAATGCCAAAGGGGGAGATTGTTAGCATTTTCACAAAGGGAGATTGTTGGTATTTCTGTAAGTTTGTTGGTATGAGGATATTGAGAAGGTTGTTGGAGATTGTTGATATAACTGTGAAAGGATGATTACTGTTCTAATAATATTATTTTGTCATTGATGTCCAACAATTGATCTTCTGATTCAGTATGATGTTGCAATATCTTAATGAGTATGTTTTGAAAAGTATAAAGATGTCGGTAAGTGACACAAAATGAATGCAACAATGAAGGGGAGTAATAAGTTATTCAATGGGAAACTATTACCGAGTTAGACAGTGATGAGATCTTATTGTTTTAATTGTTTTGATATCCTATAAATGAGTATTCGAAGACTGAACATGATGGAGGAATGATTTCAAGCTATAGGATTAGTTAAGGTTTGATACTGTTCTATGTTACTGAGCAAATTGCTAGTCGGTAAACCCTAAGGTTATCGCTATCGGTTAAAGAAGGTAGAATGTCTACTGAGTGAAGTTCAGTATTTACTGAGCAACAACTGAGTAATAATAGAATGCATTGGATGGATAAAATCATTATTAAATGAAGGATGCCAATGAGCTGGAGATGAATAAATGATTGGTATGCCGCGCAAGAAGTTTGTTGAGGATCGACGACATGGAAAATCAAGAGGAAGATCTACAACACAGATTGAACCGCAATAACCTAGCACAAGTTCCAAGGAAGGAATGCAAGTTCCAAGGTGAGGTAAAACATTTTTCAGATCAAAGGATACATTGAACCTAGTCAAGTTTGAAGATCTGATGGCTAAAATTGATCATGGGAAATGTGATCAAGGAGATTAAGCGGTTAGAAATTGTTTATAAATAAAGAATTATTGATGAACAATGTATGCGGGCAAATGTATGCACAATGATGCTACAATAATGTTTACCAAGCACAGAAGCTTGAAGATCTGATTGAAGAATAGATTGAGAAGCCCAACAAGCCCAACAAGGGACAAGATAAGTCATATGACAAGATTGTTTTGAGCATATAGAATCTACTTTATCATTTTAGATGTGAAGTTGCAGATATATTTTATTACTGTTGTTTATTTTATAGGTGACAAAAAATCTCTTAACTGAGTGGACTTAACAGTCTTATTTGTAAACCCTCTAGCAAGGTAACATTCTAAATGAGTGTTTGAAATCCTTTGACAAGGTCACTTCTAACAAAGTGCAAGACTCTAACCAGTCTGAGGGAAATCCCTTAACCGGGTCACATCTAGCAATGTGTTTATGTAATCTGTAACTGGATTAGCTTTTAATTGAGCATACTCTAGAAGGGTATATTTCTTAGTGGGTCCGAAATCCCATAGTGGTTTTTCCCTATTTGGGTTTCCACGTTAAATCTGGTGTTAAATGTGTTATGATGTCTTAAGTGTATCTATTTATGAGTTTGAAAGATTTATAGTCATAGTTGCATATCAACTAAGGTTACCGAGGTTGAATCTGATAAATATACTACATTGTGAGTTTTTATGATTCACCCCCCCTCTCATCTTAATTAACAGTTGTCTGTAGATGGTTCATTCCCATTTGCAGAGGTGCCTATGTTGATTTGATTAGTTTATGAGGTCCAATATTATGGGTGATATTCAGTTGTTCATGTTATTCGATGTTCGAGTTTATGCTTCGTATTAAAAAAAAATTTAGTTGTGGATGTGTGGGTTGTATTCTGGACATTGATGTGTGTCCTCAGTTTGATTGATTCATGATTTGGAAATCTACAAGCAAATATTTCAGGTTGATAGTCAGTTATACTGGTGTTCTTGAGCTCTAGTAGAGAAATGATGATGATTCTAGTAATTTAAGTTGTTGTGGTGCAATTCACATTACTTGTGAATATTTCTAGATCGTGTTCTATGCATATTGGTGGTCCGTATTGATTATTGTGCGTGTTATTGAAGATTTTCATGGTCCAGTGATGTTCTTCATGTTATGTGACAGTCTTGGTGATTGTAGCGTGTTGCGGATGATCGAGGTATAATTGTTGGAGCTATTTCATATTTGTGGTGGTTATTTAGGTCCAGAATATGTCTTAGCCAATATTGTTTTGGTCTGCATGCATTGTTATAGCATGTGTAATTATATTTTTGTAATATGTAGCATCTATTGAGACGACCTATATTTCATGGGTTGATGACTTGTTTAAATGAATGTAATAATCATTGAAAGGAATCATGCTATGTGTGATTATTTTATCAATCATTCAGTAGTAGGGAATTTGTGTGAAGTTATGTGAAGAAGTGTGTTGCAGCGAAGATTTGACAGTGAGCTTAATTGGAACTGTACCCAGGAATATGGAGATTCTATTTTTATAGTTAATGTAATCCAAATTGTTGTCCGAATACTTTTGTAAGTCAGTGAGCCTTCCCTAAGGGTTGTAGCCCTTCTGGGTTTCTTTTTTAGCAATAAGCTCTAGGTAGTGTGCCTGAATGCATGTGCATTCCCCATTGCGATATTTCACATACTCCTAACATGGTATTATATCATTGTGGGTAGGTTTCCACTGTGGTTTTTCTCTTAACCAGGTTTTCCACGTCAAAAATCTTGGTGTTATTTGTGTTATTGATGTAGTGTTGTTTCATTATTTTAATTGTTAATTATCATATCTATTTGTAGTTTAAGTTGCAGTAAGTTTTTGATCAAACTGATTCACCCCCCTTTCAGTTTGCTGCATTGTTGCCAACACTTTTCAATCTTTCCCAAACTTCACAAGCAGTGTCTAAAGAAACAACCTTCGTCGATTCAGTGTTAGATAAAGCACAAAGGATAGCATACCTTTCATGCTCATTTTCTTCATAAGCTTCAATCTCATCCGGTGTAGTGGGTCAATTTGCCAGTGTCAAATACTTAGTCTCCACAACCTTCCAAGTCTTGCAACTGAGATAAATCAAATATCCTTGCATCTTTACTTTCCAAAAACTATAGTCGCATCCTTCAAAGGCATGGATAGCTAATTTGTGTGTCATTGGATCTCCTCGAGCAGTTAGTCTCACTTTCTAGGAACCAAAGCTCTGGTACCAATTTTTGAATGTTTTGGACAATTGAGAGGGGGGTGAATCAGTTGTAAATTAAAAATTCTATTACTTTTCCACAGAAATAGATCTGGGAAATTAAACTTCAAATTACTTAACTATGAATAGATAATAACATGAAAATACACACACATGAAACACCAGATATGATGTGGAAAACCCAATAAGGGAAAAACCATGGAGAATGTTAGTTCTCATAATAGAAATACCTGTTAGGGTGATGTAGTGTCGTAAATTGTACGCACTTGCTAGGGTGGTACAATTTCACACCTAGTTTAGCACCCGCCTTGGCGCATTTTGCATTTTGCATTGCCTTTCCCCTTTAGCACTTAATTAATTAAATTAATTAGGTCTAAGGTCTTATTTCATCATCTTCCACATCATAAAGTTGGGCCCTTTCATCAAAAGTGTGCCCCTTTCATTTTATTCCTCCAATACATCATTTAATCAAAAACCCTAATTAGGTCCTATTTTGAACTTGGGGGCTTGATTTCGAGGGTCAAAACATCTTGAAATCACCTGTAACTTCGGGATTCGCTCTAAAATCATCGTATCCGACGGCCCTGAAAATTTGGTGAAAAGTTGTCGGGACCATGGCGCCTGGAGTGCACATGGTCCCGGACATTTTTCCCAAAATTTTAGGAGCGCGATCCAATCATAAAATAAAGCTTAACCCCAAGAAATTGGTGGGAGATTCAATCTCTAGGTCGGCCAAAAGTTGAAATTAAGACCTAGGGTTTCATATATAAGAGCTCTCTTTCTTCATTTGAAAGGATCCGATTTTTGGTTTCAAGGGCCTTCTATGCAACGAAAGAGCAGATCTTTAGAGACTTCAACAACATTCAACATCCATCCATCAAGCATCTATCAATTTCATTCATCCATTTAGGGCTTTTAAGGCATTGAAGAACAATAAGGGATCACCGACTGAAGATTGGCTTGTACCCCTCCCTTGGGGTTGGATATGATTTCATGTTGTTTTCATGTCTTTGCATAAGCCTCATCATATCATTTTTATTCATGCTTTAGATCACTTTGCATCTTGATTTGGAGCATTTACATTATCATTTATAAGCAATTAGGGTTTACTTTCTAGGTTGCTCTAGTTTTCTTACTTGCATTTTAGGATCTTGCACACACACAAGGTCTGCACACACACTACTTTTACAATACAACTTGGCTATTCGTGGAGGTGGAAATCACCAAAGTGGGGGTTTGACTAAGGCAAAACCCTATATAGCCGCCCAAAACACCTTTTCAGATATAAGTGCAGATTTCGGGATTCGGACGACGCCGCAAGTTGCAGATCCGAAAGAAGCAGACGGAGACGGGACCACACACCAAGTTTCGGAGCAGAAGACTAGGACAGGGGCATGGGGTGCCCTGGTCCTGCCAGGGCAGGGGCGCTAGGCACCCTGGTCCCTGGGACAGGGGCGCTGGGCACCCTGGTCCTCCTGATAGACAACATTTCCGACAGTTTTCCAGAGTGCAAACAACAGTTTCAGGTGCAGTTTCAAGTGCAGAATCAGGACAGTGGCGCCCGCGCCCCCATCCCGAACATTTCCACTTAGATTTTGACTCCGAGTACGCATTTGCATCCTTGTCTTATCTTTGTATTTACAGCTTTTCATAGTTTAAGTTCAATTCTGCAATCTTGTTATTAGTTCATACTTGCACTTTGGGATTAGGAATTGAACTTGTATCATTTTATCTTTCAATTACAACAAAGGAATAGAAATCCTAATAGGTATCCCATGGCTCTCTCTTCTACAAAAAAGAAGTAGCCAATTGTGTGATACCTCTAGGCTCTTTCGTATTCCGCAATGTGTGTCAAAAGGTAGGATTAGGACATGTTAGCCTAGTCTCGCTTTTTCCCCTACACATTTTGGTGAACCCGACGTGAATCTTATTATTGCTTTCTCTTATATTACATTTGTTAGATCTAAATCTAGATTTAGCATTTAAGTTTCATTTTCATAAAAAAAAAAAAAAAGAAAAAAAAAAAAAAAGGAGTGTGTTTTGGTTTCTTTGCATTGTGTGTTTAAGTTTTATGCAATCTTTATTTCAAAATGTCAGATTTTTATTTGCAAGATGTTCATATTTGTGATGATTATGAGTTAGATGAAACTTTAGATGAGTTTTTGAAACCTAAAGACACCAAACCTTCATTTTACCAAAAACTCATAAACATTGTTACTATGCCATTTCATTGTGATGAGAAAGATAAGTCGAATGATTCCTCTCAAGGGTACATTCCTATCAACTCTTCCACTAAATCTAGTAGCATGGTTGTTTTCAATGATCCCCTCTATGAAGAGAGATCTCCTTTTGAATCAAAAGATAAACCTTTTAATAAATATGATCATACTTTGTTGGATGATGCCCTTGATGACCTTGTGGCTCCTAAAAAATGCTCCCTTCATGAGGATCCTTTTGTGCAAGAAGATGACATTATCCCTACATTTCCTAGTGATGGCATTTCCTTTTCCAACAAAATTCCCACTAGAGATGATGAATTAATGATAAATGCTTACCCTTCTCCTAAAGTTTGTCTTACCCATAAGCATCCCTTAGAGAAAGAAGATGAAATAAAAAGCAATTTCCTTAATTCTCTCTCCCCTAAAGATCATATTGAACATATTTTGAGGAAAGAGGATGATTTTAACACATCTATTGATGCTCTCCCTCCTAAGGATGAGGAATTAATAAACAATGTTATCTCCTCTCCCGAAATTGACAATACTTCAAACATTCCTTTCAACAACCTCACTATTTGGGATGAACCATTAGAAGAAGGTATAGATTATTCTCTACCCCTAGCCAAAGGGGATGAAATCAAGATTGGAAACTCCCTTGATAGTTTCTAACCTTCCTTGAATCCCAATCATTCTCCCTCTAAAAATAAAGTATCTCCCTCTCCTCAACTTGGTTCTACTCATAAGGAAACCCTAGCTCAAAGCAAGATGGTTAACATCTCTTTCAAAGATCTCCCTCTCAAAAGTGAGACTTTAGAGAGTAATGTTGATTCTTCTCCTAGAGAGTTTATTCCCCATGTAGATCCTTTGATGATAGAGGATGATATGACCTTTCCTAGTATTACTTTTCCTACTAGAACATCAATGCCTACCCCTGGTCTCTCTCCTAAAATTGATTTAATCCGTGATAAGATTTTAGTGCAAGAGAAGACTATCAATAATTTTTCCAATACTTTTGTTCATTCCTCTAAACCATCCTTAATCAATTTGATACATGTGAATGAAACACCTAACAAACCTCTCTTCATTGTCCAAGGTGCTTGTCCTTCTCAAAATTCTCAACCTTTAAATAAGCCTATCTTAGTGGTTCAAGGTGGTTATTCTAATGATTCTTTTTGCACTCCTAAGAAACCTATTATTACTGTGCAAGGAGGTTATTCTAAGAGCCCTTATGAGTATGCTAAGCAACTGACTAGAGAGAGTTATCATGTGGTTGCCCTTACTTATAATACTAGAAATAATAGGCAGCCTAATCTTCCTCCTATTACTCCAGTGTCTCTTCCTAATCCTCAACCAATTCTTCTGCAAGCTCCACGTATTTCACAAGTTCTTGGTAAGGAATATGATCTCATAGAACAACTTAAGGCTGCCCCTGCTAAGATATCCCTTTGGGATTTGATCCAAACTTCTTTCGCTCATCATGGAATGTTACAAGATGCCTTGAAAGATTTGAATGTTCCTCCACCTAATACATCTAGTAATATAGTGTCTTTGGTTAACTCTGTGATGAATCCTAAAACTCAAATTGTGTTTACTCAAGATGAGTTGCCTACTAGTGAAATTCAACATCAATATGATCCCTTGATGATTGTGGTTATCATAAATGACACTGCTATAAGACAAACACTAGTAGATAATGGTTCTGGCCTTAATGTGTGTAGCATTAATCTATTGCATAAGATGAATATGGATACATCCCTTATTGAGCTTGACTCTCGTCCCATTCGAGGCTTTGATAATGTGGCTAAGTCTTCATTAGGTATTATCACCTTACCCATCACAGTGGGACCTGTTACTTTGCCTACTCCTATCCATGTTATGTCGGGAAATCTAACATACAACTTGTTATTAGGGAGACCTTGGATTCACAATATGCAAGCTATCCCCTCTACATTGCATAGACAAGTTAAATTTATTTATAACAATAAGACATATACCTTGATAGGTGATACTAATTTTCAAGCTTGTTTGCAAACATCTACTTCCGAAGGGAGTTCTTCTAAGCCTTCCTCTTCTAGTGATGACTCGTTAAACAAAATACCTATGGATGAATCATCACCCTCTGATAATCAAAATTCTTTGGATGAGTCTGAAGTTCCTGAAGAAGATTCTTCTCAACTTGAATCTACACATGAAAAGGCTTTTGATCCTGAGAAGGTTCTCGCAGAAGATGATTGGGGATCTCTTGATTTCAATCCCACCTTTGTAGGTGAGTATAGGGTTCCTCCTAGAGAGCTTAAAGTTAAAAAGAAGGAAGAAACTAGAGATCAATCAGTCTTACCTGAACCTATGAGCAATAATTTTGTGGCTGCTTCTCAAACTTCTTCTCCTCACACCTCTAATTCTGAAGAATTTGATACTTTGCCTTATGAAAAACCACCTTTTCTTTTTGAAATGGCTAATCATTATGGTCGTGGTTTCCATATTTTGGCTAAGAGTGGCTATAGTGGAAATGGTTGTGGCGCAAATGAACAAGGAATTAAAGTTCCTTTAGAACATAACATGCATGAATATTCATTTGGACTTGGATATAATCTTTCTAAGCCCACCAAAGCATCTAAAAGACCATCTCTCAATGCGAATGCTATATTTAGTAGTGATGATGATCTCACTTCAACTAAATCATCTTCTACTTCTATCAACTCTCATTCCCCTCATAAGGAAATCTTGGCGATGAACAAATCTCTTTATGAATCCCCTCAAATTTCTAAATCCACTTATGAATCTTTATCTCCTATTCATCATAAAGTCCTTTCCTCCAGGGATAAGGCTCTAATAAATTACACTCATCCCTCTTCTAAGATTTCTTGTGACTTTTCTTCTTCAATTTTTATCATTTTATACATGTTTTTGATCTCACTTATAGTTGAGCATTTAGCATGTCATATTCAAATACCTCATTCAATCTCTCATGTCTTTAAATAACATTAATGGCTATTATGTTGCTCATCATTATGTGACATTGGTAGCTCATTTACTGGGGGCTCATTGTCATTCATGATGGTACAATTTCAAGTGCAATCATATTTTTGAAGCAACATAATAGCCTAATTTTCTATGTTATCTTTTGTTCCTATGGGGACAAGAGTGATTTCATACATCTCTTCTTTTTATGATTAAAATTTCCCTTTGGGGTAATAGTGTGGAAATATTGATCATCTTTTCTTTAGAATCCTCTTTTCTTAGATATGAGAGAAGATGTGTATTCTCTTTCTTATCCTACCCACTTCTTGTGAGGAGCATTTTACATACACCAATGTCTTGCTCGCATGAACTCATGTGAGTATGTAGTACATTTTTCTTATGTCTAAATCTCTCCCTAGAGGATTGTTTAAGTCCTTCTCATTGTCCTTATCCTTGGGATGCAATGATCTTTCCTTATTTTTATCTAAGGATCCACTTTTTCCTATTTCGTGGATGGTGTGAACTTTATTACTTGATGTTATTCCTTGTATGCATTTGTTGTTGTTTTTTCAAGGATTCTCTCTTACAAGAGGTGTAAGTCCTTGACTACAACCTCTTTTGCACTTGGTAAAATACATCCATAATGAATTCACTCTCCCAATTGGGTTAAAAAAAGCGTCATCCTTCATTAAGAATCACTTTCACCTCGCAAAAGAAGGAATTATTGCATTCTTATTCTCTTCTTTGTCTTATTCTAGAAGATGTTATATTTGTCTAAGACAAATTCCTCTCAGGGATAGGTGTCTTTTGTACAAAGATCTCTTCTCCTCTAAGGATCTCCTTTACACATACTACAAGATATCCCTTTTCAACTATCTTATCCTTGCTTAAAACTCTCTTGCTTGGATCTATGACATTGTTGCATTTTTGGGGTATCTTCTTTTGTGATGAAGGTAGGTATCCTTGTTCTACTTTGCTTATGACATAAACATTACACTTTTTGAGCAATGGGTCATTCTCAAAACCAGAGCACAGACTCTTAGAGCGAGATGTCTCCATTTTTCTTTTATGCAAGGTGATTATTCTCGGAACCAGAGCACAGACTCTTAGAGCGAGATGTCACGCTTTTGTACTATACATATACAGGTTATAGCATACTCGGGCATAGACTCCTATGAGGTGCTTCTAACCTCCCTTACACACACATGCACGACATTGAGTGGAACTAGCGGCATAAGGCTAGACTTTCTCACTCTCCTCCCTTACATGGATCACCTAGACAGACTCTAGGGGCTAGTTTTCCATGTCCCTTTTTCCATGGATCACCTAGACAAGATCTAGGGGGGAGAAGTCCATGTTTTCTCTCTCACTATTCTTCTCATGGATCACCAATGTGTGTATTCATGCTTTTTTCCTTTCTTCTCTTCTCTTTGAATTTTGTTTCCATTTACATCCTTCATCTTGTGTTAGAGAACTCTTAAATCTTCACACTCTTTGTTGTGTTGGAATTGAGATTTAGTCCTCTTTCTTACCAAATGATTCTCCATTAGTTTTGATCTCATATCAAATCTTCTTGTGAGCATTTGTCATCAATATTCTTAAACAATTCGAAGTGGTAAAAATGATACCTTGTTTCAACTCACTAAAATTAGCAAGCCGAAACAGGGGGGGGCATATAGCTACCCTCGAATTTTCATCACCTTCCTTAGTAAGCATTAGGTGATTTTGTGATCTAACGTGTGTTTTGCAGGGTGCGGTTCCTAACTGTGTACTGCAGATGCCGCTGGGGGCTTCGTCCGACAACTTATGGATCTATCCTTTTTCAAATAATGTTTACTTTTCTGTACTTTAGCTTGCATATGCACGTAGTGTTCATATGACCGCTAAAGTGGGGGCTAAATGTAGCGTTGTAAATTGTACACACTTGCTAGGGTGGTACAATTTCACACCTAGTTTAGCACCCGCCTTGGCGCATTTTGCATTTTGCATTGCCTTTCCCCTTTAGCACTTAATTAATTAAATTAATTAGGTCTAAGGTCTTATTTCATCATCTTCCACATCATAAAGTTGGGCCCTTTCATCAAAAGTGTGCCCCTTTCATTTTATTCCTCCAATACATCATTTAATCAAAAACCCTAATTAGGTCCTATTTTGAACTTGGGGGCTTGATTTCGGGGGTCAAAACATCTCGAAATCACCTGTAACTTCGGGATTCACTCTAAAATCATCGTATCCGACGGCCCTGAAAATTTGGTGAAAAGTTGTCGGGACCATGGCGCCAGGAGTGCACATGGTCCCGGACATTTTTCCTGAAATTTTAGGAGCGATCCAATCATAAAATAAAGCTTAACCCCAAGAAATTGGCGGGAGATTCAATCTCTAGGTCAGCCAAAAGTTGAAATTAAGACCTAGGGTTTCATATATAAGAGCTCTCTTTCTTCATTTGAAAGGATCCGATTTTTGGTTTCAAGGGCCTTCTATGCAGCGAAAGAGTAGATCTTTAGAGACTTCAACAACATTCAACATCCATCCATCAAGCATCTATCAATTTCATTCATCCATTTAGGGCTTTTAAGGCATTGAAGAACAATAAGGGATCATCGACTGAAGATTGGCTTGTACCCCTCCCTTGGGGTTGGGTATGATTTCATGTTGTTTTCAAGTCTTTGCATAAGCCTCATCATATCATTTGTATTCATGCTTTAGATCACTTTGCATCTTGATTTGGAGCATTTACATTATCATTTATAAGTAATTAGGGTTTACTTTCTAGGTTGCTCTAGTTTGCTTACTTGCATTTTAGGATCTTGCACACACACAAGGTCTGCACACACACTACTTTTACAATACAACTTGGCTATTCGTGGAGGTGGAAATCACCAAAGTGGGGGTTTGACTAAGGCAAAACCCTATATAGCCGCCCAAAACACCTTTTCAGATATAAGTGCAGATTTCGGGATTCAGACGACGCTGCAAGTTGCAGATCCGAAAGAAGCAGACGGAGACGGGATCACACACCAAGTTTTGGAGCAGAAGACCAGGACAGGGGCGTGGGGCACCCTGGTCCTACTAGGACAGAGGCGCTAGGTGCCCTGGTCCCTGGGACAGGGGCGCTGGGCGCCCTGGTCCTCCTGACAGACATAATTTCCGACAGTTTTCCAGAGTGCAAAACAGCAGTTTTAGGTGCAGTTTCAGGTGCAGAATCAGGACAGTGGCGCCCGCGCCCCCATCCCGAACATTTCCACTCAGATTTTGACTCCGGGTATGCATTTGCATTCTTGTCTTATCTTTGTATTTACAGCTTTTCATAGTTTAAGTTCAATTCTGCAATCTTGTTATTAGTTCATATTTGCACTTTGGGATTAGGAATTGAACTTGTATCATTTTATCTTTCAATTACAACAAAGGAATAGAAATCCTAATAGGTAGCCCATGGCTCTCTCTTCTACAAAAAAGAAGTAGCCAATTGTGTGATACCTCTAGGCTCTTTCGTATTCCACAATGTGTGTCAAAAGGTAGGATTAGGACATGTTAGCCTAGTCTCGCTTTTCCCCTACACAGGTGACAATGATTAAGGTAGTTTTTATAAGATGACTCACTGCCAGAATTGTTCATTGCAAGTGGGCTCACTACTCGACTAAAACTACCAGAAAAAGGAGGGCTCACTACCCAAAGGAAGAAAGAATGAATCCACCACAAAGGCACAACTACCACTCAACTGCAATGTTAGAGGAAACCTTAGGCTCACTGCCATCGGTAACAAATAACATCAACACACAATGACACCGATCAACCACTTTGCATCACCAAATATAGATCTCTTTTTTAAAATCAACTTCCTTTTACAAGTCATATATATATTTCATTACAATCATTCTTTATATATATTGACCTCCAAAAAAGATTTTTTCAAGTCGGCCAAGGAGACAATAAAACATTATTAAAAAATATGTATTCACTAAGCATTCCCATGGTGGAAAGGAATGAAAGTGGAACACACCACAAATCAACAACACGTTATCCAAATGCTGCATTCACCAGACCAAGAAGATAGAGCATCTAGGGTTAACTGAACCAGGTAAGAACAATTTCGAAGCACAACAACACATTCTGAATCATAATAACAAAGATACAAGCTTTAGAAGCACAAATCCATAAACACAACAATAGAACTGAAGATGCGGAGCTCTACAAACTCTATTAGACAAACATCATCAACACAACATAGACTTCTAGAGAATACTTTCCAGACCACCAAAACATAAGAGAAGAATCTCAAGACAATATCCAACAACATACCAACATATCATGGAAATATCTGCAATAAGTTAGAACATCTGGAGCAAAAAACTAAGCACTTAAACGAAATTAGTATATTGACATCAATGAAAACCATACTATAAACAACTATTTATAGTAAGTTTTAATTTGAGCACAGATTGATCAAAAAATTCCCCCAAAGACATGGATTGGCTAATTAAGCATGCCAATAAATTTCCATTGTAAGATTGTGCTTGGATTTTAAGATATTAAAGTTTTCATTTTTTTAAGTTGCAAATGGAAGCTTCAATGTTAATTTTGAAGGCCTTAGAGGCTTTGAATTGTCCCAAAGTGGTCAAAACCAGTGTAGCGGGTTATAGCTTGATAAAGTATTTTATGAGATTTTTACAAATTCAAATGGTTCATCAACCGGACACTCGAATCAAAAGTTATGGCCTTCATTTGTTAGGTCTTATGAAATGGAAAATATAAAAACATGTTGGACACAAATGAGTTGTAAAAGAGAGTTATACATGTTGATGTGTGTTTTGACACATCATAGGGCATCTTGGATTGGATATAAGTTGGGCACCACTTTTTGGGTGGTTTTAGCTCATGGTTTTTTAACCATTTGATGGTTTCAAGTATTGGATCTCCTATTTATTAGATGAATGAGATGGAGGTTGAGTATAAGAGTCTTATAGCTATTTTATTACACCAAGATCTTTGGCTAGTGATACTCCTGTGATATGTTTTATCTATAAGTATATTGTATTCTATTGTTTATTTCTAAACAATATATTGGGTGGCTTTTGGAGTGTGGGGTTTTTCTCCCATAAGGGTTTTCCCCATGTAAATCATTGTGTAATGGTATGGATTATATTTGTGTTATTTTTGTGTAATTTATGTTACTATTGTAAAGATCTAAACAAATTTTGAATTACCCTCCTCTCAAGATTAGTGTAGGAATTTTTTTTGCGGCCTTAACTTCCTTGTACAAGTGGTATCAGACCCTGATCACCTTTGGTTTTAGTTGTGGGTTATTCCATGTTCTTTGAACTAATCTAGTTTTGAGTGGGATCTTGTGTAGAAGATACTTTGTGATCTTGTTACAAGAATTTTTAGATGATAAGTTCATCAAGGAGATTAGAGGTGGAGAAATTTTCTTAAAATAATTTTGAGATGTGGAAGATGAAGATGGAGGATATGTAAATAGATCGAGATATGTGGGAAGTTATTGCTGAGAATGTCTTCAAACCTACAAATCCTACTACGATTGCTCAATATAATGTTATGGATCATAAAGTCAAGGGTGTAATTAGATTGTGCTTGGTAGACTCCATTTTCATCTATGTCCATGAAGATTCCTTTATAAAGAAGCTATGGAATAAACTTGGTGAGATGCATCAAGACAAATCCTTAGTGTACAAGATTTTCTTGAGGAAAAGATTGTATTCCTTGTGAATTTAAGAGGGTTGATGAATCATAGACCACATAGAAGAATTCAATATGTTGGTATATTAATTTGCATTAGTTGGTGTCAAGATGGACGAGGAGGAGAAATTTCATATCTTTCATTGTTCTTTGCCTAATTCGTTGGATTCTCTTGTTATGGTTATCAATAATAATTTAATTATTTTGAAGACTCGAGATGTACTAGACTATTTTAATTTTGAAGAGATGAGGATGAAGGTATCCATCAATGCTAAGGAGTTCCTAAGTGTTCATGGAAGACCTAAGGAAAAATGTAAGAAGAATGAGAAGCATAATAAATCCAAGTCCAAGGGGAGATAAAAAATCTCCTAGAAACTGTTAAGTTATTTGCTACAATTGTGGTAAGATTGGACACTTCCATAAGGAGTGTGAAGAGGAAAAGAAGAAGAAAGAGAAGAAATTTTATTTTTATTTTGAGTTTGAGAAGGAATATGGTGATGCGTCCATTGCATCTTTGACCACTCATGTAGGTAATGATGTATTGTTACTTGAATTGGGTGTATATTTTCATATGACCTATAATAGATATTAGTTTTCAAAATATGAAAAATTTAATGGAGTTAAGGTGTACTTGGGTGATGATTGTCATTTAGATATTTTTGGCTATGGTAAAGTTAAAATCAGGTTTCTTAATGGTAGAATAAAAAGGATTAATGATGTGTTGAATATCCCTGGACTAGCTTAAATTTTTTAATATGTGCGCAAACTAATAGATGCAAGTGTGCAAGTAGTCTTTTATGATCTAGGATGCAAAATAGCTAGAGGTGCTATGTTGATTTCTAGAGGTGTCAGATTTGAAACACTGTATAAGCTAGATGCATACACTATTGAGTGTAATAGTACTTCTGTAAAAATTAAATCTATGAATAATTCATTGGAAGAGGTGATGGTTTCAATTTCAGTAGATGATCATGACTTTTAGGTAGCTAAGGTTGCTTTCTCTTCTAAATCAAAGTTACTTATATATAAGATGCTGTGGAACCAGAGTCTTGGCCACATTAGAGAAAAGGGTCTAAGGACCCTGAAAAATAAAAACCTTGTTGAAGGTTTGAATGATTATAATCTTTAATTTATTTTTTGTGAAATAAAATTGCATTCAGTTTTACTTGAGTTCTCATATATTGTGGTGTGTTGGATCTTATTCATTATTATGTATTTAGTCCTGTAGATGTTCCTTCCATTACAAAATCCACATGTTGTATTTATTTATTGATGATTGTAGCAGAAGGACATGGTTATATTTTCTAAAGAGTAAATACGAAGTTCTTAGTCAATTTAAATAATTTAAAGAAATGGTGGAGTTGCAAATGGGAAAGAGAATAAAATGTTGGATTGATAATGATGGTGAATTTTTCTTTAATAATTTTGATAGATTCTATAAAGTTTGTGACATTCATGGACATAAGAAAAAAATGTATTCTCTACAGGAGAATGGAGCTTAAAAAAGAATGATCAAGGTGTTGATGGAGAAGGCTAGGAGTATGTTGAGTAGTATTGGTCTAGAACAAACGTTTTCGGTTGAATTTGTTGTCATTTTGTTCTACCTAGTAAATAGGTCTCCTACATCAATTCTTGTTGATAAAGAACTTATATGGAGGAATGATTAGTTCATAATACTTCATTGAGATGTATTAGAGTATTTGGTTGCGAGGCATATGCACATGCCCCGAAGGAAAAGAAAACAAATTTGGAGAACAAGGTTGCAAAATCTATCTTCATCAAATATAGTTATGGTTTGAAAGGATACAATCTTTGGGACCCTTTTGCACAAAAGGTGATACATAGTAGAATTGTTATTTTAAGAGAAACTAATATTCCTTCTATTACATTATAGCCTAATCAAACTAAATAGGAATATGTGATTCAACTTCCTTCTACATCTAATAAAATTGAGTCGAGACCCCTAGATAGAGAAGAAGTTAAGGAGAGATCTAGCTCTAAATCTTTAGAAGAAGAAGAAGAAGAACCTCCAACTCAGCTTGTTCAAAGGTCTATGACATAGACAACCCCCCAAAAGGTATTCAGCTAATGATTGGAGATGTATTTTTTATTTGAATACTAATACAGATGAATCTAGATCTATAAAAGAGGCATTATGTATCTATGATGCAGAGTTCTAAAAAAATGTGATGGATGAAGAAATGACAACTTAAAAAAAGAATGATACATGGGATCTTGTACCATTTCTTGAAGGATGGACACCTATGGTTGGAAAAAGGGTGTTCAAGAAAAACATTGGTTCAAGTGGAGGTATTGAGAAGTACAAAGCAAGGTTGGTTGTGAAATACTACTCTTAGGTTGAGGGTGTTGATTATGGTGATATATTTTCTCCTATTGAAAAAAGACATTCATTATAATTTTTCTTTCTGTTTGAGTCCATACAAACATTTCTTCAATTTGGTAAATAAAATTTGATACATATGTGTTGATTTTGGGATTTGATCTAATTGTAAATTAAATCATTGTGTTTATTATAAATCTAATGGTGATCCTTTCCTATACATTGCATTTTATGTCGATGATATGTTATTCATTGGTAAAGGGAAGGAAATGATTTCAAATTAAAGTCTTAGTTTGCAGAAATATTTAAAATAAAAGATCTTGGTGCATCTAAACACATGTTTGGTATGAAACTTGGAAGAGATAGAGTGAACATAAAGAAATGGTTGGGCCAAACTAGTATGTGAATTAATTTTTATAGAGGTTTAACATGCAAGATTGTAGACCACTGTGTTTTTTTTACAATTGGAACAAAGTTATTTGCTTTAGATTTTCTTAGAAATCCCTATAAAAGATGGAAGACATGAGTAGAGTGCCTTACCAGAGTGTAGTTAGAATTTTGATGTATGTTGTGGTCTGCACTAAACTAGACATTGCCCAATCAGTGGAAGTTATTTCTAAATATATGTATAATCTTGGTAGAGTTCATTATGATGTAGTTAAAAGAGTCTTCAGGTATGTGAAAGGTACCTCGAAGTATTCTTTGTTTTATCATGGTAATTTGATAGGAGATAAGATTTTCCTTTCTATAAATCCATGGTAATGTGAATTTTGATTGGGTAGGTGTTGTTGATAGCAAAAGATCCACCAATCCTTTTGTGTTTATTTTATTCTATGTTGCAATCAGTTGGATGAGTAAGTGATAGGTTGTGGTTGCTTTTTTCAGTACCAAAAAATAGTATATTACAACTAATCATCTTGTAATAAAGCCATCTATATTAAGAGACCATGTTCACTTATTGAAATAAAACAACGTGTCATGATGGTTTGTTGTGACAGTTAGAGTGTGATTTGCTTAGCTAAGAATCCAAAATTTCTCTCTAGGACCAAACACACTAATGTTTGGTATCATTTTGTCAGAGATATGGTCAAGGATGGTAGGGCGAAGCTAGTTAAGATAGAGAATTTGATGAATGTTTCATATTCTATGACTAAGGCAGTGAACTTAGAGAAGTTCAAATGGTGTTTGGAGTCTATGGGCCTCATGGCCTCTAGCGATTAAATTATGGTGTATATACTTGTAAGGTCCTCCATATTATTAAAATAACATATTCTAAAAATTAAACATAATGAAGCATAAATAATTGGCACGTGTTCAAATATACAAGATTAGAGACATGAAATTATATTTTTACATAAAGTTTGAGTACACAAGCCAATGGAAAGGAAAAATATAATGAAATATATGTTGAACACATAGTAGGACTAAGGGGGGCGTGAATCAGTCTAAATCTCTAACACAACTTTATTTTTGATCTATTAAACTTAAAACCACCGCTAACATATTACTTTAATGAAATCATGAAAGCACAAGACACAATCAACTCATGAACATCATATTTATGTAGAAAACCCAAGAAGGGAAAAACCATGGTGAGAATCACACTCACAATATAGATATGGTTATGTAATGGTGAAAAAATAGGGTTAGGGTTAAATTAAAATAACAAAACCACTAACAAGCCTAATTAACCATTACATTAAGGAGGATAGGAACCTAATATATCTAACCTTAATAGATCTAGATTTTGATCAGATTCCAAGCCTCCTAGATGGGGCTCTATCCTCCTTTGATTGAATTCAATTGAATTGTTGAAGATGAGGGTAGGATAGTGAATTATTGAAGCAATTTGATAGAAATAATGAGCTACAAATTTCGTATGGAGCCACCAACCTAGATCTGAGTAGAAGATGATGATTTGGATCTATTCCATAAAGTTTGGCTTGATATTTCAGGACCAGGTAGTATCAATTGGCCATGGTCCTCCAAATTTATCATGGTCAAAAGCTGAACCTGTTTGTCTCTACAAATCCTATTGATCCTTCTGAATGTAGCTTTGTACCTATTCCTGCATACATTGAAAAGGGGGAAATTGTTGGGAATAGGGGTTTGCCTTAGGTCAAACCCCAATTTTGGAATTAACCATGAAATTGAATTGAAAATGTAAATGAAGTACTACATTAAAATACTTTCCTTTTGAGGGAAAGGCTTAAAATGAATGAAAACCAAATGATATACCTTTAATCAATTTTTGTTTGTCTCCACCAAGGAATTAGGTTTTCATGTATATTGTCTTCATAAAACATAGAACATGAATGTCATCTCCAATGCTTGAATCTTGACTTCACTTCTACTCCAATGCTTGATAGAAGACTGATTAATTGCTCACTTGAATGTAGGATCTCACTTTTTCTCTCTTGAGTTGATTATGAATTCAAATTAGGAGTGTAAGGTTCAAAATGAGAGGTGTAGACCTTTTATACTTGCTTGTCAAAAATTTTATTAAATTTCTAACTGTAGTTGACACAAGATCTAACTTCATGTTCTTTGAATGGGACTGTTAAAAGGGACCAATTTGGGGCCCAATTGAGGATCTTGGGGTGTAAATGCCCTAGTTATAAGAGGCCTAGGGCATGGGCATCATGGTCTTGCACTATGGTCCTACAAGTAAGGATCCCAGACAAAAGGGTCAAATTGGTGAAAATGTGAAAATGTGACATGAATGAAGGGTGTGAGTAGAATTAGTGTTTCAGTCAAACCTTAGAGGGTGGAACACCAAAGTGAGGCCTAAGTGAGGAAAAAATTGTAAGGGAGTACAATTTAGGATGCTACAGGTGATTAAAACAATTAGGCCACAGGCCAAGGAGCTCACTACTCTAGATTTGTAAGCTAAGGAGCACAACCTTAGGGAAAGATACAAAGGACTTGCACAAATGAAACTCACTACTTTAGGGCAAGATACAAAGAGCTTCCAAGAGACACACACTATCTTCCAATAGGAATAGCTGAATTGAAAATGAATAGGATCTCTTGATCATGAAATTGACCTTGAATCTCTATATCAAGTGTCTAATATCATGGTAGATACATCTAACCTCAAACTCTGTTACCAAATACTGTCAAAGCTCTTCTCAACTAAGTGTCACACACCTTTTCAATCAAATATGTCTGCATATTATTCACATCCATATCACATCATTTCTAACACATCCCATACTTTTGTACATATCAACACCTACATTTACTCATCCTTATATATAAAGATATTCAGTAAAACTCTCAACTAGGTTGACCTAAAGGAAAGTATACAAAATAACATAAACTAGGCCATCCAGACGAATAATATCCAATGCGGTCCACTCCAAGACATAGAGGGGACCCAAAAACAACACCGCACATCCCTCTAAATTTATTCCAATGAGCCGTATACCCTAACAAATCTTCCAAAGATAGTTCCAAATGAAACATGTAGATAAACAATAAAACTTAGCAACCAGTTGACCCAAAAGAATCTTCCAATGCAAATTACCTAATACAGATCTTCACACACTATGGTGAGACCAAAAACAATATTCCAACTCAACCTCCAATGCATATTCAAACCAAAAAAGCATGATCAAAACAAGATTATCCATTTGGGCACACTGAGACCCAACACAACTGACCATACCAAGCACAAACCAACATAACTCACATGTGAAAATAATAACACTAGAGATTAGAATTGGAACATTGTACAAACCAAATAAGCATGTCCTCCAAAGTGCAACACTTGAATTCACATGTTCGGAACCCACGAAGAAAATTACAAACCAATATGCTAGACACTCTTACTATCAAAGAACAACAACAACTAATCTCATCATCTGAGCAACTAGCGGACTTGCAAACTTGATAATAGACCATTCACAAAACATTAATATTATATCCAGGTCCACACATCATACTCTTCACAATCCAAACAAGAACATTCTTCCACTGGGGCATTAAATACTCTTTTATGCATATTGAAACTTCTACTACACCAATCTTTCAGAAAATCCTCATATAAGCACAATATCTTCACCAGATAATGTGACAACATTTGAATACTTAATACCATACCAAATATACCACTGAGCATTTTTCACCAACATTATATAACTTATTGTAACATCAATGATAGCACAACCTTAACTAAGATACCCATCAAATTCAACAACACCAAGCATCACATTTTGATATCATATGTCTCTGATCATCTTCCACAATAAATTTTAACTGAGACACCAATCAAACTCAACAACATCAAGAAACATCATACATCTCTAATCATCTTCCACAACAAAATTGAAACTGAGGCACCAATCAAACTCAACAACAACACCAATTTCTGACACTCTTAATCAACAATACAAAATAAAGAAACCTTCATATACTTACATGACAATATAATAACAACTCACCTGTCACTAATTGTAACCAACAATAGATTGCACAACACAAGATAACTCACTTGTGACCAACTGTCACCAACAATAGTTTACACAACACATGGTTGTATCCGGACCAACAAGTTTGACATCAATAACAATATACAAGATTATATACATACTAGACCACATCCGAACCAACAAGTTTGACATCAATGACAACATATCTTAGATTTGGACAACAACATATTTATTTACAATAGACCACAAGGTCAAATATAATGAATGCATACAAAAAAAATCATGAAGACCACCATTATAGGAACTCTCAGCATCAATATCCCTTACATCGTGGTGAGAACATTTTTAGACTTCTTATCCACCCAACTATGAAGTATTTATGCTTCCCCAGGATTCTTCCTAACATGAAGAAAAGCCGACCCAACATGAGGACACCTAGAAATGCAATACTAGCAAGAGTAATGAAATTAATGCGGTATGATAAATCTATATTATAATACAATAACTAGACTTATCTATTTGATGTCAATTCAATGATTTAAGATCCATCTCAAACACAAGGATAAACATAGTAACTTTACTATGATTTCGAACTCAATTGAAAGAAGACTTCAAAATACATATGAACATACAAGAGCACATAAATGCACACAAGATCACATAAGAGAATAAATGAGTACATAAGAGTACACAAGTGCATATGTCTATCCTACTTATCAAGACTTGAATACATCTTCAACATAGTTAATATAAGAATATATACATGACTACATTCAAGAGTCTATTTTAAGATGGCAACTATGCTTAAGAGAATTTTAGTCAAAAAAATCTACAATCTTTCTATAATATTCAATGGTTTATATAATACTTTCTAACACTAAGTAAACCTTCACCCTTATAGGAATTTATGTATTCTAAGACTTCAAAGATATAAAGAATAGAATTATTTGACATATAAACACTAACATTTCTGCAAAGATGACTACTTGTAAATCACCATTGGCTAATGAAACTCTCTCTAAGCCATTCATTACTAAGAAACCTTATGGTTTTTCATTAACACATTAACCTATTGAATATTGAATTAATCAATTAACTAATTCAACCCTTAGATGATAATCAATTATAACAAATATTAGAACAATATACTTAATAATATGATTTATATTGATACCTCTCTAGACTTACAAAAGACTAAAAATATTTTTATTTAATATTCCATAACTTGAAAGTATTTTTCATCTTTAATCATTAAATATTAATATTTATGAATTGAAATGTTAACCTTCATTGATATTAATATTTTAGAACTACTGTATTGAACTTGGCTTTTGCATTTAATTTGTAACTATTAAAGTTTCTCTATATCCTAGACATCAAATCAATAAGAATGAGACCTAATGCATTTAAGAGCTCATAGATTATCTGACCTAGAAATTCCTATGAGTGATATTCTAGATCATGTCATACTGTTAATCCTATGAGGATCCGGTTAATATTGAGAGGGGGGGGTGAATCAGTATTAACACAATTTATAACTTCAAATCAAAATACCATTTACAACAGATCTAAAACCATTTAATACATGAATCTATCCCTTTAGCAGATCTCATACACTTGATACCCACTTATGCAATCTTATTAATCAGAATATACACCAACTAGATATCTGATCAACACATACTCATACTGACTTATTATCAGATTAGAATACTTCATCTATCATTTCGTTAACATTACTGATAACCATTTATAGATCTCTGATAAACAACAGTAAACTTATCATAACCGGTAATCATAAATAATGCATGAAAACATAAACTCTATGAAAAGACATTCCACACATGAACACCAAGATTTTTGACGTGGAAACCCAAAACGGAAAAACCACTGTGGGGATTGGAACCCACAATAATTTGTACTCTTTCGAAGTATGTCCTATTAGGAGCTTAACCTGGTTAGGAGCTTACAATACGCCCGGTTAGGAGTAGACCCTATTAGGAGTCACCTGGTTAAGGGATTTGCCTATCACTCTAGCTAGGAGCTTAATGATTTGTTAGGATCAACCTAGTTAGAGGATTTAAACACTCTTTTATGAGCTGCCCTATTAGGGGACTTAGATGGCAAAGGCCTATTAGGACCTACCTGGTTAAGGGATTTATGTTGTTGTAACTGTTAGGGAACAACAATGAAAAATGATCTGTTACTTTGCACTTTCAACTTGCTAAATCAAATCAATTTATGCTTCATAATCTGCAACACTTAGGCAGATCTCTATCTTCTCTGGGATGGCTTAACTCATTCTCATAATGCCACCGACACATGAAATATCAATTGTGTCGCCCTAAATAGCCATAACAACTGAGTTGACCATAAAACCTAATTACATCTTGAATTTACAATACAGATCATATCGGATCAACATCCAGATCATTATAACAATTTACAATGCAATATCAACCATTGATTATTCATAACCCATCACAAAAATCCAATTCGTATAGAAGTCAAACCCTTAGAACATTCTGCTAAGTACTTTTCACATTCCCAAGAAAATCTACCATATTTCATGCAAAAACACAATTCAAATTATTCATGCAGGTTGTGTCATGTTATCTCCTTCATGTAGATTTGCCACCAATCACTGTCATATCAAAAATCATTACTAGTTAAGTGAATTCATCACCAGTCCTAAAACCCTACTAAAACCCTACCACAACTCCATCAAAAATTCAAAACATGCCTTCCGATAATCAACATAGGATGCAGTTCCGATCACATACACAAATCCATCATAAAAAGCTTATGTCTCAAACCACAAGTCTCCAACCATCACCGACTTACTGATTCCATCAAAATCTTTTATTTTACCAGTTGAAGTCCTAATTTTCAGTCCTGCCGGTAAACCCTATCATACTTACAAATTCTAAATCCGGTAGACCAAATTACTTATCCAACAAGTCAGACATCAAATTTCATCTATAACCATCATCAAACATTAATTGACATAGGTTGCCATCAATGACAACACAAATAACTGATCATGTGATCATCATGCTTCTACTGATACAGTCATCAACTCATCTGCATCAGTTATGCCAATCATGCCAACACATACTCTGTCAATCCAAATTCATCAGATAAAAGAATATCTAATACAAAATAAATAAAATAAAAGATGATATCTTGAACCCCTCTACCAATGAAGTTCTGTGTACACATCATAAGTATGATATTTAGAAGCTAAGGCAATATGTCATAGATATTTTTATGGTTAGATTATAAATACACACTATTTTATGAAGTAGCACTATAATCTATCAACTTATTTTATAAAGTAGGAGCTATGGAAAACCTTGGTACCAGGGATTCGACCATGGACCAACAAAAGGGTTGTTTAAGGAATAAACAATAGATTGTAAATTGTAAGTTATATCTCAACCTATACGTGACATAACAACATAACATTTCAATAAAAGACTCACCTGTTCAATAGATTCAATCACCCAATTTCTCCATGGGTTGATGTAATATCCTCAAATACCCACTATATGAAACCTTATTTCCTCCCTCTTCTCCCACTCTCCCCTATTCTTCAAGGAATTTTTATTCAATATAATCTCTCCAAAATTTCTTCTTGCTCACTATTATGTATTCTCACTATAATTCACTGTTGTCCTTTATCTGTCACACTATTTGTATTCTCCTACCTATTCTCTCTGCACATGCATTATTTTTAGGCCATTCCCCAAGGATAAGTGTAGTATCTCCTATTATCGCCCCCCTTACAATCCTTAATGAGTTCCCCCAAAAAATATTTCTTATGCATCCATCACTTCCCTCGAGAATAATTGTCTGATGTAAAATTGATGCCTTGTCTTCTTACCATTGCAACTAAATTTAGCTTTACTTTTAGTGAGTACATGTGGAAAGAAGGTGAATCTTCCATATTTTCCACTACTCACACTAATAGTCTATTTTAAATTTCTTCATCATGCATATTAAATATTTTAAATACATTTTAAATATTAATTTGTAACTCCCCACTTCATAACTCTAACTAAAGTCTTCAAGAAGATTCATCTCCAATAATGCATTCATAATCTTACCATTGTATACATTTTGAATGTATTTTTTTGAATTGTAAATCGATTACCAAAAAGAAGAGATTTTGCATGCATAGTCTAGTTATAATACTAGTGATCAATCTGGTCACTTTATCAAAGCCCCAACTAGGCTAGACTTAAATAGAAACAATAATAGAAACCCATTTTAAAAATAGAGATCACCATGTATGAACATTAATAGAGTATCAAATTTTATTATAATTATAATGATTATAGATAGTATAATGAAAAAAACTAGGCTAAAATAGGTCATTGTCCGTTTGCATCATTAACACTATCCTTTTGTTGATCCTCCTCTTGGTCATCTTCATTAGCTTTTTCTTTGCCTTTTTATTTGTCATCCTTCTTTATCTCAACCCTATTGATCTGGAAGGTCTCAAATGTATCGATGGGGAGAAAAATTCTCTCCCAATTGGAAGCATCAAATTTGGTGCGTGACCTCTAGGTACCTCACAACTTCATCTCTCGTCAACTGGTGTTGGTGTTCCTTGCAATACTTGTTCTGGAAATATAAATATTCTCCTTGGAATTTCTTGTCTATATTTCTCAAATCTTGAGGCCAATAGTTTGCATCCTGGAAGTCTTCTTTGAATATTGGAGAGGGGCCTTTTTTTGACACCTTCATGAACCTTTTAGCTAGAAGCTTCAATGCAAATGTAACCCGCTCAATAATCATTAGCATTTTAAGTCTAAGATTAGAATCGGTAAGAACCCTCTCTTTACCTTGGAACACATGTTAATTTCTTCATTCCCACAAAAACCAAATGATTTCAATACACAATAAAAAAAAAACTAATTATATTTTTTTCTCAAACCATGACACCTTATGAACAATATTCCAACCTTCAATGTTACCCATAAAGAGTGACCAAATCATAATAAAAAAATTGCATTGAAAAAAATCCTCAACACAACCACATACAAGGTAGTTAATAGGTTTCAAATTGATTACCAATCTCTACAAGGCTAGCTACCATCTAAAACAATTTTTTTTAGGCTTAATAGTATTGGACCAAAGAATAGTAAATATTTTCATACATTATTTGTGGTTAAGGTTCAAATTCCAACATTTATTAACATGCTCAAAGATACCATAGTACTAGGTGAGGATCTTGTATAAATAGTGTGCTTTAAGATTAGGGAAGGGAGTGTTGGCATTATGTGAACCGGCATGAGCCTTATGTGAACTGGCATGAAGACATAATGATATTGTATGTTGTCATTGATGTCAATATGAGACATAGTGTGAACCGGCACATGTGATAAGTGAAGAGAGAGGAACCGGCATATGTGTGAACCAATTTATATGCCAAAATGAAGCATCATATTTGTTCAAAGTGAACCGGCATATAGTTATGGGAACCAGCACATGGAAGCACTGTATGACTACTAGTTGGTAGGCAGCTTCCACTTCAGGGTTTCCGGTTGGAGTACCTCAAGTCTGTGTGTTTCAATCGGTGATCTTTGTATGGTGAGTTAGCAGTATGATGGAGGACAGATTGTGTTGCCACGTAAGCTCTGTGTGCGTGAAGGATTTTGCATGAAGATGACTATTCCTATCTACCTCAGGAATGTGTGAAGTCTGTCAAACGATGATAACGCGTGAAGGGTTGTCAGCCGCCATGAAAATGGTGGATAATGGACGATGGAGAATGTCTTGAGATCGATTCAAGATTGTTGCATTTAATGCAGTATGATTCAACAGTTAGGATTGAACCGTTTGAATTGCTTATCCTAACTGGTTTAGGGTTTAGGGTTTTTGCTACTGACTTGTATGTTTCCTATAAGGTCGATGTTGGGTTTCTATCTGAGGTTGTTGGCAAAAGTTGTGAGTGTGTATCCAAGGAAAGTGATACGTGATTCTTGCCAGACCAAAGGAGAGAAGAGATACCTGCAAAGTGAATGTGCAGAAGGAAAAGAGGAGCCTAAACGGATTTGCATTAGCATTAAGTGTTATTAATAGATCATTGTAATACCTATTGATCTCTAACCACTTCAACAGTTGTAAAATCCCCTAACAGGGTAGCCTTAACTGGCTTGATTCAAAATCCCTTAAATCGGGTGGTCTTCACCGGCTTGTTTCAAATCCCTTAATCGGGTAACTCGAGGCTAATGAGTTCTGAGAAGCTAGAGAAGCTTAGGAGATCCTTTCAGCTATTAAGTTCTTAAAATCCTCTAACAAGGTGACCCTACCGGGTTTAACCCTTAACCGGGTATCCCTTAACCGGGTGATCCTTAACAAGATCGGTTCCTACCAGAACCTATTGTAATGTCCTTAACCGGACAAGGCTCCTAACAGAGCAGACTTCTAAAGAGTTCAAAAAGTAGCTTGTGGGTATTCATCCCCACCGTGGTTTTTCCCAGTTGGGTTTCCACATGAAAAATATGTGTGTCATGTGTAATGCTTTTGTCTTGTGATGCTCTGTTTTATCTGTTATGCACATGAAGGTTTTATGTTTTATGCCTGTCTATAAAACATATTGAACTCACTATTGTGAAGATTTGATGGTTAAGTTTACTAGTTTATGGATGAGAATATAATGATAATGTGGTATTGAGCTAAGAGAAAAGCTTATTGAGTGACCGGTTCATGATTGATTGAGCTATACTAGATGTTACCGATTGCACTCTGTTTTACTGGTATCTCTGTTTATCAGTCATTTAGAGTATTTGTTGTCAAACCAGTTTTGGAAAGTATTTGTGTTTGTACTGATTCACCCCCCCCCTCTCAGTACCGGTTCGATACTAGTGGTTCATCATTGAGTTATCAATTGGTATCAGAGCACTCCAAGTCCTCTATGTTGTAAGCTTAACCACTTGAGGAAAAGATCCTAGCCAAATGATGAAGAGGGAAGGTCCAAAGTTCAACAGGGAAAAATTTGGTATATGGAAGGACAGGATGAAGATATTCTTCAAAAGCATTTGTGTTCAACACTGGAGTTATGTTGAAAATGTATATGTTGTTCCTACCGGTACTCTCACCGATGACCAAAAGAGAGAGATACAAGAAAATGGGCAAGTCATGGAAACCCTCATCAGTAATCTTTCTGACATTGAGTTTATTGATGTTCAGGACAAGGCAAATCCCAAAGAGGTATGGGATGCTCTTGAAAATATCTATGGTGGTGATGAGCATGTAAAACAGGCTAAGGAAGAGAGCCTGAGAGGAAAGTTTTAAGACATGCAGATGGTTGAAGGAGAGACCATTCAGCAGTATGGAATAAGAATCAAAATAGTTGTTGGAGAAATAAAGAGTGTAGGTGGCAAAATAGAAGATTCCACTGTGGTAAGTAAAGTCCTGAGATCCCTGTTGCCGGTCTATGCAATAAGGGTTGCTGCTATTCAGGAGCTGAGATCAATAGACAAGTCTAAGGTGTCCTTGGACTCCATCATAGCGAGGTTGATAGCCTATGAGCTGAATAGCTTTGATGGTAGTGTTCAAAAGTCAGAATCAACTTTTAAAGCTTCTGCTATACCATCTAGAAAAGGAAAAGAGGCTAGCACTAGTGGGGAACCCAATCGGAATAGAGAAATGAAGGATGAAGAGTTTCTGATGGAATTTGAAGCTCTTCTTGCCAGGAGATTTTCAAAAGGGACTCGTAAATACAAAGGTAAGCTTCCTTTGAAATTTTTCTCCTATAACCAAATAGGACATATTGCTATGAACTATCCTATTAGTGACAACAAGGACAAACCAAAAAGGTTCAAGAAATTCAAAGGAGGAAACTGGAGAAATTGCAGTTGATGAAGGTGTCATAGATGAGGAATCAGAAGATGAAGATAATGAAGACATTGTGTTTGTTGCTATAAAGGAAGATGTGGCAAACAAGAAGGCTCTTGTCTCCCGGTTTGATGATTCCAATGAGTGGATCACTGACAGTGGTTGTTCTCACCATATGACTGGTGACCGGAGCAAGTTTCTATCCTTAGAAGAGTATGATGGTGGTGTGGTTCGCTTTGGAAATGATGCATCATGCATGGTCAAAGGTAGAGGGTCCATCTCCTTGAATGGAAAGAGTAGTGCTGACAATGTGTATTGGGTTGATGGTCTTAGACACAACCTTCTAAGTGTTGCCCAATTAAATGACAGTGGCCTCACTCTGCAATGCAAGAATGGAGTTTGCAGAATCAAAGGTGAAGATGGTAAATTGGTAGCCACCGGCATGCAGACTAAAGGTAACCTATTTCATCTAAAGGTGAATATAATTACATGTCTTATGGCTAAGATTGATGATAGCTGGATATGGCATTGGAGATTCTGCCATGTGAACTTTGATAACATTGTAAAGGCTAGTAAGATCAAAGCAGTTAGAGGGTTGCCGATGCTGAGCAAACTAGATAATACCTTGTGTAGAGAATTTAAATTGGGAAAAATGTCTTCCTCAACCTTTAAAGGTAAATATTTCACTGCTGACAACTTGCTTGATCTTGTGCATACTGATTTATGTGGTCCTATGAAAACTAGAAGTGTGCAGGGGGATAGGTACTTCATGATTCTCACTGATGACTGCTCAAGAATGATGTGGGTCACATTCTTGAAAGACAAGTCTGAAGCTTTTGGGAAATTCAAAGCTTTCAGAGCATTAGTGGAGAAGGAAAGCGGTAAAAGGATCAAGTGTCTCAGAACTGATCAAGGAGGGGATTTCACTTCTAGTGAATTCAACAAGTACTGTGAAGAATTTGGCATCAAGAGATAGCTGTCTGCCCCCTGGACTCCACAGTAGAATGGCCTAGCAGAGAGGAATAATCGGACTATTGTTGAAGCAGCTAGAACTATGTTGATCCAAGGAAAGGTTGCTCACACCTTTTGGAGAGAAGCGGTGAGCATTGTAGTCTACACTATGAACCAGGTACTCATCAAAAAGGGTAAGGACAAAACTCCTTATGAGTATTGGACTGGTAAAACACCTGTGGTTAACTACTTTAAGGTATTTGGTAGCAAATTTTACATCAAGAGGAGTGAACATCAGGGCAAATTTGAAGCTAAATGTGATGAAGGAATATTTCTAGGATATTCCACCAAGAGTAAAGCTTTCAAGTGCTACAACAATAGGACTCAGAGAATTATGGAAAGCATCAATGTAAGAGTTGATGAATCCTCTGAGAAGACTGAGGAAACCGATAGTGAGAAAGTTGTAAATGAACCGGTTGCAACCTTCTGGGAACCGGTTGTCAGTCAACCTAGTACCAGTAACAGTGTTCCTGAATCGGTGAATGCTGATACTGATGAAGATGAGGATGAAGAAGAAAAGCAAGAAGAACTAGTTAAGACCATTCCTTGATATGTCAAGTTGAATCATGATCTTAAGCAGATCATAGGTGATAAGGATGCAGGAATCCTTACCAGAAGAAAGATCAGAGAAAACTCATGTATGATCTTTGAATTTGAGCCTAAGTCATTCAAAGAGGCTCATAAAAATGAAGACTGGATCAAGGCAATGGAAGAATAACTTGACCAGATAGAGAAAAATGGTACATGGTCCTTGGTACCCAAACCAGAGCATAAAAATGTCATTGGCACCAAATGGGTGTTCAGAAATAAGTTGAATGAGGATGGCACAGTGATTAGGAATAAAGCCAGATTGGTATGCAAAGGATATGCTCAAGAAGAAGGTGAAGACTATGGGGAAACCTTTGCTCCTATAGCCAGATTGGAAGGAGTTCATATGCTTCTTGCATATGCAGCTTTTAAGAGATTCAAGGTATATCAAATGGATGTAAAATTTGCATTCCTAAATGGTGTACTTGAAGTTGAGGTGTACATTGAGCAACCAAATGGGTTTACCCTATCTGAAGACAGTGACATGGTATGTAGGCTAGATAAAGCATTATATGGTCTAAAGCAAGCACCTAGGGCATGGTATGAGCGCCTACATTCCCATCTTGTGAAGATTGGATTTGAGAAAACAAGTGAAGATAGCAATATCTACTTGAAGTCTGAAGAAGATCAGATCCTGATCTGTGAAGTTTTTGTTGATGACATTATCTTTGGAGGAGATGACAAGATGAGTCATGAGTTTGTTGATGAAATGAAGAAAGAATTTGAGATGTCACTCATAGGGGAGATTAAGTTCTTCATTGGACTGCAGATCCAACAGATGAATGATGGAATCTTCATCACTCAGTCCAAATATGTCAAAGAGGTGTTGAAGACGTTTGGCATGGAAGATAGCAAACTGGTTGGTACACCAATGGTGACCGGTTGCAAATTGACAAAGGAGGATGATTCCGCACTTGTTGATGAGAAGGAATACCGGTCAATGATTAGTAAGTTGCATTATGTAGTGCATAGCAGACCGGATATTGCACATGTAGTTGGCATCACTGCAAGGTTCCAGAAGAGTCCAAGAGAATCTCACTTGAGTGCAGTCAAGCGGATTCTTAGGTATTTGAAGGGAACAATTGACTATGGATTGTGGTACCCATACAACAATAATTTCAATCTGAAAGTATTCAAAGATGCTGATTGGGCCGGTAATGTGGATGACCGGAAGAGCACAACTGGTGGTGCATTCTTTCTCGGTGGTAGACTGGTCTCATGGATGATTAAAAACCAGAGTTGCATCTCTCAGTCTATAGCGGAAGTGGAGTATGTTGCAACTTTCATGAACTACACTCAGACAATCTGGATGAAGCATGTACTGGAAGGCTTCAAGATCCCTGTATCTGAACCAGTAAGTATATTCTGTGATAACACAAGTGCTATCAATATATCAAAGAATCCGGTTTTACATTCTAGAACCAAGCATTTTGAGCTTAAGTATCATTTCTTGAGGGAAAAGGTTCAGAATAAAGAGATTGCATTGGAGCATGTGTCCAGTAAGGAGCAGTTAGCAGACATATTCACCAAGCCTCTCCCAAAGACAACATTTGTGCATTTGAGAGGTGAATTAGGGGTATTTCCCCTTTAGGAGGTGAACTAAAAGTGATTGTTCCACATTAGTCAGGTACTGAAAAGACAAATCTTTTGTTGATTGGTGTGTTTATGGATGCTACTCCTCAAGGGGAGTAGCATGATGAAACAATGATGATTGTACCTCCACTTTGGCATTGTTGTCAAAGGGGGAGAAGGACTTAGAGTGAAGCGAAAAGATATCTACAGCAAATGGGGAGAAGATGTGAACCAAAGAAGATATCTTTTGTATATTGCCATCAATGCCAAAGGGGGAGATTGTTGGCATTATGTGAACTGGCATGAAGACATAATGATATTGTATGTTGTCATTGATAACAGTATGAGACATAGTGTGAACCGGCACATGTGACAAGTGAAGAGAGAGGAACTGACATATGTGTGAACTGGTTTATATGCCAAAGTGAAGCGGCATATTTGTTCAAAGTGAACCAGCATGTAGTTATGGGAACCAGCACATGGAAGCACTGTATGACTACCGGTTGGTAGGCAGCTTCCACTTCGGGGTTTCCGGTTGGAGTACCTCAAGTCTGTGTGTTTCAATCGGTGATCTTTGTATGGTGAGTTAGCAGTATGATGGAGGATAGATCGTGTTGCCACGTAAGCTCTGTGTGCGTGAAGGATCTTGCATGAAGATGACTATTCCTATCTACCTTGGGAATGTGTGAAATCTGTCAAACGGTGATAATGCATGAAGGGTTGTCAGCCGCCATGAAAACGGTGGATAATGGATGATGGAGAATGTCTTGAGATCAATTCAAGATTGTTGCATTTAATGCAGTATGATTCAACAGTCAGGATTGAACCGTTTGAATTGCTTAACCTAACTGGTTTAGGGTTTCGGGTTTTTGCTACCAACCTATATGTTTCCTATAAGTCGATGTTGGGTTTGTCTGAGGTTGTTGGCAAAATTTGTGAGTGTGTATCCAAGGAAAGTGATACCTGATTCTTGCCAGACCAAAGGAGAGAAGAGATACCTGCAAAGTGAATGTGCAGAAGGAAAAGAGGAGCCTAAATGGATCTGCATTAGCATTAAGTGCTGTTAACAAATCATTGTAATACCTGTTGATCTCTAACCACTTCAACAGTTGTAAAATCCCCTAACAAGGTAGCCTTAAATGGCTTGATTCAAAATCCCTTAAATCGGGTGGTCTTAACCGGCTTGTTTCAAATCCCTTAATCGGGTAACTCGAGGCTAATGAGTTCTGAGAAGCTAGAGAAGCTTAGGAGATCCTTTCAGCTATTAAGTTCTTAAAATCCTCTAACAAGGTGACCCTACTGGGCTTAACCCTTAACCAGGTATCCCTTAACTGGGTGATCCTTAATAGGATCGGTTCCTACCAGAACCTATTGTAATGTCCTTAACCGGACAAGGCTCCTAACAGAGTAGACTTCTAAAGAGTTCAAAAAGCAGCTTGTGGGTATTCATCCCCACCGTGGTTTTTCCCAGTTGGGTTTCCACGTGAAAAATATGTGTGTCATGTGTAATGCTTTGTCTTGTGATGCTCTGTTTTATCTGTTATGAACATGAAGGTTCTATGTTTTATGCCTGTCTATAAAACATATTGAACTCACTATTGTGAAGATTTGATGGTTAATTTTACTAGTTTATGGATGAGAATATAATGATAATGTGGTATTGAGCTAAGAGAAAAGCTTATTGAGTGACCGGTTCATGATTGATTGAGCTATACTAGATGTTACCAGTTGCACTTTGTTTTACTAGTATCTTTGTTTATCAGTCATTTAGAGTATTTGTTGTCAAACTGGTTTTGGACTGTATTTGTGTTTGTACTGATTCACCCCCCCCCCCCTCTCTCAGTACCGGTTCGGTACTAGTGGTTCATCATTGAGTTATCAGGGAGTACCATCTATCCACTAAAACTGCAATAGGTCATTTTCCTCATTTAAGATTTTTGTCAATTGCTTGAAATTAAGACATTGTATTCATTAAAACATAATATAACCTCTTATTAGTATCTTCTATATTGAAATTTGTTTTCATGGTTTCACCTTTACATTCCACAATCCACTAAGGAAATCTAAAATCATGGACCTTATTGTTTGAAATATTCACTGCCTCAATGAATTGAACCTTATTTTTACACATTTCCCAGGCCCTTCAAATGCAACAAAAGAAATTTTATCCTAAGGAGGTAGCACTAAACTTACCGAAGAGAATGTCATGACTATGTAGCCCTTTCCACTTTCTAGCCTTCTTAGGGGTAGCATCTTGAATGTTCCTCTTGATCAATATCTTCCATGGTTCATTCCCATCTGGTGCCTTCAAAATTCATTTGTAAGCCAATACAATTCCTTGCCTCCTAAAATCCTTGTGTCCTAGCCCAACTATCTCTTTACTTAGGCAACACCACTTTCATTTTACAACATGCCTCTTTTTCTTACCTCTCCCATATGATCACAAGAACTATCTAATAATTTTTTGCACCTTATCAACCTGATATGCAACACAGAACCACACTAATGCATAGTAGATGGAGTAAGAAGATTAAAATTTTTGACAAACCTGAATTTTGCCCACCAAAGACAAGTAATTTTTGTTCCAATTATTAAGTTTTCTCTCAAATTTTTAATACATCCATTCCCACATATTAGGAAGTGAGGGGGACACAAAGAATGAAATGCCTAGGTACCTTACTATTTTACCAGACCCTCCCCACTTCTTCCCAAACTGACTTACCCACTCAGGAGGGTCATTAGACCAACCTAATAGGGTATATTTAGTCTAAAAAATATTATATCCATATGAATTACAAAAGAACTCTAACCTATTCACCAAATTGATGATCATATTATTCTTCTCCAATGCAGGGAACAAGACAATGTCATCTGCAAATTGGATATTGAGCAAAGGATATTGGTCTAGTAAAATTGTATCTTGCACTTTGGAGGAAAGCAATTTAGTTTTGAGTGCATAATATAATGCTTCATATGCAATAACAAGCAAGAGGGGGCCAAAGGAAACTCTTTTCTAATAGACTTGTTAAGGGGGAAGGCATTAGATAGCTCTCCATTAATATATATCTATGTGTTAACATCTTAGAATAGAACTTTAATCATCTTATAGTATGATTCAATAAAGTCAATTGCCTCTGAAACAATTAGGATGAAGGACCGCTCAACATGGTCATATTCTCTTTCAAAGTCAAGCAACATAATACCTACCTCCTGAGCACTCCTCACAGCCCAATCAAGACCCTCCCAACTAGCTAATGATTTTTATGGTATATACCTTTTATTTATAAAGCATGTTTTAGTCTGGTTAATTGTCAACAGAAGGATATTAGTCATATTCCTTGCAAGAACCTTAGCCAAGATTTTATAAGGCACATTAAAGAGGGTTATTGGTCTCCAATTTTAGAAGTTACTTTTGTCCCCATCTTTGTGTAACATCTTGATCCCTTTATCGAATTATTCCCCCAATGTTCCCTCTCTTATATCCATAGTAGACTTCATAAAGATCATGGATAACCCAGTCAAGATTGGCCTTATAGAATTTGGTTGGTAACCCATTTGATCCAAGAGATCTTCCATTGTGAAAAGGACAATATTGCACTGCTAATATCCTCTATAGTTATTTATTTTCCTAAATCCTTAGCAAGATCAATATTAGCTTCTTAGGGATAATTATTTTGCACACCTCCTAGGCTTGCTTACATCCTACATTCTCATCTTCTATAGTAAAAAATGTTTTACAAAAGTTCAAGGATACTTTCTTAATCTCAGAGTTATCATGGCACCACTTATCATCCACCAAAATTGGACCAATAGTTTCTACACTCTGTTTAGATCTTAGAATGTTAAAAAATATTTGGATCCTTTGTCACCTTGCTTGATCCAGTTCAATTTGGCTCTTATTCTTTCACCTTAATCTTTTTTGGCTTGAAGCTTCCTCAAGTTATGCTACACCATTTTAAAATGATTGATCAATTCATTGTTTCTTGGATCTATTTTCAACTTGCTCTTAGTTTCAGTCAACTCTTCCTGCAATCTATATTTCATCTTCCTATTGCTAATGACATTCCTTTTGCCTATAGCCCCTAGGAGTTTTTTCATATTGGAAATTAGTGAATACCAGTATATTCTAACTTGCCTATCCTTGTTCACATCTTTTGTAATACTTCTAAGGGTATGTATCTCCTCTAAAAAATCTTGTTGCTTTAGTAATTCTTTATTAAGATTGTATAATCATCCTTTAGTTTTGCCTCTTATCATGTGTGTATCTTTGATAATGATTTTGGTCTTGATAAGATGATGGTTAGATAGACCTTTAGGCTCTAATTGCACAATGTTAGAGCCATTACTATTGTCAAAGTTGAAGGTATTCCTTTGGGCTTGGAATCAATCAAGCCTATTGTATGCTCTCTCTCCTACACCCTGATTGTTGCACCAAGTGAACCAAACACTCTTACTTTCTTTCTTATTGCCTTCTTGTGGGTCAAATAGCTTTAGTAATTTCTTCAATCTTTCCCAAAAGAACCTTTCATCGCTTTTCCAAGCCCATGGGTTACCCCCTCTTTTATCTTCTTTAATTTCCATCATGTTAAAATCCCCACAAAGAACCCATGTAATATTCATAAATGACTTAGCCATCCATTGCATAAATTGAACAGATTCCAAATTTGAGATTGTTTCTTTCAATTTCAATACAAAGACATATATTACAAGGGGAATAAATAGATTTTTTTAATAAACCTACTCCATGTCTTGTAAGCCAAAATTGCAATCCTCCCCTTTCACTTCTCATGAGATGTGTGGAATATTTGGGCATCTATCCATATAAATTTTAGTTTATTGATCAAATAAAACCTTGTTGCCTTAACCTCTTATAGCCATAGGAAGTCCATATTTTTATTCTAGTTGTAGAAGATTTCGATAATATATTTACTATGCGAGGACTCTAATCCCATAATATTCCAACTAATGCAATCTATCATAGCCATTTAGGAGGTAAGATCAACTTTGTCATTCTTGCAAAGACTACTAAAGTTATTTGGGAGACCAATCCCTTTGCCTTTCTTGTGTTGGAAACTAGGGTTGTTGTGTTGTGTTGTCATTGATGTCAACCTATCTTGTGCTATCATTGATGACATTATGTGTTGTAGATGGTCAAAAAATGTATGCTATGATGTTGTTATGTGATTTGGTAGTGTTATTGAGGTGTCTTTGGAAGGTTGATGTAGTGAAAGTTTCAGTATGCGGGAAATAGTAATTATGTAGGAAAGAGTCTTTAATGTCTTAGTGGAAAAATTATTTGCATTCTTTTGGTATGTGATGATTATGGATTGCATTTCTAGATATAATGTTTGTGATATGTTTATATTGTACTATCAAGTTCATAGGTCCTCTATTGCTCAAATGGTGACATTAGTTGTTGTTTCTAATAGTGGTGGTCTGTCAGAATTGGTCTAGAGAATACTTTAGGGTTCTATGATTTGTGAATTCAAGTGTTGCAACTTTGAGGATACGTTTATTTGGTTTTTGAAATTTTCTAGTTTAGTTTTTTGGTGATTGTTTAACTAGCAAGTGAAGTTATGGTGTTCTAAGTTATGTGTTGTCAATTGGCTTTGTTTCCAGTTGACTGTGATGATGCATCCTATCTGGATCATGCATTTTTGGTCTAGATATACTTTGGCGGATAAATATTGATAGTGATATTGGTCTCACCATGGTGTGTGTAGATCCACATTATGTTTTGTGCACTACAAAATGGTTTTGGGCCTACTGGTTGACATGCTACATTGTTTATCTAAATGTTTCACGTGGTTCCAACCTTGGAGGATGTGTTAGTGTGTGTGGTTCATTGGAATTGTTTAGGAAGGATGTGTTGTGATTTGTTTGGGTCCTCTCTATCTCCTAGAGTGGACCAAAATGGATGTTATAGGTCCAGGTGACCAAATTTATGTAATTTTGTATATTATGTATGTGGTCGACCTAGTTTCAGGTTTTAGTGAATTACCTTTTATATATAGGAGTACGGATGTATGAGTTGAGTATGGGATGTATATGAATTGATGTGAAGTAGATTTGGTATAACAAAAGTGTGAATGATAGTTGTGAAGACCATTAAGACAAGGTTTGAAGTCATATGTATTCACCATGACATTGGTCACTTGACATAGTGGTTTAAGGAAAATTTCATGATCAGGAGATCTAATTCATTTTAGTTCATTTGGTCCTCTACACCTTTTAGAAGAAGGTGTGTACCTTTTAGTAGTTTGTGCACCTTTGTATCTTGTCCTAGGGTTGTGTTCCTTAGTCTCGCAAGTGCTTTTAGGGGCAATGAGCTCTTTGACCTTGTGCCTAAACTTTGTAATCAGTCATTCATATTGTGAGTGTGATTCTCACCATGTTTTTTTTTCCTATTTAGAGTTTTCCACATAAATATTGTGCCCATGTGTATATTGTGCTTTGTTCTTTCATGTTTCATAATTACAGTAATTATTTAAGTGTGGTTTGAAGTTTAATTGATCAAAAGTAAAGTGTTTTAAGGTTGGGATTGATTCACCCCCTGCTCTTAGTCCTGTGGTGTGTTCAACATCTTACATATCTTAATAGTGCTATTTGTTCTATTGACAGTCTTCCTCTTCCTTTTATTTTTCTAAGGGATGTATTTTTTAACATGATCTGACATTGCCTTCTCATTGGATTGGTGAAAGAAGTTGATGCTTTCCATATCTATCACCATATCATAATTCTCACTATCAGACACAACCCCTTTCAAACCCATTGAGAAGGTAGGGTCAGATAGGTTTGATGGTAGTATATTACCATTATGAATCTCCTTGCAAATGATGGAAACAGTAGTATATTTCTCCTTCTCCACTTGAGGAGGTTCCTCATTGCTACCCTTGCTACCCCTTCAACTTATAATGTGTTTATAGTATAAGGAGGGTTTGTAAATGATTTTTTGATTCTTTGTTTGACTTTGTTCAATTCTCTTAGTTTATCAAGCACCAATTCTTGAAAAAAAATTTATGATTAGAGGATTGGTTAGAGCCCTTCTCCTTATTTCCACTTTGTTCATGCTCTTCAATGTATTATCAAGATTTTCTTTTAATTTTGTTATCTCATATTTATTCTTACTCCCATCACCATTAGGACATGATCCTATAGTGACAAGGTATTCCTCATTTGGAGTCTTCAATGGAGAATCTCTCCCATTTTTTGTGAATTTTCCTACCTTATATGGCATAACCTTAGTCAACCCATGGGTATCTTCAAAGGGTGACTGAGTTCCCATTGCACTAAAAGTTGAATTAGGTGGGTTATGGTTTACATTCTTCTTAGTATTTATAATTTTAGGGAATTCCCTTTTGTGGTGACTATCAAATTTACATAAAAAGCATGGATTAAGCCCCCTACGGATTCAATTTCACATCTATAATTTTGGTCCTCTATAGAAAATTTCAAAATATCATATTTTCATCCTCTCATTAAAAGAAATCAAAATTCTTCCATCCAAATTTGGAAGTGTTACATGGGTGTCCTCTAATTGGAGAGTTTTCTGGATGGGTTTAAGTGGGTGGGGAAGAAATTTCCAAACATGCAAAGGTACATTCTTAGCATTTATCCACTTCAAAGTGGAATGGAAGAAAATATCGTATTGGGATACATTTGGAGACCATTCAATAGCTTTAAACAAGAATTTAACCACATATTTATCCACTTCAAAGTGGAATAGAAGAAAATATCATATTGGGATACATTTGGAGACCATGCAATAGCTTTAAACAAGAATTTAACCACATTCTAGTATTTTTTCTCAAGGATTCTTTCTTACATATTGTGGTTCTTTAAAAAAATAAGAAAAAGCTCTTTTTATATCATACAATTGAATTATACATATATACCCTATTTTTTCCCCCATATAATATTAAGCTAGTTACCAAAAAACCTTGTCGCGGGGAGAGCATTATGATCAATACAAGAAAAAAAAAGATAGCCACATTTTTTATCCTACTCTCTTCATTTTTTATGGCTACAATCATTTCCTCGTTAGGGTTATCTCTCAAAACCCTACAAATGAGAGGATCCTTACCTCCTTCGGTTTGGACATTGTTGTCTCCTCCTTGACCTTTTAAAGGCTCTGGATTGTTTCCTCTAACTCCCACATTGAATGCATCTCTTTCCGACAGCTCCTCTAAATCCTTTGTCTGCAAAGCTTCCTTGAATATCTTCTTTGTTTTGAACCTTTCATTGTTATCAATCTATTATAAGTTTTTATGATTGGTTTCCTCTCTACCTTCATCTACAAATCCACTGTCCATACAACTTGCATAGGTGGTCAACACATCTATGCAAGCGATTACTCACCAAGGCCAACAAGGTACCATGAACAATCAATCAACTATTCAAAAACTTACAAAATGAAGACACATAACACAAAACTATATTTTGAATATTGATTAAAAATAGAATTAAATAATACCAATTTGACATAAAAAAAAATTAATAAAAGATCACCTGGTAAAACTATTTACACATCAATTAAAAACTAAGTTAATATAATTATAAAATAGTTTTGATAAAATGGGTTGTGACAATACTCCATTTTCTCTTGCAAGGTGTTCAACAAATGGGAGAATATTAGGATAATGGTGTCTCAACCTTGCAATTACATAAGGTTACTATTTATAGTAATTTTTTCATTTGAGCAAAGATTGGTCTGATATTTCCTCCAAAGCTTTGGATTGGCTAAATAAGCATGTAAATAACTTTTTGTTGTGAGATCATGTTTGGATTTGAAGATATTAAAGTTTTCATATTTGAGCGAAAGCTTCAAAGTTAATTTTGAAGGCCTTAGAGGCTCTAAATGGGCCTGAAAGTGGTCATAACCGACATAATAGGTAATAACTTCATAGAGCACATCACAAGCTTTCTAGAGCTTCAAAAATTTTCATAATCGAACACCTAAGTTAAAATTTATGGCCTCTAGAAGTTAGGTCTCCTAAAATGGAAAATATAAAAAATGTGTTGGACATAAAAATGAGTTACAAAAGGGAATTACACGTGTTGGTGTGTGTTTTGACACATCATAGGTTAGCTTGGATTGGAGATAAGTTGGGTGCCACTTTTTGGGTGATTTTAACTCATGATTTTGTAATACCATTTGACGGTTTCTTGTATGGTATCTCTTATATATTAGGTATATGAGATGGAGGTTATGTAAAAGTCTTATAGTTGTTGAGTTACCCCCATATCTCTAGTTGGTATACTTCTTTGAGAAGCTTTCTCTATAAGTATATTATATTTTGTTGTTGATTTATGAATAATACATTACGTGTCTTTTGAAGTGTGGGATTTTTCTCCCATAAGGTTTTTCCCTACATAAATCACTATGTTATGGTATGGATGTTATTTGTGTTATTTTTGTTCAATTTTTGTAACTATTGTATGTTAGGAAAATAGTGTCTCAACCTTGCAATATTAAAAGGGAATTGTTGATACATGAGTGGTGGGGGTTTAGGGGCAACACCCTTAATTATAGGGGGTTGCAAGGGGGTCACCTATTGCTAGTCGTGGTCCTATGATTGTCTAGGGGTCCAGGGAGAAGTGTGCCTTGGTGGGGCTTTTTGAGGGCAATGCCCCCAAAATAAATTTTTATTGAAAATTTATCATTATGAACCCCGACCATTTATCACTAAGTCATAGATCTAGTGGTAGATATTTTGTGTTCTTTGTTTTCCCTAGAAGCCAAACCTATTTTATGAGGGCATTGTACTATGGTTGGTGTGATGTATTCAAAGAGTCTAATAGTTCTTGGGTTGCCTCTAGATCTCTGTTGGTGATACTCTTGAGAAAAGCTTGCTCTGGAAGTATATTGTAATATATTATTATTTTTTGAATAATATATTAGGTGTCTTTTGGAGTGTGGGATTTTTCTCTTGAAAGGGTTTTCCCCACGTAAATCATTGTGTTATCATATGCATGTTATTCATGTTTACTCCTGTTCAGTTTCTATAACTGTTGTAAATATTTGTAAAAAAAATTGCATCACCCTTCTCTCAAGGTTAGTTTAGGAAGTTGTTCTGCTACTTAACTTCTTTATATTGTAAAGAATTGAAAAGTTTTTGTATTTCCCTCCTCTCAAGATTAATGTAGGAATTCATTTTGTGACCTTAACTTCCTTGTAAAATTATGTTCACATCAGGCCTAATTCTATTATTGGAACATTGTTCTTTTTTAAAATGTCATTTTAATATAGTATCACTAAAACTATGATATATTTCTCATTTATTAACAAATTTTAAAAAATTAAAATGTTTTGAAAGTTTGTTTGATTGGGGCACAAAATCTAGAAATAATTTGACATTATTGTTGGCATTTAATTTGCATTTGAAATGTAGAAGATATCTATGTATTTCAATGGTTATTGTCAATTTAATATGTCTTTTTTATCTTGTATAAGAATTTTGGAGCCATAAGGGTGTAATATAATTTTTAGCTGCATTTTTTAATTATATGCATTATCAGTAGAAATCACCATCCAAATAAAGATTCAATGAAGGTGGGGAAATTTGAGGCATACTAGTTGTTGATACTATAGCATGAGTGATGAGCTAAGATATTAGCTCATTTTATTCTTAAAACTCATAAGTTCTTACCATGTTTTAATTCGTATAATAGGATATCAATGATATATTAGAGTTTGACTATATGCATTCCAGATGTTAACTGAACCCATTAAATTTTGTGTTGTTTTGACCAATTATTCCTATTGCCATGTGAATTATTCTTGTTGCCATGTGGATTATTCCTGTTGCCATGCGGATTATCATAGGTGATATCATGTGTAAAATGTATAAGTGTTTTGATTAATTAAAATAGATATATGTGTATGCTTGTATGTTCTATCTTTTTAATTGCAGGGTAAATAAGATGTTGCAGAGGCGGTTATTGTGTCACATCATGAAGGTAGCTAGAGATTTTTAAGGGGCGGTTAAAAGTTCAAAACAACAAAGAGAATAATGGGAATAAGGAGCGGCAAAGGAATAATAGGGCGTGCAAGACTCATTTATGTTTGTCTTCAGTAAACATCAAATCTTGTAATACCACCATGCTATATTCTTGGCTGCGGTTTAGTAGAGATCCACATTTTCAGTGGCTTAACTTCATTTGTTCTCTATCATAAATGTTCTCCACCTTATTTCATCGGCGTGACCTAGATTGTAGGAAGTTGTTGTAGTTTTCTTTTAAATAAGAGTCTGTGCCTCTTCTCAGACGTTAGAGAGAAGGGGAAGAGAGACAAAAGATTTAGAAATAAAGTTGCAAAGCATTTTTAGATTTCTTTCATTATATGTGTTGTATCAACTTTTGAAAGACAATGAATAAAGTGATGCTATTCTAAGTATTTAGAGTTATCTTTGGAATCCTAGATACACTCATCCAAGGGGCCCACTTGGTGAGTAATCCTGTGCATTTGGTAACTTAGTTTCCCTTTCTGCTCTAGTAGGCATTCTGGTAATTGAATCTTCCTGCAACCACTGGAAACAGATCCTGTGACTGTTCCTGCAGCCAAAGCAAACAGAGTAATTTTTGTTCGTCAACTTTGGACTTAGTTAATAGTTCTTTAATTGGGTTTTATGTTAATGCAAATTTTTCCTGTAGACATTCAGTTGTTATAATTCTTGCTTTCTTATTTTAAATAGGTTTAGTTGCTGCAGTAATGCAGAATAGCTATCGCAGGAACTTAGTGCATATATAGTGCAGACCCATTTCAAGTAATACGTCCCTGGGTTGATAAACAAATGAACTTCAGTTATGGAGATAATAACTTCACAGAGTGAATGTCCAAACTTTGGGTTGAGACTTTAGCTATAGTTATTATTCCTATTGGTGAAGCAAACATTTTTGGCGTCCTTGTCGGGGATGGTGTCAAACTAAGAACCTATTATGGTTATTAATTTTTAGCTTTTAGTATAGTTGTTTTTGATAACTCAGTTTGTTTAAAGTAATTCTCATGAATCTGCATGCATAGACGAAGAAGAGATGCTCAAGGTAGATTCCTTCCCAACCATCCTAATCATACAAGACTCAATCCATATGACCTCCCAGATGTAAATCCATTTGCTACACTATACCAAACCCTAGATAATTTGAACCCTCTTGAATTTGAACTTACTGAGAACAACCTCCATTTCCTCTTTGGACCTCCTGAAGAGGAACTTCATTTGGTAACTCCTCGTCAAATCCCAATGCAAGGAAATCCATCCCCTGGTGGGATTAATGACAGAAGACCCTAACACTTTCTTGTTTGAGTTTGATGTCCTCCACATGAGTTTTGATTATATTACAGATGCCCATAGACTCAAAATATTCCCTGCCACTTTGAAAGAGTCAACTTTGAGATGGTTTATGAGTCTAGGGAGTAGCACAGTCACTACATGGGATGAGATGAAACAGTTCTTTCTTGTGAAATACAAGGATTATTGTAGAGGGACTAACTGCCATGGGGATGCTATTTTTAAAATGACACAGAAAGAAGATGAGAGTCTAGAAGATTATCTGGAGATATTTTTGTAGTCACATAAATCTATCCAGCTTAATTAAATGAATATTTTCTATTTATTTGATTAAAAATACACTAGCCATGAGTTAATTAATTAATATTTAATTAATTCATCTTCAAACATTCTCCTATTAATTAAATAAATTATTCAATTTATTTTAATTAATTCATTAAACCAAGTTCACAAATCAATTAAATGAATAAAATCTATTTATTTAATTAAATCCCCCTATTCCTCTTTTAAATAAATTAAATTAAACATTTATTTAAATCATTATCCCCCCCCACTTGCATTCTCCTAAAAATGCAACTTGCACACATTTATTGAAATAAATGAATTTTATTTTAATAAAAAATCTTATTTTCCCTCACCCACCAAACCCACTTGCAATTCTAATCTCCTTCTAGATTCTTTTAAACCCTTCCTAATTAGCCTAATCCATTCCCTAATTATTGTCACATTCCTAAGCAACTTGGAGTCACTTCTCAAAGACTTCAAAGTCTTTGAAAAGCATTTAATGCTTTATGTGTTCAACAATTTAACCTCCAAAGTCTTCCAAAACCACTAATGGCACTTACATGACCATTAATGGCTCTTACATAACCATTTATGGTTAATTCAACTTGTCTCCTCAAGCATTTATTGCTTTGACCATGTTTATCCCTTTTGCCTTTGCACAAGAGTTTATCCATTGGATAAAAGCTTTATTCTTTGAATAAAGAGTTTATTCATTCAACTAACCTTGACCTTAACTCCCAAGGTCATTTCAAGAATTTAATGCTTATTCCCTCTCCTCTCAACCTATCTCACATTGACACATGTCATCCTGGGATTGGGTTGAAAGCCCTCACATGGATTTGAAATCATTCAATCCTGACCCTTGTTGAGATTGCTCAATCTCAACCATCCATTGCTCCATTTTTCCTATAAATAGAGCTCATTTCTTCATAATCCAGATCCTGAAAACTTGTATGCATTTAATCTATAGGCATTTTGAGAAAGCATTTTAGCATAATCAACTCATATATTGTCATTTTGGTTCAAATAAATCATTTTAGTATCAATAGATCAATATTAGCTTCTTTATTTACAGTTAGAGCAATATTTCAATCTCAAACCTCCATAAGCATCCATAGTGCAAAAAGCTACTGAGAGCTACACTATTTTGGAACTTGGAGAGGAGAGGAACAAGGGAGAAGAAACCAAGAGCATGTTAGGAGGCACTTGGAGATGTCTCATCGTATTTGCCTTCTTAGTTAGATATCTTATCATGCTTTTGATATCTCTTTTGATATGCCTGTTTAGATTAGTTTTTGATTGATTAACACTAACGGTTTCTTGTGTGTTGTGTGTTATTTATCATTGGCTAACCTTCCCCTTTTGCAGAGCATCATTTGGTGAACTCAACGTGAATCCAAACACCCAAAAATCATTTATTTTGACCAATAACATGTTTGAATGCTGAAATTGTCACACAGGTTGCGCTTTAGTGCTATTGATCACGTTATAGCACTATTGAAACTTGTTCTAGTGCTATTGTATCAAGTTTAGCGCTATTGACATTGTTTGAGTGCTTTTGACCCTATTTTGGTGCTATTGATCCTATTTGAGCGCTTTTGCCTTCCCTGTCATTTTTCTTCTTTTAGCGCGTTTATGTTAAATAGCACTTCTATTTAAACACAAACTAGCGCTATTGTAATAGAACGTTGTAAAAAAGACCTTGTAACCGAAAAAGTGAAAACTTTTAGGCTTGTGGAAGCCCCCCTTAGGTATGGATTTTACTAACTGGTTATTGTTTGTGCAGGTTTAAAAACTCACCTCTTTAAAACCAAAAACTTTATTTTGGTGTTTTAAGAATTGAACAAACAAACTTTCCCTTGCTTTCCAGTTAGGATCACTTATTTTTGGTGCATTAAAACTGAACAAAACAAAATTTGTTTTCTTGCAAGTTAGGAAACACACTTTATTTGGTGCTTAAAATCAACACTTCAATTTTCTTGCATCAAAACTAAAGAATTTACAATCCACACTTCAATTTTTGGTGGACATAAAATACACAATCAACTTGTTTAAAACTTTTGCAAAACAATTTTCCTTCATGCATACGTGCTTCAATTTCAGTTGACCAGGATTTTCAAAATTCTAGTTTACTCAAACCTTTGCATTTGAAGTTAAAAAGAACACCATGAATGTTGGAGCAACATCTCCAAATAAGTTAGATCACATTGCAATGGCAAGTTAAAAATAACAAGTGTTTTCGTGCTTGGCACACTTGTGCAAAAAGTTGGTCGAGTGGTCCTACTTCTAACACACACTATCCTCTCTCTTGGCTTTTGTGGTCCTAGGTGCAAGAGAAAAGTGTTAGTAACACTCAAAAATTTTATCTTTTTAAGAGAGGCTTTCCAAGAGACACATCACTCTTAGGAACGACCTCGCGCGGTAAATCCTTCAAGCCGCTATAGAAATCAAGTGAGAGCGAAAGTTGTAGCCTTGGGTATAGCTGTTCCTATAGTATAACTGGCCGAAAGGACAAATGGGCCCCACCACTAGTTACAAGGCTCTTAAGTGAGTCACTGTAGAATGAACTTATGTCCAAAAATATCGAACATGACTAAACACCTTTAAGTAGTAGCCCACCCGTTCTATTGATTGAGGATTTTTGTGATATAATTTAGTGCAAGAGCATAGATGGTTTTGCTGCCAAGATACTCACCATACATATTTCCTTGAGTAGAAACATAGCTTTTTGAAAAGTCACTTGTGGTTTGATAAAAGTGGCGACTCCCCCATCATAGGGATCATCTATTTGTTATGCTCATGCAAGACTTAGTATATCACATCCTTACCTGCCACGACGAGATTCATAAGGTATGTAGTACCAAAGTTGAAGAAATATCAAGATGTGGGCTAAATTTATCACAACTGGCCATTTGACCTTAGGGATAAAAAGTGTTTGAAGTGTTTTCATTTTAGTCAAAGACCAAGTGCAAATTGAGCCAACTTCAGGCTTTGGAAATACACCTTAAAATACATCTAAAAGGAAGGGTCATATTAAAGTCCAAGGATTGGGTTGATCTAGACCCATACTCATTTGTGCCTTTGAGGAAAAATTCTTGTGTTTGTGTGCTTGCTTTGTTTTCTTGTCAAAGAAACATCAAAAAATCAATTCCAAAACAAAGTATTCATCCAACCAAAACATCTTTCAAAGCAACCACAATACCAAAAACAAAGTGCAAATAACAAAGTATCAAACTTTATGACCATTCTTCACATCTTGTGAAAGAAGAAACGTCATCAGAATATCAACTTGAAAAGAAGACCATTGAGCTCAAAGGCTTTGATCAAAAGGAGGAAATTCTTCTATCTAAATAGACAAATCTTTGTCTCCCATAGAGTTTTTCTACGTCACATGCGTCTCTACCTTCAAGGCAAAACAAACGAATTTGATTCAGAGTCATTGAACCACAGAGCTTTTATGCAATATAGAGCTTTGAGTTATCACAAAAATGAAGGAGGTAACATTAATCCCAACTTTTTCCCAAACATCTATATCACATACAACACAGCTTGAGAAATACCACCAACAACCGAAAGGGAAGAGGTAGAGTTTGTTCCATTTGTGACACAAAGTTTTTATTGAATTTAAACATCCATTCTCACATTCACATCATCAATCCATCTTTCAACTCTCAAAACATTAAAAGGTTCTTGTCCCAAGTTCTCTTTTTAGATATTACTCGAATCAAACACAACCAAATCACTTTTTAGATTGTTTCTACATCTAGGATAAGCTCATCCTAAGAGACATATCTACGCAAGTTAAAACTAGTGTATGAGTGAATCCTCTCATTACTAGGTAGTTAAATTTGTAACACATCTCAGATTTCTCTAAACCTTATCACATCAAACCTTATAAAAAACAAACAAGCAATTCAAAGAAGGAATTTCGGTTACATCTACCTTAAAAGTGCTAGAGATCCACATGCAACACAATTCACCAACCATCAATCTTTCATTTCATCCACAAACTCATCATCATTTTTACCCAACTTCAACAAAAGCTTGTAAACAAAATGGCCCAAACCCGATCACAGTCAAGGCAACGAGAAATAGAAATGGAAGAAGAAGAAGAGGAAAATCTCAATGAATTTCAAGAAGCACTTGGAGGAAATGCAAATGACGAAAACCCAAGTACTCCCACTCCTGCAACAATAGAAAGGGCCTAGCATAACCCTCTCTTTAACAGACTTTTTGACGAAATACTTAGGAGTAATGCGGATGCTCACTTTTTAAAGCTCGCTCAAGAAGGAGCAAAACTCCCCTCTGACTTTGATCTTGCCCAATTAAGACAAGCATCGGACCAACAAAGTTTCCATGAAGAGGAAAGAGGTAGAGATCCCATCAGATATAACATTCCTCGAGGCAACCCACCACCTCCTCCTCCAAATGAAATGGAGATGTTGCGGAAACAAGTCAAGAATCTCGCCCAACAACTTCATAGTGGTGTCAAAACTAACCAATTCTCACTCAATGACATCTGTCCCTATCCTTTTGTAGGAATCTTTATATGCCACCCTTTCCACAAGGATTTGAAACACCCAAATTCAAAAAATATAGAGGAAAGGGAGATCCTCGTGATCATGTTAGAGAATTTCATTCCGCTTGCCTCGAAGTGGCATATGAAGACACATACCTAATGCGCCTTTTTCCCCAAAGCTTGGGCAGAACAACCACATCATGGTTTTCCCGACTACCAGGTGGCATTAGAACATTTGAGGAACTCATCCAGAAGTTCCTCGCTCATTACTCTCATAACATTGAACGTGACATCACCATGGCTGATCTGTGCAACACTAAACAAAAACCAAGTGAACTATTCTCAGTATTCTTGCAACGATGGCGTGAAATGTCTAGCAGACGTTCTCTTCAGTTACCTGAACGAGAACTAGTGGAAATATCCATTTCCAACTTAAACGAAGAAATGGAATTTCACCTGGATGTCAAAGACACAGACTCTTTTAATGACATGATCACCAAGGGTTTGAAATGTGAACGGACCCTCATCAAGAAAGGACTTATCAAAATCTATAATGAATCAAATGATAGTCCTCACCCACACATCAATAGTGATAAACCAAGCTTCTGGAACAAAAATAAGAATATCGTCAATGATGGGGTTGTGGATGCCAGGACTATAAAAAGTGCACAACCTGTCGTTCGATTTGCAAGACAAAATCCTCCACCTTAGAATAACACAAATGTTCCTTCAAATCAAGGTCGCATCACATCTCATGATGAACCTAGACCTCATCAACAAAAACAAAAACGAACATACACTCCCTTAGGGGAACCCATTGAAACAGTATTGTGACAACTCATTTCTCAAAATTTGGTCACTCTACCTAAAACATCAAACTATGAGCCTCAGGTCAAACCTGCATGGTGGAGAGATACTGAACGTTGTGATTTCCACCAAGGGAGAGGACACAAGACAAGCAATTGTCACCGATTGAAAGATCTTATTCAGGATCTTATTGACCGAGGTGAAATTGAAATCGAAGGACATGACCCAAAAACAACAAACAATGATCATCTGATGTTCAAAAATCTACTTCCATCACAAGATCAAAGGGGTCCTTCCACTTCCAAGCGAGGCACTGATACCACAGATTATACGCAGGCTGCATATAATTACACTGTAAATCACCTGTATGATGCTTGTGAACAAGTTGCAACCATAACCATCAAAAATCCCAACTCCAATTGCAATGTCATTACACATCGCGGCAAGGTTACCATAAAGGCAACTCCACAAGGCACCACCTCCATACCAAAGTAGTACAATCTTGTGGAACAATTAGACAAAACACATGCACTTATATCCATTTTAGAACTATTGCGCCTATCGCCATCTCATAAAACAATCTTGGATCAAGCGCTCCAAGAGGCGTTACCCCCTGCGAACCTAAATACAGACCAATTTCAAGCCATGGTTGGAAGTCTAAAGTCATCACCTTGTCTCACTTTTTCTGAAAGTGACAACTCTTCCTTCCAGCAACCTCATAACGCTTCGCTACACATTGAAGGCTTTATCAACCAGCACGGGATCAAGCGAATCTTGATCGATAATGGCGCAAGCTTAAATATTTGTACACTACAGTTGGTCACAGCATTGGGATATGCCATAGAATCAGTGGATCCCTGTAAGAAGATCACAATCAAAGTCTATGACGATGCAGAACGTTCCTCCAAAGGAGCTGTGGTACTACCAATCTTAGTGGGCCCTGTGGTAAAGCACATCATCTGTCAGGTTCTGGACCTTCCTCTGCCATACAATCTATTGTTAGGAAGACCTTGGATACATGTCATGCAAGCCGTTCCATCTACCTACCATCAATGTATCAAGTTCCCACATAACGGTGTAGAGACCACAATCCTGGGTGATGCAAATCCCTTTGCATATTGCCATAATATCAGCCATCAACCAGAGATTACCATTCCTAATAATAGAGAAGCCATTTCCTCCACATCATATATAAGTCCCGCCTCTCTTGCCAGTTCAAACACCACTATACCAAAGCAAGAAAAGCTTAAGATGAAAATAGCAGAGGAAGGTCCTGGGGAATACAACTTGAGTCAACTCTTTTGTGTGGGACAAATGCCCACTTCTCCTAGAACACATGGTAAACCATAGTAGTTACTCTAGCAACCACTAATCATGCTAGCATGTGCTTTGATGCCTTTCATCCTTGGAAAGAGTCAAGAAGAAGAAACCCAAGATGAGGACTTAGTGGAATGGATCTATAAAGATCCCATCACCACTGATATAACGCGAGTTAAGCTTCCCACAAATCAATATGGCAAAGGTCTTCTCATTATGAAAAGAATGGGGTATGATGGTCAAAGTGCTTTGGGATATTGCAAACAAGGATGACATGAACCTCTGCTATCGGAATTAAAGCCCAAAGGTAATACAGGCCTAGGCTTTGAAAAAGAGATCTTTCCTAAACTCAAAATCAAAGGAAAACCCAGCAAACCATTATGTCAGCCTATTGCAAAGAGGACACCTTTCATTATCAAAGCAGCATCAAACACCATCACAACTGCCCCACCAAGGCTTAAAATCCCAACACAACCATCTACGATGCCAATCCTCCCACCAATCAAACTAGTAATCCCATTAGCACCATTAACAGCAACAACTGTATTAGAACCCGCAGCAACATCTACGACACCAGCCGTTCTAGTAGAAGCAACTGAGTCAACACTACCGATACTCCCCATCTACCTTCCTGCAGCACCGATCATTTCATCTACAAAGGTACATCAAACAATCACACCTGCAGTGTTTAACTCAAAGGATATTCTAGTATGGTACAGTAACCGGATCCTAGAAAGCGACTTAGAGACTGACTCACATGAATAGGAATTTGATTCTGTCCTGCTTAATACTTCAGATGAGGAAGACACATCACTACCTCCACCACGCAAAGACATCCCTATTTATGGAGAAGCACAGATAAAGACCTCTTGGGTTCCTGAGCTGGAAACATCTTCTACAGACCCTATGTCTCATCCTACACCTGATTCTGATAGGGAGAGTACCATTAATGACCTTCACCACAACATCTTAACCCTCTCCGATACATCTAACACACTTAACCTAATTGATGAAGTAATGCCCTTTATCCACCCTGAACTCATCGAATGGAACCAACCACATCCCCCATGTCTTGACTTCTTCCAAAATGATGAGGCCATCATTGACTTTTTGGAATTAAGGGATAACCTACCAAGCGAGGATCACAAAGCTGGATTCGCCATAGAAATAAATAGTGTAGCATACTTCGGGGTGGATGCCAAACCTTTCAGCTAGAAAAATATAACAATAAAACATGGATCTTCCAGTGAAAACCACACCGTGGCATTGTTTGATTCAACAAAAGTAAAAAGAAAGAGCATATCCCATGGTGAAAACCTCTCTGAGGCGCCTGAGGATGAAGGGTTTGACATTCTCCCTACTAGTACACAACAGGAACGATCAACGATTCTCATCGAGAAAACCAAAGAATACAATGTAGGGACTCCTGAAAATCCTCACCTCATACATCTGGCATCTCTTCTCACTCTAGAAGAACAGCCTAAATTTATAGAGTTCTTTCAAAAGTGTCAGATCAAATTTGCATGGTCATATGCAAACATGCCTGGGCTTGATCCTGATTTAGTCATGCATCACCTCACCATAGCAGAAGGAGCCAAACCTGTCAAGCAGAAGCTTCGTAAGATGCATCCTCAAATTGCAGTGCTAGTCAAAACAGAACTCAAGAAACTCCTAGATGTTGGTTTCATTAGACCAATTGATTATGTAGATTGGATCTCCAACATTGTGCCTATCAGCAAACCAAAAGGGGGCATCCGTATTTGTATTGACTTCAGAGATTTGGATAAGGCATGTCCTAAGGATGACTCCCCCCTACCAAATATCGACATCATAGTAGATCTGACGGTAGGACATGCCATGCTTTCACTCATGGATGGCTTTTCAGGATACAATCAGATAAAGATCGCACCAGAGGATCAACATAAGATAGCCTTCACAAGTCCATGGGGCACCTATTGCTAGAATGTAATGCCTTTCGGTCTAAAGAATGCAAGAGCAACCTATCAACGAGCAATGACCACCATCTTCCATGACATGATGCATACTATGATGGAAGATTATGTTGATGACTTACTAGAAAAATCACTCACCAGAGAAGGACATCTCAACATATTAGATAAAATATTTGATAGACTAGAACAATACCATGTTCGACTCAACCCAAAGAAATGTGTCTTTGGAGTAACCTCTAGGAAGCTTCTAGGATACATTGTCTCAAGCAAAGGTATTGAGGTCGACCCAGCAAAGGTAAAAGCAATCATGGACATGCCACCACCAAATAATATTAGTTAGCTAAGGACATTACAAGGGCAGCTTCAATCCATCCGAAGATTCATTGCACAATTGGCTAATATGTGTCACCCACTCACACACCTACTACACAAGAATATCCGCTTTCAATGGGATGCTAGATGCCAGCAAGCATTCCAGATGCTTAAAGACTATCTTATGAAAACACCATTGTTGATCCAAGCAGATCCAAGTAGATCCAAGTACAGCATTGGGTGTACTACTAGCATAGCATAATGTTGAAGGGAAAGAATGTGTTGTCTACTACATCTCTCGCACACTGGTTGGCTATGAACTCAATTACACACCTATTGAGCGAGCTTGCCTAGCAGTAATCTTGGCAGCCACTAAACTGAGGCACTATCTGTTAACACACAAGGTACAACTCATTGCAAAGATTGATCCACTCAAGTATTTACTCAGCAAAGCAGCATTGACAGGCCGCTTGGCCAAATGGGTGATGATTCTAAGTGAATTTGACATCGAGTCTATAGACCATAAGGCTATCAAAGGGAAAGTTATTGCAGATCAGTTGGCCGATGCACCCCTCATAGGCGATCATCCTCTCATTTCCAATTTTCTAGATGAAGAGATATTCATGATCACAACAACATAACCAAGGAAACTATACTTTGACACTAGGCATGGCTCGAGGGCAGGCATTCTGTTTATCACACCTCAAGGTGACATCATCCCAAAGTCTTACAGGCTCACATTTCCATGCACTAATAATATAGCAGAGTATGAGGCCTTGATCATAGGACTCAGGCTAGCCATACAATGGAAATTACAAGAACTACAAGTATATGGCGACTCACAACTAGTCATTCGACAAGCAACAGATGAATATCAGACCAAGGATGATAAACTCATGCCATACAAGCAAATGGTGGACACTTTAAAAGCATCATTTCATACTATCACCTTTGAGCAGATACCAAGAGATCAAAATCGAGCTGCTGATGCTATGGCTACCATCGCATCTCTCCTAGATCTTCCACATAATTCAACACGCTACGAGTTCTTGGTAGAACAGCTTTGGATCCCCGCTTATGATATCCCCGAATCCGAGATGATATGTTGCCTTGTCAATTCTGAATCCCCATGGTATGGTGAGTTCTACACCTATCTCCGCGATCACACCCTTCCTCCCAACCAATCGAATAACCAACGTAAAACTTTCATTCGCCAAACCGCTCGATATACCATTATTGCTGAAACCCTATACCGACGCAGTCTTGATGGTACTCTCCTTCAATGTATGGAACAAGATGAGATAACAAAGGCCTTGGAAGAGGTACATGAAGGAATTTGTGGGACTCACTCAAGTGGCCCGTCACTAGCCAAGAAAATCTTGCGCAATGGATACTATTGGCCATCTATGGAAAAGGACTCCTACTACTTTGTTAGAAAGTGTAAGAAATGCCAAGTTCATGGAGACCTAATACATGCACCAGCACAAGAACTACAACCAATCACAACACCATGGCCTTTTTGTCAATGGGGACTTGACCTTGTGGGTAAAATCCATCCTTCTTCATCCAACAGCCATAAATTCATTATTACCACCACCGAATATTTCACAAAGTGGATCGAAGTTGTTCCACTTACCCAAGTCACCGACAAGCAGATCGCTTCATTCATCCTCAATTACATCATCTTCCGGTATGGTGTACCAATGTCCATCATCACAAATAATGGTTTTCCTTTCAAAAATCAAGATGTCCATGAACTTTGTGAGAAATTTCACATCCAACACCACTTTTCCAATCCCTATTACCCACAAGGCAATGGTCAGGCCGAAGCATCAAATAAAAACATATTGAGGATCCTAAAGAAGACAGTCAATGATGTCGGTCGTGATTGGCACGTTCAATTGAATCCAGCACTATGGGCATATCGAACTAGCATTCGAACCCCTACAGGCGCAACCCCTTACTCATTGGTCTATGGTGCAGAAGCTATTTTACCTATTGAGGTAGAGATCCCATCACTACGGGTTTCCTTGCACAATCTCATCGATGATGAAGCATATAGAGTATCCCATCTTCAGGACTTAGAACTACTTGATGAGAAGCGACAAGCTGCATACAACCATCTCAAAGCCTATCAGCAGCACATGAGCAGAAGCTACAATCACCGAGTTAAACCTTGTACATTTGAGGTAGGTGATTTTGTTCTCTAAGAGAATCCTCACAACCAACCAAACAGAGAACATTAGGGAAAGTTTGAATCAAACTGGCTGGGTCCATATGTTATCACTGCTGTATTTGGGTCTAGGGCATATCAGTTGGCTACTTCAGAAGGAGAACCGCTCATAGATCCAATCAATAGCATGCACCTCAAACGGTTTTATACCTAAGTTGTACAGAGCATCAGGCTCCCCTGCATACCAGAAAAACAATCCAAAAACATTCAGATAAATGTCCTGAAGAAAATACAAAAACGTCAAAAGAATAAAGAAAAATCATGCATCCAAACGGTGAACAAACACTCCGGTGGCACCTTGGGTAAGTACGATGGTGAAAACCTGGCAAACAGGGGCCACTCGTAAAGGCTATGGCTCCATTATCTTTAGGCTCATTGTGATCACATTCATTACATACAAACATCCATCCATCCAAACCATGGCTTGTTATTTGATCTGCAATCAAAGAAAGTACTTCATGCGTCTTGCATCCTGCTTTTTCCTAGTCATGTCTAACTTGGGGGCAATGCCCTTAATCTAGTTGATGGAAGTGGATTCTACATTACTTGTGATTCATTGGGTTCAAAACATTCAAAATTGTCTCACAAAATCCAAAAAACATTCAAAAATGGCTCACAAAATCCAAAAACATTCAAAACTATCTCGCAAAACCCAAAAAACATTCAAAACTATCTCGCAAAAACCAAAAAATTCAAAATCACAAAATCCAAAAACAATGAAAAACATTGAAAATCACACAAAAATATGGCAACACATTGTACATACTCATCCAAGTAGATACTAAACAAACATTGAACAAAATACTTGCACAATGATCACTTCTCAAAATTGACCAAAACAATCGACATCAACAATCAAACTGTCTTCAACAAGGATGCATCCTTCCTTATCCAAAACAAAGACAAAATGACTTTTTCTTTGACAAGAAAATTGTGTTAAGCTATCAAATACTTGGTTGATTTGTGAGTAATTCATTCATTTATCTATATCAGGTTCCTACCGCATTGTTTATGTGTCGTCTGTGCATTATTCTGATGAAGTTCTGGGGCATGTTCTAATGGTTTCTACGTGGAAAGTTCACTAAGCTCCATGATTTTATGCAAAATGCAGTCATAGATCATTACAGCTTGCTGACAACAGCGTATACCTTGACCATATGAGCATGAACCATTACCAAGGATCCATATTCTTTATTCTTTATGTATATACTATTTGTTTATAGGTACCATGCTCTTCCTTTGGTTCCTCCTACCTCATCCAAATTGGATAAAGGTTTTATCTCTTATTACGGTATGAACTTGTCTCAGGATATGATCAGCCTAAGATCAAGGAGGACGATCCAAGTCATGCATGAACGAAGATGATCCTTGTCTGTTCCGCAAGCAATACTCTGGTTAACTTGACCCATTTTATCAAGTTACTTGTATTCACTTGCTATATCAAAATCCATGTAAGGAATACTCAGGTCATCTTGAATCATTATGTCAAGATGCTTGTATCCTCTTCCAACATTTTAAAGCTCAATGATGAAAATAGAGCACTATGGATCATCATTTCATCTCATCTGTTTATATATTGCATTTCATTGCATATCACCCATCCATTCACTCATTCATATGTATGATTTATATGCAAATGTGAACAAGGTTCATATGAACAGTTATGTGAACATTAAGCTGGTCTTGGATACAATCACGACCGAGTACTCTGATACATCATCAATGCATCATGCAAAGTCTCAAAAACTTTGCCTTCCTCAGGATCAAATCATCATTACATTTAGTTGCATTTTGCATTAAGTACATTCATTAAATTGCATATAGTTCATTTAGTTTATTGACATTAGTCTTCATTAATCATTTGCATCATTGCATAATCATAAATAAATTAGATTCATTCATGAGATCAAATTGTCCTTGATTGTATTAAACCATTTACTATGCATTCATTTAGTGTCAGTTATCCATTATCATTTCATTATCCTTTATCATTCATCATTGCATAAATTCATTTATCTATTCATTAGTTAAAAAGTGCATTCATTCATCCATTATTAAGTATCTTATTATGCTCATGATAGGATTCATTTACATTGCATTCATTATCCTTTTTTAATTGCATTAAGGTGTAGTTATTAAACCATAAATTGTAGTACCATCACATTATCATTTTTACTTAATCATATTTAAGCATTTAAAAATCATAAAAACATTTGTTTCCAAAAAACATGGGTTCATATCATTTTATATGTCCATTATACATATGCATTCACCTAGACATTATCATATAAACATTTGAACTTTACATTTTGTTTATCCATATTACATTCATTTAAAAATATCTAGATGCATAACCATACATGACATCATTTTCAAACATTGCATTAACATCATTGCATATCATTATCTCATCATTATATCAAAATAGGAAACACCAAAATCTTGTTCATCATTATGCATACATCCTCATCATGACATTACATACATACAAACAATGCATCAAATCAAACATGCACACATGTATAAACCTGCATTCATATGTCAGTATCCAACATCATAAAATCATCATAAAAACATGCATATAAGAATTATCTCATCAATGCATACATATCCATCTAAGCAATAAACTCATAAACTCATCATCCTGCATAAAAATCCATACATATCACATGCATACATCAAAATATGGGATCTCCTCATATATATCATCTCATATATCAGAGTACAATGAAGTCTACAAAATCGGCTACCAAGAGCCATCCAAGATACAATCCAAAAATAAACAATGATACAATACATATATGCAAAAATTCTCTCTCAGATGACACTCTGACCAGATGTTGTACCACCATCGCCACCTACTCCCCCACTGGTCCCCGCACCACCCAATCTATCTCTCTATGGAGGCCCCATCAAACCCCCACTCACTCCTGCATCCCCTGATCTATCCCTCCGTGGAGGACCCTTCACACCCCCACTGCTCTACATCCTCTGTGATCGCTCTGATTTGGCCTACCGCATCTATGAATAGCTCAGTGCTCACTGACTAGCTGGCACCACCTGCTCATATAACCCCCGCCAATAATCTATCTTAGCATGTGCTCACCGGATCTCCCTCATCACCTCCCCCGTAGGCCCCTGTGCTCCTACTCCAACCCGGACTCTCTCTTGCAACTCTGCTAATCTCTCCACCACACTATCCCTCTCCTGCAGCACTACAGCTAGCTCTGACTCCCGTGCAAATAGCTGCACATCTCTAGCTACCACCTCCGCCTCCAAATCCTCTACACGGGTCTGTAAATGTACTATCATATGATCCCTAAGATCTCCAGTGGCTCCCTCCCCTGTATCCTTCGCAGCCTCACCTGTATCACCCTCTCTAGTGGATCTCTCCCCTCTGTCCATCGGGATCTCCCACTCCATACCTCTACCACCTAGTCCAACTCTCCCCTGCATCAATGATCCCTGCGATATCCGTGGTGGCAGTCCACCTCTCCCTCTCTGCTGAATCTGACTCCCCAACCCACCACCTCCTCCACCACCTCCTCCTCCATCTACACCATCTCCTCTCCCTCCACCACCTCCTCCTCCATCTCCAACATCTCCTCTCCCTTCTCCGCCTGCCATCAGTCCTCGACCTCCTGCCCTCCTCCATCTTTGTCCCCTCTCATCCTCAAAATCGGGCACCGACTCTGCTAGATTGGATATCCATAGAATCGGATGTGTTGCCCGGTACTACGTGTACTCATCTAATACCCCTGCATCCATGACCCTCGGTCATATGTCCCAAGGTCTCGCCTGCAGCGTCCGAAACTCCGCCAGTGCCTGGTCATACGGCAGCACTGACCCCCATGCATATCTCTCCCATATCACCTGAGCATACTCCCCTGATCCACTAGGCAATCCCTGCTGCCGTCCAAACTACCTCATCACTCTCCCCAACACCTGTCTCTCTACATGGTACGAGGTCCTCTAAATGAGGAATCGGGTCATGAACACATAGGGCAGTGCCTCCGCATCATCATCCCAGGGCTTGCACTCCAGGTACGGTCTCCATATAACTGCATCTAAATCATCTAATGCCCGTCGCCACCACTCTAACTTCCCCAGGTGGGGTTGACTCATCATACTGCTATACATAAACATATACGGCTGATCCACTGCGCGGAACCTAAGACTCACTGGTCAAGTCACTGGTAGATGCTCCCATGCCCAAATATGTAGTAACTTCACTCCCACTGCTAAGGAACCCCTCCCATGGTATACCACCTCATGCAACTCCTGATAAAGGTGCGCCAACATACACGACCCCTAAGTAAATCGGGTCCCCTCAGTAATCATCACCTCGATCACCTACCCCCAACCAATGGCCAGCCCATGTGATCGCCTATCAAGACACAGTAGTCCTCCCACAATGCCGGACACGACTGCTGGTAAAGGCTCATATAAAGCAGCTATCTCCTCCCAAGCAATGGAGCCATCATCAATAAAAACATCCTCATCGAAGAACCTCTGAACCGCTAGAGTCCCCCATGATCTGTCATACGTGGCCAGCTCCCTTCGAATCAAAATACGCAGGATGCACCACACATCCTCCAGGGTCACTGTCATCTCCCCCTGTGCCAGATGAAAGGTGCACATCTCGCTATGCCACCGCTCTGCTAATGCCATAATCAATCTGTGATTCATCCGAATCATGGGCATGTGCATCACATCATATAATCTAGTCGCGGCAATACAATTGATCTTCACCTCCGTCAGTCGATCCCGGAACCCTTGTGTCGCCGGATGTCTCTCGCGTAACTGCAACACGCGTAGATCCTCCTGCACATGGGCATCCATCAATCATCATCAGTTTTTTTGTTTCAAGCTTTCTTAAGTTTAAACCTAGACTATCAACAGATACTTTGATCAAGTATCTTCAGGTCTCAACAAGTAAGCAATCATGGCAACCTAGACTTCAACAGGCATTTATCCTAACAATGACCTAAGTCTCATCAGGCTGCTATGGTTCAAAACAACTCCCACTTCGCCTCCCTATCCATCCATCTTTGGCATCAGGAGATTATCACACAAACTGGGGCATCCCTTATCTTGTAAACAAAAGTGCTATTTTGTACACAACGGCGCTACTTACTTACAATAGCGCTGAACTTCTAACAAAAGCACTCATTTAGCTATCCAAAAGCACTATAACAACATCACAATAACGTTGATTCATAACAAAAATGCTCAATTAGGCACTCAATAGCGCTCATCCATCAAAAGCGCCTAAACTAGCCTACAATAGCGCTACAATTTTCAAAAGCGCTCAAACAGCACCTCAATAGCACCATTGCGGCACAATAGCGCTAGATAATTGAACAATAGCACCAAAACATAGTTTCAGCACTATTGTTCCGACTCAACTTGGACTCAACAAAAAGCGTATCAAAAATGCATAAAATTTCAAATTTGCGTACCGCTGGTCCATAGTTGTCTAGCTGCTAGAACCAATGAACTCGCTCGAGACGGTGCTCTGCTACTAGTACCGGCATCCTCTGCTACTAGTACCGGCATCCTGACTGCTACTCGCTCCTCTCAAAAGTCACTATCAGAGCTATAGTTTCACACTGGTCGCGGTAACAAATGATCTTGTTTTCACCCCTTTCTCCCCATTTAAATCCTTCGCACTCACCGTAATTTTCCCTCGCTCGCCGCCGTGGTCCCCGTAAACTTCCCGAGCCCTCTATTTTCCCCCCGATTTCTTCTATTTTTCACCAGTATTGCTAACTTCTTCTCTTCTAACACCCTGCCAATTTTCATTCTTTTTCGAGAGATCGCCCGTTTTTTCAAAAAAATTCGGCCCATCTCTCGAGAGGGCATACCACCCATTAAATTTACATTTTATGAGACATTTTTTCACACTAGTTTTTTTTTCTTTGAAACAACGCGATAAACCGCACCGTCTCAAAGAGGGGCAAATGTAGTCACATAAATCTGTTCAGCTTAATTAAATGAATATTTGCTATTTATTTGATTAAAAATACACTAGCCATGAGTTAATTAATTAATATTTAATTAATTCATCTTCAAACATTCTCCTATTAATTAAATAAATTATTCAATTTATTTTAATTCATTCATTAAACCAAGTTCACAAATCAATTAAATGAATAAAATCTATTTATTTAATTAAATCCCCCTATTCCTCTTTTAAATAAATTAAATTAAACATTTATTTAAATCATTATCCCCCCCACTTGCATTCTCCTAAAAATACAACTTGCACACATTTATTGAAATAAATAAATTTTATTTTAATAAAAAATCCTATTTTCCCTCACCCACCAAACCCACTTGCAATTCTAATCTCCTTCTAGATTCTTCTAAACCCTTCCTAATTAGCCTAATCCATTCCCTAATTATTGTCACATTCCTAACCAACTTGGAGTCACTTCTCAAAGACTTCAAAGTCTTTGAGAAATATTTAATGCTTTATGTGTTCAACAATTTAACCTCCAAAGTCTTCCAAAACCACTAATGACTCTTACATGACCATTAATGGCTCTTACATAACCATTTATGGTTAATTCAACTTGTCTCCTCAAGCATTTATTGCTTTGACCATGTTTATCCCTTTTGCCTTTGCACAAGAGTTTATCCATTGGATAAAAGCTTTATTCTTTGAATAAAGAGTTTATTCATTCAACTAACCTTGACCTTAACTCCCAAGGTCATGTCAAGCATTTAATGCTTATTCCCTCTCCTCTCAACCTATCTCACATTGACACATGTCAGCCTAGGATTGGGTTGAAAGCCCTCACATGGATTTGAAATCATTCAATCCTGACCCTTGTTGAGATTGCTCAATCTCAACCATCCATTGCTCCATTTTTCCTATAAATAGAGCTCATTTCTTCATAATCCAGATCCTAAAAACTTGTATGCATTTAAGCTATAGGCATTTTGAGAAAGCATTTTAGCATAATCAACTCATATATTGTCATTTTGGTTCAAATAAATCATTTTAATATCAATAGCTCAATATTAGCTTCTTTATTTACATTTAGAGCAATATTTCAATCTCAAACCTCCATAAGCATCCATAGTGCAAAAAGCTGCTGAGAGCTACACTATTTTGGAACTTGGAGAGGAGAGGAACAAGGGAGAAGAAACCAAGAGCATGTTAGGAGGCATTTGGAGATGCCTCATCATATTTACCTTCTTAGTTAGATATCTTATCATGCTTTTGATATCTCTTTTGATATGCCTGTTTAGATTAGTTTTTGATTGATTAACACTAACGGTTTCTTGTGTGTTGTGTGTTATTTATCATTGGCTAACCTTCCCCTTTTGCAGAGCATCAATTTCTATTCAGTGTCAAGAAGTCCAAGCATAGTACTCTAAATGAAGAGTCTCTTAAGTTAATATTTTTAAGAGGAATTAGTGATTAGTGCACACATTCTTTGGATCTTATGGAAGGAGGTGACATAACACAATCAACATGGAATGACATTGGACAAATTTGTTAGAATTATTCCACATCTTCTTCTAAGAAGAGTAGGCATTTTAAGTCAGGAGTTTCTTCATCATCATCCAGTAATGGAGTTTCTCAAATGGAGATTAGCCATCTATTGAATGATTTTAAGGAGGATATCATAAACAATATGGTTACTCAATTGGACACACTTTTAGCTAAGAAGAAACATGAGGAAGTTGATGCAGTTCTTGCAGAATTCTACCCACATTGTAAACATAGGAAAAGAGACTGCAAATGTAAAATGGTTGCAAATATTGAAGTTCCTGATTTCAAGACAATACAAGGTGATGATGAACAAGTTTTCTATGTTTCTCAAAGAAGGCCAAATTTTCCAAGACAAGGTATGCCTCCCGATCCACTTTCTTTTTTTGGTTATAGTGGAAATTCCTATGCACAAAATAATCAATGGCAATCTCCATATGGTCAAAATTTTGGAAATGATCAAAATTGGTATAATCTTCAAGGCCAAGGGAAGCATTTTGCCAATCAAACTCCATAGTGGTAGTAGCCACAAGGAAATTGGTCTCAACCTCAGGGACCATGGCAACAATTCCAAGGGAATTGGCAACCTACCCCTCAATGGAGAGGAGGTCAGCCATGGGAAAATCAATCATCTGGTTATCAACAACCTATGTCACAGCCACAACCACTTGCAATAATGCCTCCTCCTGTAGCCAGTATTGTTCCACCTAAACCTACACAACTGCCCACTCAACCAATGCCAAATCCTAATAACAAGCATCAGCAACAACAATAAGTTTATTCAGCTGATCCTAATCAATACCCAACTTATTCTCTTTCTATAAGTGATATTCACCTCAGATCTGGGACAACTTTACCCAACCCATCTCCACCAATTATGACTGAGATACAAAAGGAACAAGAAATCTCTAGTCCAACAACCTAAATACCTCAAAATTAGCAAATACTCCCATTTCCTCAGAGGTTGCAAGCTAAAAAGATTCTACAGGAAGAGGAACTAGGTTTTGATATCATAGATCACCTGAAACAGGTATGTGTTAAAATTCCATTGTTACAAGCTATTAAGGATGTCCCTATTTATGGTAAGGCACTTAAGGAGGCATGTTTAAAGAAACCTAGAAGAAAGAAAAAGGATTTGCAAATAGTGCATGTAATGGGTCAATTGGCTGATATCATGTTAGGAAAGGTTTCAATTCTTAAATATATTGATCCTGGTAGCCTTGTTGTGAAAATAGTCATCAATGACACTTAGATAAAGAATTCTTTAATAGATTTGGGAGCATCCATCAATGTAATGACAAGAGATGTTATGCAAAAACTTGACATAACTAGTCTTAGACCTACACCTACAGTCCTGCAACTTGCTGATAGTTCCATAGTTCATTTTGATGGTATGATTGAAGATGTGGTTACTTTGGATTCTTGGGAATATCTTGCAGATTTTATGATTCTGTCTCCTAAAGCCACATTGGGAGGATATCCAGTTATTTTGGGAATACCTTGGCTTGCTAAAACCGATTCATATATTGGATGTTGGTCAGGAGATATGACTATTTCATATGGAAATACAACAAAAACTTTAGCTCTATATTCTCCTACTCAGCCCCAACTTGATCAACAACAAGTCATTTGGCCTAACGTAGGAGAATAATTTGAGGAAGGAGTTGACTCTGTCAATCATCTTATGATGATTAATAGAGAACCATTCATACAAATTCATGATGATGATTCAATTCTCTATAAAATTTTGGCAAATCAATTAAGACAAGAGAAACTGTTACAAGAGTTGGTATCAAATATTCCAGCATTAGATTTTCCTACAACCACTGATATACTGCATACCCTGTTGCCGCAAGAAGTATGCACTTCTCATCTTTCTGAAGCATCTCAGGTTGATCTTACTGTCAAAGTGGAAGTTGATCTAAACAAATATTTGAATATCAATAATCAACTCACAGGGACTCAAAGAATAACACTGGTTGACTTGCTTAAATGTCATCAACATGCTTTTGCATGGGGTTAGAAAGACATGCATGGAATTGATCCTACATTTTGTACCCACCGTATTTACATAAAAGAGGACTGTAGACCACTTAGACAACCACATAGAAGAATTAATCTTGCATTAAGAGAAATAGTTAAAGAGGAATTGCAGAAATTATTAAATGTTGGATTTATCTATCCTATCTCAAATAGTCAATGGGTGTCACCTCTAGTGATAGTTCCAAAGAAAGGAGGTAAATGGCGGATATGTGTGGATTACAGAGCTTTGAACTTAGCAACCATGAAGGATCATTTTCCATTACCATTTGTGGATTAGGTATTAGACTCCTTGGCAGGGAAGCGGTACTTCTCATTTCTAGATGGATTCAATGGCTACAACTAGATTCAAATTGCTTCCGAGGACTAGGAAAAAACTACATTTACTTGTCCTTGGGGAACATATGCATATTATGTTCTTCCTTTTGGATTATGTAATGCTCCAGCTATGGAGCATTATAGATCTATATGGATCTTAGGACAACATGGAGATCTATATGGATGATTTTACCACCTATGGTTCAGAATTTGAAGAGGCATTGAAAAATCTGAAGAAAATTTTACAGCGATGTGAAGACTACAATTTATCATTGAGTAGTGAAAAGTGCTTCATGATGATGCAGGAAGGTATAGTTCTTGGTCATCATATCTCTATCAATGAAATACAGTTTGACCCAACAAAAATAGAAGTCATTCAAAACCTCCCTACACCTGTAAAAAAAAAGGATGTCAGAAGTTTCCTTGGTCATGCTGGATATTATAGGAGGTTTATCAAGGATTTCAGCAAAATTGCAGGCCCTTTATATTCTCTTTTGACCAAGGATATGGAATTTAATTGGACTTCCTCATGCAATGAAGCTTTCTTGAAGCTCAAACATGCATTGACTCAAGCACCAATGCTCAAGGGTCTGAACTGGTCCTTACCTTTTCGTATTCATATAGATGCATCAGATTATGCCATAGGAGCAAATTTGGGACATAAGATTGAAAATTTGGAGAATGTAATTTATTTCATCAGCAAGAACATGCAGGGGCTTGAGCTTAATTATACTATCACTGAGAAGGAGATGTTAGCAGTTATATATGCACTTAACAAATTCAGGCATTATATAACAGGATATTTGATATTTGTACACATTGATCATACAACAATCAGATATCTCATGAACAAAACTTCAATTATAGGAAGATTGACTCATTGGTTACTATTGATGCAGGAATTTGACATTACAGTTGTTGATAAACCAGGTAAATCCAATGTAGTTGCAGATTATCTTTCTAGGCTTCAATTGTAGGATGATCTTGCAGCCATAGATGATTCTTTTTCAGATGAACATTTGTTCCTTATAAAAGAACACACACTCCCTGGTATGCTGATGCCAATTCATTTTTCTCCTAAAGAAAGAAGATTGTTAGTTGAGAAAAGCTTTAATTTCTCATGGATTGCTGATTGTTTATTTTATACTGGACCTGAACAAGTCATGAGAAGATGTGTAAGAGATGATGAAACATATGATATCCTTCATGCATGTCATGATGAACCATGTGGAGGAAATTTTACTGCTAAAAGAACAACACTTAAAATACTTGCCACATGATATTATTGGCCAACATTATATAAGGATGCAACATAATATACTAGAAAATGTGATAGATGCAAGTGCATGGGTAGGCCTACCAGATCTGATGAAATGCCATTATATCCCTAGATATTAGTTGCACCATTTGATAAGTGGGGATTAGATTTTATTGGGACGATTGATCCTCCTTCAAATGGGAAATCTTATATTCTAGTATGCACTGATTATGTCACCAAATGGGTGGAAGCACGAGCTATGACACATGCAAGAGATAATAAAGTAGCTGAATTTCTTTATGAAGAAATATTTACGAGGTATGGAGTTCCAAGAGAGATTGTTTCAGACCAAGGACCGCAGTTTACTTCTACATTGATTGCAGCATTGGTTAATGAATATAATATTAGGCACAAGAAGTCTACCCCATATCATCCACAAGCAAATGGTCAAGTAGAAGTCACAAATAGAGATTTAGAAGCCATTCTTACCAAGATAGTAGCTCTTCATAAGAAAGATTGGTCACATAGACTTCCTGAAGACATTTGGGCATACAGAACAACATGGAAGACACCAATTGGTTTTACACCTTTTGAAATGGTGTATGGAAAACCAGTAATGATGCCCATTGAGTTTGAGCGTAAAACTCTTAGAACAAGTCTTCAATTGAATATGACTCTCTGAAGAACAAAGAGACCGTATTTTGCAATTAAATGCTTTGGATGATCTGAGGAAGATGGTCATCCAACATACAGAACTTATTCAAAATCAAAGAGCTAAATGGCATGATAAGTACATCAAGGAGAGAAAATTTAAATCAGGTGATTGGGTACTGTTGTATGATTCTACATATAAAGATACTATGGAGAAGCTGCAGACAAGATGGTTAGGCCCATATGAAATAGATGAAGTTTTTACAAATGGAGCAGTTCACTTGACCACTATAGATCTAATCAAATTCAAGCTTCTAGTCAATGGTCATCGACCACGCCTGTATCATAAGCCTGCAACCAAAGAATAGTTCTTGCAGCAATTCACCTGCCAAGATAGATCATCAGTTCCTATAGCAACTGGAGAAGTTCCCTTAGAATTTGAAGAAGTTCCTACAACAACTGGAGAAGACATTAAGGGTGCAATTCCTGCAACTTCTGCAGGGAGCGTTCTTAGAAATCAATAAAATCTTCAAGCATGCTTTCATAAAAATATTTCCATGTCTTATGGAAATATTATTCTCTAATAATAATGGTTTTTTTTTTGTCCACATCATCTCATTCCATCTCTCTGTCTATCACTTCATTCATGTCACATCATCTCATTTCACCCCTTTTTTTTAGCTAATCATTTCATGGAGCATTTATTGGTACGACTGTAGGTATGCACATTGTTTATTTTTTATTAATTATGCATTTATTATTTTTCTATGATTATTGCCTATTTTAAATTTGCGTACCCTTCCCTCTGTCCTTTCTGTATGTGTGGACAAGTGTCATCATAAGTTGGGGGTGTTTTATGGTCCGATTTCAAAGTCGAGTAATTATCCGTCCTTGTCAGTAATTTGCTTTGATTTGCCTAACATCATTTTTGAATAAGACATTCTTTGCCATCAATGATCATTTCATCCTGTCACCGAAATCATTAAAAGAAACTAAAAGTAAGTAAGGTATTTTCGAACAAGTATTTTTAGTTCTGCAGGTTATTTCAGTCCCTCATTCTCTGTTGTGGAAATTATTTTGAGAGCCGAAATAGTCATGGGTGGAGATCCTATCCGCCATGAACCTATAATTCATGACATGCTATTGCAGGATGTCTAGTGTGAGCATTACTTCCATATGCATGGGTGGATTGATTATTTTTTTTAAATAACGGATTTCAATGAAGTAATTGCCTCTAAATTCATGCGTACATTCAATGAGGGAGGGGCCTCTATCAAGGGATTGAGAGTCGTTTCCATAGAGCAATGCATAGATGAAGTTACTGGGTTGCTGCAGGAAGGAGAACTGTTTCCTGAATCTAAGGATGCGAGAAGGGCTAGGGCAAAATTTACACACCTAGCAGATGGACCCCTAAGGGTGGAAAAATAGGGAACCACGAAGATATCTCTTCCAGCGGAATGGCCCCGGGTGGCATTGTATGTGATGAAATACATTACCTGTGATGGAAGGTACTCAAATTTGCATTCGGTCCATTTTAAAGTTCTCTGTCATTTATGGCATGGTCGAAGGGTAAATGTTCCCAATTTTCTATATCACCTTATTTCCATAAGTGAAAAAGAAACATGAAAGGGTGGAAGGTGTTCTATTAGTCATCATGAATTGATAAAATTGTTAGTAGAACATTCTCTTAGGGATGTTTCTCCAATGGCATGGGGGGTATTCGAAGATATACATCAATTTAGGGAGGAAAATGCTCCTGCTACAGAAGAATTAGCAGCCCAAGAGGAGGATATTGGAGAGCCCTCATCTCCTAGGGTTTTTGCAGAGGATGAACCTCCTATTGCCATTGAACCTTTGACTGTTGCAGAAGAAATGATGATTGAAACAAATATTGAGCAACCCTACACTCATTTTCAAAGTGGAGGGACATCTTTTAAAAGAAAAGGGAAAGAAGTAGAGACAATTGATGCAGAGAGAGAAACCATAGTGCAACCTCAAGCAGCGCGGGTTTCTCCTACAGCTAAAAAGTGCAGGCTAAAAGAAAATTCTCCTGCAGCAACACCTCTTGTAGAAACTGTTCCTGCAGCCACTCCAAAAATGTATGCAAGAAGGACTCGGTGGAGTAAACAGAAAGTTTGAGTAGTAGGGGATGCAATGGAAGTCATTTCAGTAGAAACATCAGAATAAGGGCATGAGAGTCAACTAGAGATTAAATCACGGGAAGAACATGGAGCCGACAGACTTTCAAATCTAGCACATGTAGCAAAATAGTTTGGAGAACCTGTTGAAGAAATATCATGCCCTTAGGTAACAACTAATAGACCTCCTTCATCTCTCACTAGTTTGTCTATTGCACTTACATTTTATAGGCAGTGGGAGATAGAGAGGGTTAGGTTACATGGAATTATTGATAAACAACAAAAAGAAATTGAAAAGAGGGATAATCAAATTGTGGAATTGAAAGCTAAAGTTGACAAAATTGTTGAAATGGTTCTTGAGTTGATACAATGTAGGGCTCCTCCAAGGGCTTATGCTTTGCATCTAAAAGAGTAGTGTTTAAGTTTTAACCTAAACTGCATTGTTAGAGACCTTAGTCCTTCTTTAGATACCCCAGAAGAATTTTATAGTGTTTATCAAACCTCTCCAATGGCTGTTAATAATTTGTTATGTGAATTCTATTTGCATAACTATGTTGTAACTTCTGACAATGAAAAGATCCCTTATTATATATTGGTGACATTTACATAAAAGCATTAATGTCATGGGTGCAAAATGAAATCAGTATAGGGACTCAGGTCAAAACATATAGAAATTTGGAATTTGATTGTTCATTACCACTCAGAGCTGAAGCCAAGAATCCACGGCTTCTTTATTATGATTGGCATAAATTGTTAGCAAGACCTTATGTAAGGAGCCAGGTGTTACCAATAAGAGAGGAAACATACTAGGAATATGAACATTTGATTAAAAATAAAAATGCAGTTGCAATAGAATGTTTGGTTTAGTGTTGGAATAATCTTCCAGAAGACCTCAAACAAGGTGAACCTCATTCACTACCTAATTTTCATGCAGTTATGCAAAGAGCTCCTGAGTGCATCCATTTGGGTAGGGCAAAGAACAATAATTGGCTACCCTTGATATTTCAGCCACCTATCCTTAAGTGGCCATTAATGGGATGCAGGGTTGCAAATAAGCCATATGAGGAGGCCACAGAAGAAGCCAAATGGGCCAGACTGGAAAAAATGAAGTGATTTTATTGGAATTTGGCTATGGGAGGGACAAGATAGGGAACTATTGGTGACTTGAGAGTAAGTGCCCAGATTAGAAATTTTCCTCTTGCTAGAGGATCAACAAGATACTAAGTTGGGGGGCATGATGAGCTAAGATATTAGCTCCTTTTATTCTTAAAACTCATAAGTTTTTACCACATTTTAATTCATATAATGGGATAGCAATGATATATTAGAGTTTGACTATATGCATTCTAGATGTTAACTGAACCCATTAAGTCATGTTTTGTCTTGACCAATTATTCATGTTGCCATCTGGATTATTCTTGTTGCTATGCGGATTATCATAGGCGATATCATGTGTAAAATTTATAAGTGTTTTGATTAATTAAAATAGATATATGTGTATGCTTGTATATTTTATCTTTTTAATTGCAGGGTAAATAAGATGTTGCATAGGTGGTTATTATGTCACGTCATGAAGGCAGTTAGAGATATTCAAGGGGCAGTTAAAAGTTCAAAACAACAAAGAGAATAATGGGCGTAAGGAACGACAAAGGAATAGCAGGGCACGCAAGACTCATTTATGTCTGTCTTCAGTAAACATCAAATATTGTAATACCGCCATGCTATATTCTTGGTTGCGATTTAGTAGAGATTCACGTTTTTAGTGGCTTAATTTCATTTGTTCTCTATCATAAATGTTCTCTGCCTTATTTCATCAGTGTGACCTAGATTGTAGGAAGTTGTTGTAGTTTTCTTTTAAATAAGAGTTTGCACCTCTTCTTAGAGGTTAGAGAGAAGGGGAAGAGAGATAGAAGATTTAGAAATAAAGTTGTAGAGTATTTTTAGCTTTCTTTCATTTTGTGTGTTGTATTGACCTTTGAAAGACAATGAATAAAGTGATGCTATTCTAAGTATTTAGAGTTATCTTTGGAAGCCTGGATACACTCATCCAAGGGGGTCCACTTAGTGAGTATTCCTACATGCATTTGTTAACTTAGTTTCCCTTTCTGCTGCACTAGTTGTTCTGGCAATTGACTGTTCCTGCAGCCACTGGAAATAGATCCTGTGACTGTTCCTGCAACCAAAGCAAATAGAGTAATTCTCGTTTGTCAGCTTTGGACTTATTTAACAGTTATTTAATTGGGTTTTATGTTAATGCAGAGTTTTCCTGTAACCATTTAGTTGTTATAATTCTTGCTTGCTTATTTTAAATAGGTTTAGTTGCTGCAGTAATGCAGAATATCTATCATAGGAACTTAGTGCATATATAGTGCAAACCCATTTCAAGTAATACGTCCTTGGGTTGATAAACAAATGAACTTCAATTATGGAGATAATAAGTTCACAGAGTGAATGTCCAAACTTTGGGTTGAGACTTTAGCTATAGTTTATGTTCCTATTGGTGAAGCAAACAATGAGAATAAAGTCCATACATTGGCATTAAAGGGGGTGTTAGGAATTATAGTGCATGGCATAGTATAATGCAATAAATATTAATTAACATATTGATGCTAGTTATCAGGTAGTTGTTAGGTAGTTGTTGGATAGTTGTAGGTTGTATGGCTATATAAAACCATTGAATGTAATATTGTGTGTTGAAGATGAATGAATAGATTTGTGGTGTTAGTCTTTTCCTCTTTTTTTTCCATTTTCAATAGGCACATTGTTTATGTAATACCTTTGGTGGGTTTGTGCAAGCTTGTTTCTATAAAAGAACACGAGTAGTTATTGATGTTAGCTTGTAACCTTTGGTTTGTTATCTTAATTTAATTGAGTATCTGTTGCAAGTTGCATATGTGAGGAGAAAAAGCATGGATTGGGATTTGTGGTTATGTGATTCTCATTTATTTTTAACATGGAGTGCAATTACAGAACTTTATATCTTAGAATCCTTGCATGGTGACGCTGAAAGTGTATTATAATCTTTGTTCATAATATAATACATTGAGTGTGTGAGTGCTTTTAGATTTTAATTTTTTATCTCATGAGGATCTTCCTAGGGTATATATTCTACTATCTTGATTCTATGCTTAATGGTTTTTTTTGCATATTTTTCTCTCTTGGGGGTTATGTGGAAATGGTTTAGATCACTACAAATTTTATTTCAAGGTGCTCCATTATCTCCATTCAAAGATGTCTTATGAAATTTCATAACATGCATTATAAGTTGGTCAACAAGTACAAACCCATCTTACAACTCTCTTATGCATTATGGATACTCTTACATTTCCAATGTGGGAGGCCCAAATTCTAGAGGTCATAAGTTTTGATCAAGGAATTCAATCAAGCCATTTTTTTATATGTAAAGCTTGAAGAGATCTATAACCTTGTAACTAAAGAATTGATATGAACCATCTAAAAAATTCAATGCCAAAAACAACCTCTATTTAAAAATTGTTTTTAAATTCTAGGGTGCCTGCAAGAAGTTGTGTCCACTTTTTGGCCAAAAAGTGGAAGTTTTTTCCCTTTTATTTTTTCGATTTCATCCCGTTTGACCTAAATATTTGAGGCACTTAAAGAATGATTCTTGAAAAAATTCAGTAATAGAAAATGTAGTGCTCAAAGTCTACTTTCCAAATATGTAATTTATTTTAATACCCAGATCTTAAAAATGAAGTTTGAATAGGCATTAGTAAAACCTATAGTTTAAAAGTCACTTTTTAGGACCATACCATGCCCGTGTACGACAAGCATAATTTGACCTAAATGAAAGTATTTTTCTTTATCCTTTTGGGAAAAGATCTATAACTCACTCACCCTTGATGAGGATATTTTTTTGTAATTTTTTTCCTTATATATTTTTTTTTGTTATTTTTTAATTGGGCATAATCACTATTTTGAAAAATCTGCGTGTACGACAAGCATAATTTGACCTAAAATTAACATTTTTTATTTTTTATTTTTTTTAAACTGTATAGATTTGTCTTTAGTTTGATGCCATATAATTTTTTTTTCAAAAAACTTAAAGACAAAAAAGTTATTAACATTTTAAAAAACCCTATTATTTCATGTTTATGGATCTCTTTCATTAGAAATTATTTTAAAATTAAAAATATTGATCCATTCTCTTAAAAAATTATATATTTGGAATCTAGACAGTGTGTGCTATAATGGGTTTTTGTTGTTCAAAAAAATTCTGAAAATTAGGTGTTCAGATATATTTTTTAGGTCATTTTTTGTATGAAGCTTGATCTGGGCTTCAAGTTGCAGGTCAAACCAGTTCCAAGCCTTAGGTTCGGCTTTTCGAACCATTTTCAAAGCCTAATTCCGAACCTACAAGTGGGCCCCAAAAACTCTTTTTTACAAACGATATCTCGTATCTAAAATGGGATCACGCATTGAAAACGGGATCCCGTTTTGTTTTTTTCATTAATTTTTTTTTTTGGAATTGTATAAATAAGTGATCATTTAACATAATAAAACATGTCTTCAAATGTGCGAGTTTTTACATGATATATTATGATTTAGTTGTCCTTTGGATGCTCTTTTGTTGCAATTTTAGATCCATTTTTTGAAGGTGGCATTTATTGAATAAGATTTTAGTCATGGGGTCTAAACAACGTTAGAAGAAGAAACAAAGGAGGGAATTGACCGTCGAGGAACAAGAAGAAAGAGAGAAGGAGGCCAAACGTCAAAGGGATATAAGAATGAGGATTCGACAAATGAATAATCATGATGCTTTTGGATCCACAACAATGGAAGAGACAAACATTCAAGATGATGCCTTGGGGGATCAGATGGACGTAGATGATGCAATTATGGATGATGTTGATGCGAATGAAACAATTATGAAGAATATTCCAAGTGCAACATCCTCAAATCCAAGTACATCTTCAAATTATCCAGGCACATCTTCAAATCCTTCTCTAGAAGACATGGATAATGTGATTATAGGTGATATTCATATTGATGATTTAGTAGAAGTTGGATATACCAATGTTGAGATTGATAGAATTGTCCATGAAAATGAAAACCTTCATGTTGGTAAAGATGAAATTCTTTTGAATGTTGAAAGTGAAAATCCTTTTGAACATGGTGAAAATGAAAATCCTCCAATTGTTGAAGATCAAGGAAATTTTTTTATAAAAATTGAAAAAACCGTTTTGGATAATCTTCCTGGTAAGATTTCTTGGAGACAAATAAGAACATATGCCAATAGAATATACAAAGAATTTTTTTATCAAAAAAAACTTGCAATTCAATGTCAACTTATGATGCAATTGATGAGAATGTGGAAAATGAGAAAAGTGGTGAAAAAAATAGGCATCTATGTGAAACCATCAAAAAAAGATGAATCCGTTAAGCATGCTATGTCTACTATTGCAAGTTCCATTGAATCTATTGGTACAACGAGTCGATCTAAAGATAAGAATGCAGTGCGATGAGCTATAACAACATCCATAGTGAATAAAGCAACCTTGAATAAAAGGATGGTAAGAAACATTAGTGGAATTTTAAAGATGCATCCTAAAACATTGGTTAGAGTATCTAAAAGAAGAGAAAGTATTGAAAGTGATCCAATCAACCAAAGTTGGAGTTTTAGTGGTAGACTTTGTAGGTTAGATATGAAATTGAATATTGAAGTGAAATCTTTGGTTGAAAATTTTTGGCATGATAATACAAGGGTATCATCTAATGTTAGAGATGTTCTAAAGTTGAGAGTGGGGTGTAAAATTCGTGACCCTCATCCAAAACCCCTATGAGACACAACTCAAACTGAATTTTATAGAAATTTTTTGGATGAAGTTGTGTTACTTGGAAATATTACTATAAGTCAAAGATCATTTGAAAAATCCAAGCCCTGGTATGTGAAAATTAATAAGCAAAGAGTCTCTTGTTGTTGTAAAACACACGTGCAATTTCACTACTATTATGATGTTTTTCGATACATACATTGTGTTTTGCATAGTAACATGCTTATCCAGGAATGTGGTATTGATATGCCACCTGAATCAATCAAGGAATTTGTAGCAAGTTTATTTTGTCAAAGAACTGATGGGAAATTATTTTATTTACATTCATGTATCTCTGGACAATGTTCTAGTTGTGGTAATTTTTCATCACTAGTAGAATGTATGCATGAGAGTAGTGAAATTGATTTTGGACAACAACTAGTGAATTTTAGAAGATTTAAGAATGTTGAGTATCCCTTAAAGGATGGGAAAATAGGAAAGTGTGTCAATTTAATCACAGAGAAGGTTAGTGTACATGCATTCATGTCAGAATTTAGAAGTAAGATTGTACCAAAATATGTGACACACTCTCAACATGCTAGATGGCTTGATTCTCAATTTCGCACATGTAGAAATATATTTCCAGTTGGAAGTATACTATAAATGGTGGACTTTGCAGAAAACTATACTCTTAAGCCACAAGAGGAAATTCAATCTCAATATTACAATTCCACTCAAGTTGCTATTTTTGTTCATATTGTTTATAGACACGTAGATGATAGCACAGAAGATGATAGGAAAATCCTAAGGGAGTAGCATTTCTATGTGAGTGATAATAGGATGCACTCGTCAGAGTTTGTTCAATATTGTTTCAGCATATTTTAGAGAAATATAAGAGAAAGAGGAATCCAGATGACAGAACATCTTATATGGTCATATAATTATACTAGACAATTCAAGAATGCTCGAATGTTTTATTGGTTAAGCAGGGCTCACAAGGAATACAATAGCCAACATATATAGAGTTTTTTTGAAGATGGACATGGTAAAGGAGAACATGATGGAGTTGGTGCATGTGTTAAAAGAATTATTGCTAGAGAGCAATTAAAATTTGAAGATAATGTAAAATTTAAAGATGCACATGCAATTGTAGATTGGTGCAACACAACCTTATCTACTGGATCAAGTGTGAAATCTACAATTCAGCGATTCTTTTGGTTAGTTGAAGAGGAAAACATTATGCTGAAACTTGATTGTGAGACAATTAGTGGATCGGCAAAATGCCATTCATTTAAGAGTTCAAATGCAAGCACATGGACTATATGGATAAGGGAACTTGCATGTTTTTGTCATTTTTGTATTTCAGGTGATTCTGATGTATGTGAGAATACTGAATGGGTTGAAGATTGGAATCAAAGATCGTTGACTCCTACTCAAGCACAAGATCAGATTAACACAATTGAAGATAATGATGAACTATTTGCATCAGATGATTATGATCATGTTTTAGACCTTGTACAGAAAGGTAATCATTTTTTATTATTTTGTTGGCCATTTAATAAAATTAGTTTCAAACTTTTTTATATTTAGTGTAAATTAAAAATGGTAATTTTTTAATTCTAAATTTTGATAATTTATTAATTTTTTATTTGTAGGACATGTGTATGTCATTGTTGCACCTAAGGACAATGAAGAGGAAACAGAATATTGGTTGGCTCGATGTGTTGAGACTAAACACAAACTAGTTAATCCTTGAGAAGATGACGATGGTTTTCATTATCTGACTAGTTCAGTGGTAGTTGTTGGAACTTGGCTAAGGAAATATTTGACAAGGAAGAATGGTTTGCCTGCTTTTGAAGATTATGAAACACATAAGAAGATAATACACTACTCACATTTGATTGTTGCAACAAATATACAACTAGTGAGATATCGCGGCAGATCTAGTAATAAAAAGTTGTGGACAATTTCTATGGAAGATCACAAGACAATTATAGATGCTTTGGAAAAAAGAGAGGATGCAGATGGTACAATGGAATAAGTGTTTAAATAAAGAGGTATGTATACGTTAAATGTATGTATGTATATATGTATATGTATATAATATATATTTATATATATTAAATATATAATTTCTTTTTATTACATACTATTTGATCATGTAGATGGTTTAAATATTATTGTTTGATATATATAGGTCCATCCCCTTATTGAGAGCTCTTACACAATTTTGGTACATGTAATAAAATAAGTATTTAATATATAAAGGTACGTATACTTTTTTTAAAAATTGCATGTCTTTTGAAATGATTTAAATTGCTTTTAAAATATATATAGGTTTTCATAATTCATTTAAAATATGAACTTGACTATTTTGCACTTCCATCTAGATTCTTTTTTTTTTTTGTCCCCTTAAGCCATGTCCTTATTATTTTGATCCCCTTAAGCCACATGTCCCAATTGTACACCCATCCCCTTAAGCTGAGTCATGTCCTAATCAATTAATTTCCCCTTAAGCCATGTCCTATAATTTAGTTCAAATGATCCTCTTTTAAGCCACATGTCCTATTTCTAGTTTGATCCCCTTAAGTCACGTCCCAATTATGCCCATCACCTTTAGCTTGCCTCATGCACATCCTAATTAGTTAATTTCCCCTTAAGCCACATGTCCTAGTTTTAACTTAAATTCACCCCCTAGATTTAAATCCTATATATAATATATATCTAACTATTTTTTGTTGTAGGTTTATCTTAAAGTAGTTTTTTGTTGTTGGTGGCATGTGAGATGAGTTCATGAATCTTTAGAATTAAATGAATATTTCCAATGAATTGGTAAGCATCATTTTTTAATTAAATGTTTAGTTTTAATGTCTATATTTGATGTTTTTCAATGATAAATTGTTTGATTGCTTAAATAATTTCCCCTTTTAAGCCATGTCCTAATTGGTATGTATGCATCATTTTTTTGGTTAAATTTGACTTAGTTAATTTATTTATTTATTTTTAATTAAATTTGACTTAGTTAATATACATGCATTTAATAATTTATTTCTAATTAAGTTCTGATTAATTTTTTTGTGTGTGTGCATGTAGGTACATCTTGTAACCAGGTTTTTTATTGTGGAGATCTAATTTAAAATCTCTAGATCGCTTTTGAAATTGTGGAGATCTAATTTATCTATATCGCTTTTGAAACTGCTTTTAATGTCTTAGATTGGATCAAACTTATATAATACTTTAGATTTCAGAATATTGAGTTAGACTTTAATATATAGATTTAAGACGTGTGGATCTTGAAACTTTTAAATTTGAGATGTGGATGAAGCTAAATTATTATATATTCAAGAGATGCACCTGGATTAAACTTTTTTATATAAGCTTTTAGTATGTATATATGTGTGCATGTGCATGGTTATTTTAGAAATTATCAATTGCTTTGAATTAAATTTTTAATGTATACAATGTGTGTGTACATGTGTTATTTTGAAAAATATCAAAATTGCAAGTGTTTTATTTTTAATGTATATATGTACATGTGTACAAGTGTGCTATTTTTATAAATATCAATTGCTCATGTGTATATGTGTTCAATTGCACTTGCTTCATTTATTTTTAATGTATTTATTTATTTTTAGTATCATGTACGTACACATACACATGTATATAGATTTAGATTACAAATAAATGAAATTTACATAGCTCTAGATGATTATAAATAAATAAATATATGTATAAATATAATGTCCATGAAACATGTATGCATGTGTACTAGAAGTGAACACTCGAACGTAAAACATACACACACACACACACACACACACACACACACACACACACACACACACACACACACACATATAGATAGATAGATATATATACATATACATATGTATACATATGTATATGTATATATATATATATGTATATGTATACATATGTATATGTATATATATCTATATCTATATCTATATATATATATATATATATATGTATACATATACATATGTATACATATACATATACATATACATATGTATATATATCACATGTACATGTGCATATATGTATATCAAGTCTAGATGTGTGATGTTCAACAAGTCCACATGTGGTCAACATGAAATATAATCAAATTGTATGCACAAAATAAACAAGTCCATGTGTACACATGTACACATGTACATCAAGCCCATGCTAAAAATGAAATATATAATCAAAGTGCGCAAAATAAACAAGTCCCATGGGATGGAATGATCAAATGTCAGTAAACTGCATGAAACATGTAACAAATCTAGCCCCTAAAATGAAGATGACTGTAAGCCCTGACTCATTCTAGATTCCTCTTCAAGCCACGCGGACGAAGAGAAGGAGAAGATCCACTCTGCAAGAAAAAAATGTTCAAGTTTGTGAGAGTTTTACATAGTTCATGTTCATATATATATATATATATATATATATATATATATATATATATATATATATTTAGAAATAATTTAAAAATTTTAATTATAAGTTCAGTAGCACATACGTGTACATGAGTAGGCTCATCTCCTCTAGACTCCACTGAGGGCTCTACATCTCTAGATGCTATAGGGTAGTCGATGACACTAGTATCTCATGCTATATAGTACATGTACACATATATATATAGATCAAGATCAATGATTTAAAATAGAAATTTAAAATAAAATTTTTATTTAAAATGTTCAATTTGAACTAGAGATAATTTAATGTTCATACGCATATACCTAACTCATATCATCTCCTCTACGCAATGTATTTGAGGCGACATCAACAAAAACTCCACTATCAACAAGATCCTACAAGGTATTTAAAAAAGAGTTGCACATGTCAATTATATGCACGCATGTACATATATTATATATACAAATTAATTTAATTTTTAAATAAAAACTTTGAAACTCGTATTAAATTTTTTAAATTTAAATCAACATTAAATACCTGAAATGTAGACGATGTCTGCACAAAACTAACAAGAGGATCGGGATGATCATATGGCCCATCTGAATGTAAACTCATACTGATGGTCATGTCCACCTGTACAACAAAATTAATTAAATCTAGATATTAAATCAATTGTATGATGTTTATTTATTTATTTAAAATATCATGTAAGTTTGATGAACAAAATTAATTAAATCTCTAAATATATATATAAATTAAGATAGAGTGTCAACGTACCAAATCTCTCTTCTCATCCGCAACAACCGATGTTGGAGGAGCTGCACTTACCACAATGGCAAGTGGATAATCCGACGTGGAAGTCGGTGTCATAGTGACCCCAAACATGGGCTGGAGACATGTACATCTGTAAATAGTGAAGACATATAGATAGAGATCTATATAAATTATGTAAATTTAAATATATATATATATAGTGCAAACTGTATGTATGTACTGGATCTCCCCATACCTATTAATTACCACGTAAATCATGATCTATGGGATGATCATTGGCACAAAGAAAATTGACATATGAACCAATATTATCATGATCAGTGGATGTTCCCCGTGTAGCTGAAGAGGATGGACCATGATGTGAACTCGAAGCAAGGTCTAGACCATCACAAGGCCCATAGCATAGTCGATGGCAACTCATACAAAAAAGAGGTGTTGATGTACGTGGAATGGTTGTACTCATTTCAACATCATCCTCACCAGTGTCAATGTCACCACTGTCCAACAAATCAGTTGTCTACCGACTAAGGCTACCAGTGAGTGTGGTCAATGAGTCCAATGTGGAGATAAAAAAATGTTGATGAACAGTCATAGGTATAACAGGTATAGGAGCCACAATGACCTGGCGATGGGAAGGTCTATTGGGGTCAATATGTGCCCCCAACCTATCCTATGGCATGCCACCACCAACACCCTGGAATGCTCTAATATCAAAATAATTGAGCTTTAAACCCAAAACAAACTCTGCATATAATTTTCTCAAGAAGTATAAAGCGCACTCTAAGTTGGCATGTGGTGGGGGTGTCAAATACCATCTGCCATCGATCCCAAAAATTATCGACCATGCCCCGATGTGTACACCACCCCATGGATATGTGGGATTTGTTTGGTGGAATGGGTTCACCTATGATGGGGTTTGAAAAATATGGAACAAGGTGAGATTTGTCTATTCTTAGGTTCAAAATATCCCTATAGGAGAGGCCATTAGAATAAAACCGGCATCTCTCCTCTCTCCATGCTCAATGTGAATCAAGCTCTACATCTATAGACCTAACTGCATCAATAATGTTTTGCATCTTCGATGCAAAATGGTGCATGTGTGGGGATATATGTGGTGCTCTAAGGATCTCATTAACTTTTCCTTGTATGAAAACAACATTCTCATCAATAATGGCTCGAAATCGAGCCTCAGCAGAATCAGGAGGTGGAGGATGATGATCGGGGTGGGGGTGGAGGTGGAGGACGGAGTGGGGGTGGAGGTGGGGGTGGAGGTGGTTCACCATGGGCAGGGTCATCTGGGGGGGTTGATGCCCTGTTACATTAAGCAAATCTTCTATATCAAACACATCCATGTGATGATGTGTATGTAATCTGAGCTCTGCATATATACATACACACACACACACACACACACACACACACACATGTATATATATGTATGTATGTATATATATGTATGTATGTATGTATACATACATATATATATATGTATGTATGTATGTATATATATGTATATATATACATGTATATACATATATACATGTATGTATATACATGTATATATACATATACATGTATATACAGACATGTATATATATATATATACATGTATATATATATATACATGTATATATATATATATATATATGGGTATGTGCAGGATCATGGTGTGCCAAAACAGGCCCTTAAGTGGCAATGAAATTTCAGAAAAATCAGAGTTATATATATATATATATATATATGGGTATGTGCAGGATCATGGTGTGCCAAAACAGGCCCTTAAGTGGCAATGAAATTTCAAAAAAATCAGAGTTATGCAACTTGACATGAAAATTTGAATAAGTTGTGAACATTATTTTTAAAATATGTAAGAAGAGAATATATAGAAAATTGAATGTAGTTTCTAAGCTACTAGTTGTTTTTTGGAAAAAAAAAAAATCCTATTTGATGAAAATTTCAAATTTCAATGAAGTGGTACTAAAATTTCAAGAAAAAAATAAGAAGTAGACGTATGTCTGACCACCCTAATCAAAATAAAATCTTAATATTTTTTTATAATATTTATAATATAAGTATTAGACTCGTGTCCGGATGTGACACATATTTTTTTTTAATTTTTTATGAATTAAATAATTATTTATGATTTTTTTACTACAGCTTTTCAGAAATTTAGAAACTCCTACGTTTGACCACCTTAACTTGGTCAAAACCTTATGAAATTTAATTTTTTTTAATTTTTCCCTATAGTAGAAGAAGCATAGGATGTGACGCATGTTTCAGTTTCAAAAAATGTTATACCATTTGAAATTTATGAGTGTTTTTCAATCAGTATATCAATCAAGACTATTGTCAGAATTCAATTAGAAAATAAATAATAATTATTTACTAAAGTTGAAATAAGACAAGCCTTATATTGTTGGAAAGCTAGGAACGTCCTTAAAAAACCCTTTTCATTTTATCAATTTTGGCTACAAAAAAATTCGTCAGCCACCAGTGTAAAGTCTGGAAAACCAAGGAATACTGAAAAACACATTTTTTCAGTTGACTTTCCAGGCTTGTAACTTCCAAGCCTAATACCAAAGCATTCCCGAGCTGAAATTTAAAATTTGAAAATTTGCGTACAAAAATCGGATATCGGATAAAATCGGATATCGGATTTTATCCGATATCCGATTTTTGTACAAAAATTTGCAAGTCCCCGATGAATTTCCCTTTGCCGCCATTTATGAAGTAAACTGCCACATGGCAGAAATCCGATATCTGATTAAATCGGATATCGAATTTTATTAGTCATATTTTAAAGAGGAGAGAAGGAGAAGGAGAGAGAGAGAGAGAGAGAGAGAGAGAGAGAGAGAGAGAGAGAGAGAGAGAGAGAGAGAGAAGGAGAGAGAGAGAGAGAAGGAGAGAGAGAGAGGAGAGAGAGAGAGAGGGGGGGGGAGAGAGAGGGAGAGGGGGAGGGGAGAGGAGAGGGAGAGGGAGAGAGAGGGGGAGAGGGAGAGGAGAGAGAGAGAGAGAGAGAGAGAGAGAGAGAGAGAGAGAAGGAGACCATATGACCCATAACGACACAATTTGGTGTCTTAAGGGGACCTATGGTGTCGTTAGGGGTCATATGGTGTCTTGGGACACCATAGGACCCCTTAAGACACCAAATCATGTTGTTAGGGGTCATATTGTGTCTTAAGACCCATAACTATGACTCCTAATGATAGTTATGTGATATGGTGTCCCATGAACCCTTATGACCTCTCAGGACACCATATGACCCCTAATGACACCATATTGGGTCGCTTTGGGTCATATTATGTCCTAAGGGGTCATATTATGGTCTATGACCCCTTAGGACACCATATGACCCCTAACGACATGATTTGGTGTCTTAAGGGGTCCTATGGTGTCGTTAGGAGTCATATGGTGTCCATAGGGGTCATATGGTGTCTTGGGACACCATAGGACCCCTTAAGACACAATATGACCCCTTAGGACACAATATGACCCAAAGCGACCCAATATGGTGTCATTAGGGGTCATATGGTGTCCTAAGAGGTCATAAGGGTTCATGGAACACCATATGACCCCTATGGACACCATATGACCCCTAACGACACCATCGGACCCCTTAAGACACCAAATCATGTCGTTAGGGGTCATATTGTGTCCTAAGGGGTCCTATGGTGTCCCAAGACACCATATGACCCCTATGGACACCATATGACCCCTAACGACACCATAGGACCCCTTAAGACACCAAATCATGTCGTTAGGGGTCATATTGTGTCTTACGGGGTCATAGGACACAATATGACCCCTAACGACACAATTTGGTGTCTTAAGGGGTCTTATGGTGTCACAAGACACCATATGATCCCTAACGACACCATACGACCCCTTAAGACACCAAATCATAACATTAGGGGTCATATTGTGTCTTACGGGGTCGTAGGACACAATATGACCCCTAACGACATGATTTGGTGTCTTGAGGGGTCCGATGGTGTCGTTAGGGGTCATATGGTGTCCCATGAACCCTTATGACCTCTTAGGACACCATATGACCCCTAATGACACCATATTGGGTCGCTTAGGGTCATATTGTGTCGTTAGGGGTCATATTGTGTCTTAAGGGGTCCTATGGTGTCCCAAGACACCATATGACCCCTATGGACACCATATGACCCCTAATGACACCATATGACCCCTTAAGACACCAAATCATGTCGTTAGGGGTCATATTGTGTCCTACGACCCCATACGACACAATATGATCCCTAACGATATTATTTGGTGTCTTAAGGGGTCCTATGGTGTTGTTAGGGGTCATATGGTGTCCATAGGGGTCCTATGGTGTCTTGGGACACCATAGGACCCCTTAAGACACCATATGACCCCTAATGACACCATATTGGGTCGCTTTGGGTCATATTGTGTCGTTAGGGGTCATATTGTGTCTTAAGGGGTCCTATGGTGTCCCAAGACACTATATGACCCCTATGGACACCATATGACCCCTAACAACACCATAGGACCCCTTAAGACACCAAATCATGTCTTTAGGGGTCATATTGTGTCCTACGACCCCGTACGAAACAATATGATCCCTAACGATATGATTTGGTGTCTTAAGGGGTCATATTGTGTCCTACGACCCCGTACGAAACAATATGATCCCTAACGATATGATTTGGTGTCTTAAGGGGTCATATGGTGTCATTAGGGGTCATATGGTGTCTTGGGACACCATAGGACCCCTTAAGACACCATATGACCCCTAATGACACCATATTGGGTCGCTTTGGGTCATATTGTGTCGTTAGGGGTCATATTGTGTCTTAAGGGGTCCTATGGTGTCCCAAGACACCATATGACCCTATGGACACATATGACCCCTAACGACACCATAGGACCCCTTAAGACACCAAATCATGTCATTAGGGGTCATATTGTGTCCTACGACCCCGTACGACACAATATGATCCCTAACAATATGATTTGGTGTCTTAAGGGGTCCTATGGTGTTGTTAGGGGTCATATGGTGTCCATAGGGGTCATATGGTGTTCCATGAACCCTTATGACCTCTTAGGACACCATATGACCCCTAATGACACATATTGGGTCGCTTTGGATCATATTGTGTCGTTAGGGGTCATATTGTGTCTTAAGGGGTCCTATGGTGTCCCAAGACACTTTATGACCCCTATGGACACCATATGACCCCTAACGACACCATAGGACCCCTTAAGACACCAAATCATGTCGTTAGGGATCATATTGTGTCGTATGGGGTCGTAGGACACAATATGACCCCTAGCAACATGATTTGGTGTCTTAAGGGGTCCTATGGTGTCGTTAGGGGTCATATGGTGTCCATAAGGGGTCATATGGTGTCTTGGGACACCATAGGACCCCTTAAGACACAATATGACCCCTTAGGACACAATATGACCCAAAGCGACCCAATATGGTGTCATTAAGGGTCATATGGTGTCCTATAGAGGTCATAAGGGTTCATGGGACACCATATGACCCCTATGGACACCATATGACCCCTAACAATACCACCGGACCCCTTAAGACACCAAATCATGTCATTAGGGGTCATATTGTGTCCTAAGGGGTCCTATGGTGTCCCAAGACACCATATGACCCCTAACGTCACCATAAGACCACTTAAGACACCAAATCATGTCGTTAGGGGTCATATTGTGTCTTACGGGGTCGTAGGACACAATATGACTCCTAACAACACAATTTGGTGTCTTAAGGGGTCTTATGGTGTCACAAGACACCATATGATCCCTAACGACACTATAGGACCCCTTAAGACACCAAATCATAACATTGGGGGTCATATTATGTCTTACGGGGGTCGTAGGACACAATATGACCCCTAACGACATGATTTGGTGTCTTAAGGGGTTCAATGGTGTCGTTAAGGGTCATATGGTGTCCATAGGGGTCATATGGTGTCCCATGAACCCTTATGACCTCTTAGGACACCATATGACCCCTAATGACATCATATTGGGTCGCTTTGGGTCATATTGTGTCGTTAGGGGTCATATTGTGTCTTAAGGGGTCCTATGGTGTCCCAAGACACCATATGACCCCTAATGACACCATATGACCCCTTAAGACACCAAATCATATCGTTAGGGTCATATTGTGTCCTACGACCACCGTATGACACAATATGATCCCTAACGATATTATTTGGTGTCTTAAGGGGTCCTATGGTGTTGTTAGGGGTCCTATGGTGTCCATAGGGGTCATATGTGTCCCATGAACCCTTATGACCTCTTAGGACACCATATGACCCCTAATGACACCATATTGGGTCACTTTGGGTCATATTGTGTCGTTAGGGGTCATATTATGTCTTAAGGGGTCCTATGGTGTCCCAAGACACTTTATGACCCCTATGGACACCATATGACCCCTAACGACACCATAGGACCCCTTAAGACACCAAATCATGTCGTTAGGGATCATATTGTGTCGTACGGGGTCGTACGACACAATATGATCCCTAACGACATGATTTGGTGTCTTAAGGGGTCCTATGGTGTCGTTAGGGGTCATATGGTGTCCATAGGGGTCATATGGTGTCTTGGGACACCATAGGACCCCTTAAGACACAATATGACCCAAAGCAACCCAATATGGTGTCATTAGGGGTCTTGGGACACCATAGGACCCCTTAAGACACAATATGACCCCTTAGGACACAATATGACCCAAAGCGACCCAATATGGTGTCATTAGGGGGTCATATGGTGTCCTAAGAGGTCATAAGAGGGTTCATGGGACACCATATGACCCCCTAACGACACCATCGGACCCCTTAAGACACCAAATCAGTCGTAGGGGTCATATTGTGTCTCCTCTCTCTCTCTCTCCCTCTCCTCCTCCTCTCTCTCTCTCCTCTCTCTCTCCTCTCTCCCTCTCTCCTCCTCCTCCTCTCTCTCTCTCTCTCTCTCTCTCTCTCTCTCTCTCTCTCTCTCTCTCTCTCTCTCTCTCTCATCTCTCTCTCTCTCTCTCTCTCTCTCTCCTCATCTCTCTCCTCTCCTCTCTCTCTCTCTCTCTCTCCCTCCCTCCCTCTCCTCCCTCCCTCTCCTCTCCTCTCTCTCTCTCTCTCTCTCTCTCTCTCTCTCTCTCTCTCTCTCTCTCTCTCTCTCTCTCTCTCTCTCTCTCTCTCTCTCTCTCTCTCTCTCTCTCTCTCTAAAATATGACCAATAAAATCTGATATCCGATTTAATCAGATATCAGATTTCTACCATGTGGCAGTTTAGTTTGTAAATGGGAGCAACGGGAATTTTTTTGGGGCACCACATATTTTTGTACTAAAATCGGATATCCTGATAAAATCGGATATCGGATTTTATCTGATATCCAATTTTGGTACTAAAAACCAAAAAAAAAAGGGTTTGTGGGCCATTCTGTTGATTCCAAGGGCCGACAGTCTGGGTCCTATGTTTTTATGTCGACGATCACGAGGTTACAGACAGCTAGAGACAAATTAGTGCTTTTGGGAGATTCTTAAAGTGAAAACTTACATTGTCAATCATGAAGGAGCATATGTGTGGAGGGAAATGGGGAGTAGTAGTCGTTGAAAGTCTAAACGCAAAAGAAAACTTTCAAATGACCAAGTTGAAGTGTATAGAGAAAGAGATAGAGAATGTCATAGGAGGAGGAGACAAGGTATGTTAAATATTGCTAATGTTACTTCAACTGAAGAGGAAATTGAAAATGTGCCACAAGTTATTGAAAATGAAAATGTAGATTTTGAAAGTGAAAACATTGAAAATTTTGAAAATGTTGAAAGTGATAATGAAAATGCTCAACATGTGGAAAATGTGCCACAAGTTATTGAAAATGAAAATGTAGATTTTGAAAGTGAAAATTTTGAAAATTTTGAAAATGTTGAAAGTGATAATGAAAATGCTCAACATGTGGAAAATTTTGACATAGGAGGTGAAAATGTGGAAAACTTTAACATTGAAGGTGGAATTGCCTCACCAAGTGAACCATATGTAACACCTAATTACTTTAGAAATGAAGACCCTCTCATGGATGAAAGACAAATTCCAAATCCAAGACCTTCAAGAACCCCAAAATGGTTATTTGAAATCGATGAGAACATTATTGCGAATCTTGAAGGCAAGAGGTCAACAAGAACCGTTCGGTTGCGGGCTACAAAACTTTTCAACCAAAATTTTAGCAATAAGACATTGACCGAGCAATGCCAACTCTTTGTTCAATTTCCAAAGATGATAAAGATGAGACCATTGCTAAACAAATTGAAGATTCGTATGAACAAGAAAACGGAGAGAAATTCTATTATTGCAAAAAAT